>NW_027325792.1:0-317334 GCF_048418805.1 Vulpes vulpes | reverse complement strand
GGGCACTTTATTTTACAGATGTGCGTCTAATGTACAGGGAATGTATGGGTACAGGGAATATGCGGGTAAAAAGGGAGGCAGGGACACCAGTAGGGAGGTGCTTAAGTCCATTTAGATCAGTGATAATGGTAACCTGGATTAGAAAGGGATTGGAGGGGGCAGATGGGAGGACTTTTGATGGCTCAAATGTAGTGAGTAATGGTAAGAGGAGTCTCTGGCTTTATCTGAGGAAGTGAGTGGAGGCTGGCATCACTTATTGCAATGGGAGATTCTGTGTGAGGAGCTGGCTTGGGGATTGTTGGGTTGACATAGCCTCTGATGGAGTTGCAGACAGGGATATCAGGCTGATATTTGCTTGATCATTCTCCAGATTTTACTTCAAAGGTCATTGGTTGAGACGACCTTTGAAATGACTTGAGTAGTCTTGGGATGTCCTGGTGGGAACTCAGTGTAATAACAGATGGCAATCTAGTTGTGTTGTCATGAGATCTAGAAAAATCCTGAAATCCATAGATGAGCCCTTAAAAGGAAAGCACAATCCTGGCTTGCAGAAAAGCTTTCATAGTAATGCAAAGTGGGACAAGGAAATTCCTGTGGAGATGCAGAAGTTGGTGTTGTAGGAGATCCGTCTGGGATATCACAGGACAGCCATGAGAATTAATAGTGTGTTTCTCAAAGTTCTCGACAGAAAGAATAGCTTGTACAAAGGCTGTGCTAGTCTCAGTGGTGGGAGTGGTGATTGAGGCCCTAAAATGATGCCATGATTCCGCACACATGTATATACATATACTTGCACAAGCTCCTGCCTTAAGACTCTAGAAGCAGGGGAACGGAGGTGAATCCCAGCTGCCTTTCAAATAACTACAGAGAATTAATAGTAGTAGTTCAGCTCCAGAGGTAAAGCGCCATGAACACTGGATTTGAAGTCTTCTTGTCTCTGGAACTCCTTTGACATTCTCAAGATACTTAACCAATCCCACCAGAATTCATGTGGCTAACTGGTGACTGATGAGGATCTCACTGGTCAGCATGGAAGGATCTATGACAGACCATCACTTTATGTGGGAGGGGAAAGGCACTTTATTGTACAGGAATTGCAGCCTAGGGATAGGAGCTTCTGGATAGATGTCTTGGCAAATGCCTTTTCCTGGCGGAAAAGTTTCGATGATGCAGGAGGCATGTTTGGAATAGCTGTAGTATTGCAGCTGCAAGGAGTGACCAGGTTTGTCGTCCCCCATTAATGTGGGAATCCTCTTCAAAGTTCTTAATTACATCCGTAATTTTTTAAGACAGTACTATAGTGAGAAATATGTAATTCAAGGCTTGGTCCTGCATTTACCTATAGCAAGTCAAAGAAGGCTGGTGCAGTGACCCCAACACAATGTTTATGAGAGTCTTGTTCTCCTGGGCCATGTGTGCTTACAGGGAAAAAAGAGGTCATCCCTGGGACATCTAAATTAAGAGACTATTAAGAGTATCTTTAACGTGTTCTTAAACTTGGGGAAATAGTCTTCCTAGCACACCCCTGGGCCTCTGTTGGTGATCCAGACTTTTTTGTACCTATTTAGGTGACTTGACTAGGCTTTGCTGACAGTCACACCAGTGTTCTTTCTCACCTCTTTTGAGCAGCAGTAGAATACAGAGGTTACCGACCTAACTCAGCCACTGTTGATCAGCAAAGGCAAATGGAAAAAGAGCCAACAGGACGTACCCCATAAGCCTATAATGCTGGTTCCTGAGCTATGCTACCTGACAGGTACTTCAGATTTATGCAGTCCTCATAGAAGACCACCCCTTTCAAGCCCCAGATGTTATGATGTAGAAGTACAGGCTTCTCACAGTACTCCATAATGACCCAGAGCTGTGTTCTCTCCATTGGCTCTTCCTCTTCCAGATAAAACCATCAAGACTTCTTCACATACATATCTATTCTTGCTTGTTTAGCTATATCTTCTTAACTTTTTAAAGGTCTATCAGTTAAAATGCTAAAAGATTACAGGGTGATGAGAGACTTGGCTCTTCATATGAGGTTGGATCCAGAAAAAAGGCAGCACGAATTACGGAAACTGATGAATACTATACAAATGTTAAGTCCTATTTTTCTCTGTATGTGTTTGTGTGTGTGTCCTGAAGTTGAGACTCGTGCAGAACTCTTGATATCTCAGATTCTCCAACTAAAAAACAACAGGTTGGAAGAAAACGACCTCTTGTGGGAACAACTCTATTTGTTCCATGGATACAAAGTTAGAGGAGGTCTGGAGGGGAAGAACAAAATAGAAAGACCCTAAGCACAAATGTGAGAGTAAGGACATGATTTCAGAGTACTAGAGACCCTCTCTCTGCAACATGTCAATACAGAAGACAAACAACAAGGCATCTTAGATTAAAGGAGAATTTTGCAAATGGATCATCATTTTTGCTTATTTCCTTTGGTTTGATTCTGTGGGAATATTTTAACTTTCAGAAATAGGGAGGTACAACGGGAACTTTGACTGTGGGATTTGAAGTTTGATACCAACTTCTTGTCCTTCTCGGGAAGGATCTTGAAAGGAGTAAGAATTTTTCAAGGAAGAACAGTGGTAAGACAGCTTCAAAATGGTCATGTTCTAGTTACTCATGTAGTCATTTGGGGCCAAATGAATAATAATGCAGAGGAACTAAGTCAGGTCAGTAACTCACTGCTCTCTCTTCTTGGGCTGTTTGTCCTTTCTCTAGGGGAGAGCGAGCAGGTGTTCAATTAGAAAGCATGTAACATCCTTGGCATATAGTAAACTCTATAGTTTACCATGGTTGGAGTTGTGGACATCTCTCGTGGCAAAACAATCTGCCAAGTATATCCTTAAGAGTCAAATAGCTAGAATCCAAACAATCCAGAGTAACCCATGATAGAATCCCAGTATTACTTACCACTATCTTAAGGAAAGAATATGTAATTCAGTTATGACCAAAGTTTAAAATTGTAACGTTTCAGTAGGAAGTAGCAAAAATTTGCAATAGAAAGGCTCTTTGTTGGTATTTCTTTAAAAACTGAAGTCTTATACTGTGTCTTCCAGTTTGACTCCCATCCACAGTTTGCAGATTGGTCGAGAGAGACCGGAAGTGGACCCTTACTCAATGTGAAGTCACTAGATCATTGGCTAATACTCTATCCTACGAGAAATTATGGAGCGGCCTCATCCTTAGTACAGAGTCTACGGAAAGTCACACCCACCATGGGCATAGCTATGAGAGAGGCAAAAATGTAAGTAGAGCTGAAATTAAGATCTATAACAACCGATCTTCAAATCGGAGGTAAAGTGGAGTCAGACGATATTAAATTATAGGAATTGGTCACTGTATTAAAACCCTGGAGGTTTGTAAACAAAGTCTAATCTATTCCAATTAACTGTAAAATAGGCTTTGGGGATATATAGTTTGTGGCTATTGGGATACATGCTGAGGAAGCCAAAAATTGAACTTATTTTTGTTTTAAGAACAAACTTTCGGGGCACCTGGGTGGCTCAGTCAGTTAAGCATCTGACTCTTGGTTTTGGCTTAGATCGTGCTGGGTGCTCAGTGGAAGTATGCTTAAGATTCACTCTGTCTGCCCCTCCCCTTATGTGTGCATGTGCACAAGCTCTCCCTCAAATAAGTAAATCTTTCAAGACCATTAGTTAAAAGTAATTTTTTTTAACATTGTACCTTGTTTTTATGTGGTGCTCCATTGGCTGCATAAAACGTTTGTTACATATTTACCTTTTGAATACAGATGATATATACTTACTTTCTAGACTTGAAGTAAGTGATACAGTCCAGTCCTATACAACTGTCTTAGAAAACCATGTTTCCTCCAAAACACAGATGGTAAGTGTCTATTTGATAGCACTTCCTTTAAAAAAAAAAAAAGATTTTATTTATTCATGAAAGTGACGGGGAAACAGGAGAGACAGTAGAGACAGAAGCAGGCTCCATGCAGGGAGCCTAATGTGGGACTCCAGGATCACACCCTGGGCCAAAGGCTGGCGCTAAACCACTGAGCCACCCCGGCATCCCATTGACAGCAGCTTCCTGTCTTACTTTGTAGTGTTATAAATCTCATCTGTTTAATTTTGAGTGGTAGACACTCAAAATCTATCTCAAGTGCCCTTTCTTTGGCAGGGACTTGTCTTCAATTTCTGTCCTTTCCTGTCTCTGAGGCTGTCAGCCTGTTCATGGTCTCTGACCTTTCAGCCATGTTCACTGGAGAGTGGGCAGACACTTTGGGAGAAAGTGGCCTCAATTGCTGAGATCACCTCTCTGGGTCCCTACTTCTTTCCTGTCTTAACCTAATAACTCTTTATGACCTTGTTAGACTGGCTGAGCCCCAAACAGGCACAGTCCCTGTGTTTTCATCAGTTTGAACAGCTCTTCTTAGGAGGAGACTGGCCTATGCTATTCCAGAAGCTGAAATTGTAGGATACGTTAGCTGATCACTCTCTGAATACTACTCAGAAATCATCACAGAAAAAATTAGAATCTAGGTTTTGCAATTGTACTTAAAAGCTTGACTTATTGAGCTATTGAAATATACATAAATATGTATATTTATATATGTGTATATATAAATAAATGGAGGTGTGTGTGTGTGTAATCTGTACCCAAAAGATTAGGTGCTTTAAGAAAAGCATATCTATAAGTTAGTTTAGCCTTCATCTTTAAGTGATCCCAAAAGGCATGGAGAAATCCTAAGCCAATAATGGACTGGTGTCATATCAAAAACACACATTGACTGCAGTCTATTACAATTAGAAATCAACCATATACACTCAAAAACCAAAGAATTACTTGTAAGTAGCAATGAAATTAGAATAATATCAGAAGAAATTGAAAAAACTTAGATCCTATAAGTAGTATGTATCAAAATCTGTATAACAGCAAACTAATAACGACAGAGGCCCTCTGGCCCTTGATGAGTGCATTGGGAGTGAGGTCTGAATCTTAATGCACTAAGCGCAGTGAACCAAAACAAAGTAGAATGAAATAAACAAAAAGCAGAAACTAAACAGAATGACAGATCTAAAGCAAGAAATGTTAAAACTTGGTGTTGTCAAGATTGAAGAAAACAGTCTGAGGGAGGCTTGGCAACATTAAGAACAAGGAGAGTTCATGATTAACGGATTTGCTAGAGGTTAAAGAAATATTAGAAGATGGGGCACCTGGATGGCTCGCTCAGTCAATTAAGTGTCTGCCTTCAGTTCAGGTCATGACCCTCAGGTCCTGGGATCGAGTTCCACTTCAGGCTCCCTGATCAGTGGGGAACCTGCCTCTTTCTCTCCTCCTGTGATAGCTCTCATTCTCACTCTCTATCAGATAAGTAAATTAAAAATCTTAAAAGAAAAAGTAGAATACCATGGGCCTAGGGTGACAGTAAGCCTGAAATGCAGTCTTTAGAAAAAGAAACAGTGTGGTGAATTATAGGAAAAATAATTGCAGATGAAATGTAAAAAAGAAGTACATAATGCATTTGATAGAATTCCACATTCATTCATGTGAAAAAATTTTAAAATGAGAAAGGAATTTCCCTAGTCTGATTGAGGATTATCCCCAAAAAATCTTCCTAGAAGCATCATCATGTTAGAAATAATACTTTGAGGATCTTCCATTATAGTTAGAAAGCAACCAAACAGTAATTGCTCTTTCTTATGACCCCATGTCCTGTTGGAGGTCTGAGCACGTGTTAGAAATCTTGCCCTGCTGCCTGTACATCAGACAGTTTCTATAACTCCTGAGCTTATTTGCTTAGGGGTAAAATGGGGATACTAGTCTTGATCTCAATAGGTTATTGAAGAATTAACTGAGTCAAGTACAATGCTTGGCAAGTGCTCTCACATAGCACCCATCATGTAAGGGGTGACGTTCCTGATGATGGTACGTTTCAGTCTGTGCTTGTTAACCCTCTGTGTCAACTTCATGATAAACTCCTAGAAACAGAATAGCCAGGATGTGAAGACTTTGCAAGTGCAAGTGATTCATGCATATTGCCCATGCCTGGCTCCTAGGCTCTTTCCTCTTCCATATGCTCACCTTCACCATTATTGAATGGAATGGGATTCCAGACCCTTTACCCTCCTGGGCCAGCTGTGGATTGAATGAACAGACTCTGTTCCTCCACCTAGGTAGTTTGCTTGACGTGACATCCACTTCTCCCATTACTGTGGTTTCATGTCCTCGGTAGTCTTGTTGTTGCTTTCTTTCAAGGTCCTTTGCGTGCTGTCCAGTGAAAAGAAAGACCTGTATGATGGCATAAAACAATACCTGTGTGTCAATTGTCCGACCCCAAGCCAGTGTGTCATGGCACGGACCTTAGACAAACCCCAGACGCTGATGACCATTGCGACAAAGATTGCCCAGCAGATGAACTGCAAGATGGGAGGAGCCCTCTGGAAGGTGGAGACAGGAGTACGTTGGATTTCATTGCCTTCTCTTTATTTCACTTGTGTTCAGTGGAATTTAAGACTCAACCATCTTAAACGCAATTGCTTAATTGTGCTTCTATTGTGTTCTAACTCAATGTCTTACCTTTTTAAAAAAATTTCAGTTACAGAATGCGATGTTCATTGGTATCGACTGTTTCCATGATACTGTAAATCGGCGGAAGTCAATTGCAGGCTTCGTGTCCAGCATCAATCAGGAATTGACGCAGTGAGTGGGCGTAGGCAGACATTGTGTAGATGGCAACTAGCTGTAGACCAAACAGGAGAGGTGGGCCTAACTAATGTTTGTTGACGAGGGCCATGGGCAGGGTATTCTCTTCCTCTTCTGGCAAAGTTATGCTCCAAATACATTTGATGTGGAAGGGTCTATATCATTTTTCTGTTGCTGCTTAACAGATGAAGACAAACATGGCAGCTTAAGAGGACACTCCTGTGTCTGCGCATAGGTCTGTCAGGCAGCCATCAGGTTGGCCATGTTGGCCAAGCCACATTCTCCTCTGGAGGCTTGAGGTCCTATTGCAAGTGCACATACTTGTGGCAGAATCTTTTTGTTTGTTTTGTTTTGTTTTTGTTTTTGGTAGATGAAGGACAGAGGTCCCCCTTTCCTTGCTGGCTGCCAGCTACAGGCCTGTTTCAGCTCCTGGGACTTTATCCATATTCCTTCTCGAATGCCCTGCTCCCCCAGAGCACACAGTCCTTGTTCTGCTTCAAATCTCTCTTCCCCCTTCTGCTATCTTGCTTTTTCAGGGGGTTATGAAATTAGATAGGGTCCATCTGGAAAATGTCCCCTAAAGCCAACTGTGACATAGGACATAATCACAGGGGCGATACAATAGTCACAGATTCCAAGCGTTAGATTTCTGCTCACTGGGGGCTCTGATGATCAGTGAGTCTCCCCATTAACACACGGGGAAGGACTCAGGCCCCACATGGGGAAGACAGACCTAGGAATACAATCAGAAGCCTATAGGTACAGGATCTGCTCTTCACAGATCTATATGTAATGGATCTGCCGAAGAACATATGCTTCCATATCTCATGCTTCTCCCTTGCTCCAGGGATACTTTTGTTTTCTGTGCTTAGAGTAGAACCTACCTTCAAAGGAGTTTGCACATTCTTCAGTTTAGTTTCTTGAGCATTAGCACGTGTATGACCATCACCAATCACTGTTATGCTTCCTGAGGATTGTGGCCCCCTAGGTATAATTACAGAGTATTCTTTAAGGGGGTCCATTTTTATTTTCATGAATGGCTTCAACTTTTCCAGCCATATTCTAGTTTAATATAATATTGGTTTGCTTTTTTTGGTGGGAGGGCATGTGGAAAATAATGTTTCAATCATGGGAAGAAATTAAGCTCTCATTCAGTTCATTTTTTTGAATTTTTAATTCTTTTAAATTGGAGTTCAATTTGCCAACATACAGCATAACACCCAGTGCTCATCCCGCCAAGTGTCCCCTCAGTGCCCATCACCCAGTCACCCCAACCCCTGCCCACCTCCCTTTCCACTACCCCTTGTTTCCCAGAGTTAGGTGTCTCTCATGTTTTGTCACCCTCACTGAGATTTTCACTCATTTTCTCTCCTTTCCCTTTATTCCCTTTCATTAATTTTTATATTCCCCAAATGATTTCATTCAGTTCATGAATAATGTTGAAACCTTGCTTTTTGGCACAACATTTCCACTACTCTGTTCTTAGCATTTGAACATACCATGATTTCATCTTGTAGACTGTAAATTCTGGAAAAGAAGCAGACAAATGTATTATCTCATGTCAGGTCATTGTAATACTTTGAAGCAATTAAAAAAACAGGGGATAGAAACTTGAGACCAGTATTGCTTGATCTGTTGGGAAGTGGTCAAGTAAAAATTACTGTTCCAAAGCAGCTGGTTCCCTCAAACCATGATTATGGATGAACCATTGTTTAAGACCTCAGCCTGAAAGCAGGAATCTCCAGGAACACTGGTTATTTATTTTGGGTGTCCACCATGAGACGGCAGTAGTCCTGCACATTGAAAGTGCGTGTAATTTGTACCAATGTTAGTGAATGCTTCCATATTCCTATTTGTGTGCATTCACAATTTTAATAAATGCCTAGGGTACTGGAAGAGACTAATGCTTCGATCTCTGCAGAGGCATCAAAGAATGGATTCCTGATTGGATCTTCAGCTACCCATAGTGACTCCCTTCTCCCCCACCCCCCACCACCAGAGGTCCTAGATTAACTCAGGATGAAAAATAAGGGAATTTTAAGACTCTCAAATCTCAAACTGACAGCTTATTTTTCTCCAAACAGGTGGTTCTCCCAGTGCATTTTCCAGGAGTTGGGTCAAGAGCTTGTGAACGGGCTTAAAACCTGCTTGGAAGGTTAGTGTCCCATCAAGATTGGTGTGCCTGACTCCATCTGGTAGTTGTCTGCCAGCGGACACACTGTCCCCCCGGAGACGTCTGGCAATGCCTAGAGATGCGCTCCATTGTAACAGCTGGGATGGAGGTGCTACTGGCCTCCAACTAGCGGGTAGAGACCAGGCATGCTACAGAAGACAGCAACACCCATTCTGCCCCCACAAAGAATTATCTGGCTCAGAATTTCTGTAGTGGTGCTGTTGAGAAATGCTGAGCTCACGTGAAGACCAAAAGGCAGTGAATGTGTCCTGGAGGCTACAGGATTGAAAGAACATGAACCTAGAAGCTGTTACAAATAGCAGTGGCCAGTTGGTTCTGAGTTACGGCTTATTCACCCATGTTTCTGGTTTCCTTCCAGCTGCCCTGAAGCTCTGGTGTAAACATAATCAGTTTCTACCACAAGCTATCATTGTGTATCGGGATGGAGTTGGGGATGGTCAGCTTCAAGCACTGATGGATCATGAAGTCCCACAGATTGAGTCCTCCTTAAGATCTGTGTACCCTAAAGACTCTGGGTATATAAATTGTAAAGTGCAGATTTTGTAAACTCTACATTTCAGTCTCTGAAAGGAATATCACAGTTATGATCTGTGAATTAAGAGAGAGAACATGGCACAGAGGGCATCAGTTGCTGGATGGGGAATTCATTCTTTGACTTTCTGGTCCACACCCAAGTCAGAGGACAGAGCAGAACTAAAACGTTCCTGATTGTGTTCTCCCCCATGGAACCGCCTAAGAACCTGTTCCTTTTTTTCTAATCTCCCTGCAAGCCTTGATGTAGGAGGGCTTGTTAAGGTCAGGTACTTATTAAAATCCATAAACACAGCCTGGTGATGGTTTGTGTTTAGGCAACTTCTTTATTCTGGAGTTTTGTAGGTCCTGGGGCTGGGGAATGCCTCTCCTCTGCCTCCTCTGCTTGTCACTGGGGCCTGGTTCCCACCACAGATAGGAGCAGCCCCAACCTTGTGAGGAAGTTCCTCCCCCTAAGATGTGAGTGGCTGTAAATAGAAACCTCTCTTACTGCTTAGGTCAAGCTCATGGAGCTAGGACAGTAAAGTTGGTGTGTGGGGGGACTATACCTTCCACAGATTCTTCTGAAGGAATCCTGTGTGTGTGGTGCTTCAAGTAGTTTGCGTGATCCTAAATAAAGCTGACTTTATTTGAAAAACAAACTTGAATTTTGGGGAATGACAGGTTTCATGGACTAACCTCCTGAATCAGTTTGGATTAGGCCCGTTAAAAAAAAAACAACAACAAATTTCAGATGGATGGAAGATAGCAGAGTAGAGGTCCTCATGTCAGCTGGTCCCCCAAAATTAGCTACATAACTATCAAGCCATCCTGAACACCAATGAAATCAAGCCGAGTTGTAAGCAAGAATGGCTGAGTCTACAAATAGAAAAGTGAAAAAATGAAGTGGAGTGTGGAGAAGTAAAACGGAAAGGGATATATCAGAGGATAATGGGTGGGGTGGGGGAGGGAGCACGTGTAAGCCAACTTTAGGAAAGTGAACGTTCAAATCTGGGCCCTTCAAAGTGTGCTCCTCTAGAGATGTCCCTGCCTGAAAGGGACTCATTGGTGAAAGGGTGCAGAACCACAGGTCAGTGCAGGGTGGCCGGGTCTCAATATTCCTGGAGGCCAGAAAGCATCCAGGTGCCTGAGCCAGCAGAGTTCCCAAGTACTGGTTCAGGGAAATGGCTTCAGATGAGCAAGCCTGCGAGAATGTTCAGTTTGTGGTGCCATCAACCACGATCTCCCGCCGGGCCAGGTGACCCCCGTCCACGTTGGGTCCATACAAGGGCCTGGAACACAGCCTGCACCTTCCTCTGGGAGAGGCAGAGTGGGTCAGCATTGGCCCGGTTGAACGTTCTCCTTGTGGGGGGCCAGCAACCACAGAAAGGGACACACCTCCCGTTCCTCCAGGAAGAGGGGGGGAGGGCAAGAGCGGCAAAGACTGCCTGAGGAAACCTAAACATTGCACATTTCCACGTCCCCCCAGGTCCCCTAGGGGAGAAATGGAGTAGGCAGGCACCATCGGAGTCTGCAGATTGGTCAATCACCACATCGCTCATCTCTGGGGCTGGAGATCGGGGTGTGGTCTTTTTGCCTCTCACCCCCCCAAAAAGACATGAAAGGTTTCAGGGAACAAAACCCTCACAGAGCAAACAGCCTGGCCCCCTGACAAGGTCGGTGCAACACCACCCAGGCACACACACCTGAGAATCTGTGCAGCAGGCCCTTCCTGGGAGGATCAGCTGGAAGGACAGGTGACCAGCACATTTCCTGACCAAACAGAAGTGGAACCTCCAGCACTGGGGAACATAGCACAGCAACTCAAGGTTTTCCTTGTATGATTCGGTTTTCTTTCAAGATACAGTCATCCTCTATTTTTTCCTTTATTCTCATCTCACCTAGTTTCTTGTTTTATCAAGTCTTCTTTTTGGAATCTTTTCTTTTTTAACTTTTATATTTTATTTATTTATTTATTTATTTATTTTAACTTTTATATTTTAATGATGTATTTTATTAAAAAGATTTTATTTATTTATTTATTCATGAGAGACAGAGAGAGAGGAAGAGACACAGGCAGAGGGAGAAGCGGGCTCCATGCAGGGAGCCCAACGTGGGACTCGATTCCGGGTCTCCAAGATCAGGCCCTGGGCCAAAGGCAGGCACCAAACCGCTGAGCCACCCAGGCGCCCCTAATGACATATTTTAATATTACTTGAGAAATGGACAGAGCAAAGGGGCAGACATTTCTCGAAAGAGGACCTACACGTGGCCAAAAGGCACGGGAAAGAATGCTCCACAACACCTGTGAACAGGAAAATACAATTCAAAAGCACAATGAGGTACCACGTTACACTGGTGAGAATGGCTAAATTTAACAACTAACGTTAGCAAGGATGTGGAGAAAGGGAGAAAGGGGAACCTTCCGGCCCTGCTGATGGGAAGGAAACTGGAGCAGCCACTCTGGAAAACAGTGCGAGGGTCCTCAGGCAGCTTAAAATAGAGTTTATGATACAAACTCTACTTATCTAACACTTTGTGATACAAAGTGTCTCCTCTCAAATACCACCCTTGTCTCCCCAGATGCACCCCTGTCTACAGAGCAGAAGTTGGTTGCTGTGCAGCTGCATTCACTTTGAAAGCACTATGAGGATACACGTTGCCCTGGTGACGGGAAACACCTCTGCCTTTCTTCCCACCTATCACTCTTTGAGCTGAGTGAGTGAGGAGTGAGGAGGTGATCAGCTCTCTACCTGGCGTTGTGACAATGGGCAATCTCAATTCTTTACACTGCGATGGTATGTTCCTAAAGATCTGAATGCTCTTTGCTACCAACTGGATGGTTAACTCTTTCTCTGACTATATTTCTCATTGTTTAGAGTTTCCTCTCCCCAAATTGTCATGCAGAGTTATATGTACGCGTTTTCGTTTGTTCTATTGCTCCATTTCTGTTTTTCGTTATTCTGCCAATCTAACTGCCTTGAATATTGTGCCTCCGTTTTGAAAAAATGTCTTACTCCCTATTATATCCTGCAGCCCTCATTTGTCATCACGAAGGACCTCACAGGGGGAAATATGGCCACGTCTATTTTCAGGTTTTGTTAGTGTCCAAAATTACATATTCAAAGTATTCATTTCAGAAATTAAGTGTGAATCCAGTTGATATGGAGGATACTTGTCATTGTTTATCAATGCTTTACAATGTCTTCCTTGCGTTTTTTCCCAAAATGGGGATCGAGTTCCGTATTTGCAGGGGCACGTTGCTACCTTCATCTGAATGGTTGCCCAAAAGTCAGCCTGTGAATGAGTGTCTCTGATTCCATTTATGCCCCAAACACACATTTCCTGTTACCCTTTGGGCATTTTCCAAAATTACACTTTATAGAGAGATCAATTTTATGCTATCCCTCATCCCATTCCTCCCCTCTTAAGGTGTAAGCATGGTGAATATATAATATTATTCTCAGGTATGCAACAAATAGCCAGTCTTTCTACTTGCGTGGATAATTGGTTAATAAACTAATGACTGAGAGATAACCATGTAAACACTTATTAGTCATTCTCAAAGAAAAATAGGTGATGCACACACTTGAGTAGAGAAAGTAAATTTTACAGATGTGGAGAATGGGAAGCATTTGCACCTAGGAATGTCGCTTGAAAACAGAGACTTCATTAGAGTTGTTTTCATATAACGTCTTACTCAGTTCTCCTAAACTGCCCTCCAGAACTCTGTCCAAAAGCTAAGCTGTGGTTTATCCGAGGACATGCCAAGGTCACCAGGCACTGTTTTGAGGCACGTATATTAGTGTGAGGAATAATTAATGCACAGTGACCTTGTCTCACACGTTTTAAAACACAAGAGTTGATACTAGTGACTCTACTTTCCTGCACACTACTATGCATCACATTTGATGTGCTGATCATGACTCAGGAATTGGAACGTCATGCAGGATAGTCAGGATAGATCAAGAGTCCCAAGAGTATATTCGGGGAGGAAGCAAATAGCTTTTTTTTTTTTTTCTCAAGGCCTCTAATTCTGTGAATACTAAATGGTGTTAAGGTAAAATACTTGTATTTAGGCAAAGCCAGTTTGCGTTACAAGGCAATGGTCTGGGAAGTCAGATTCCCAGGGTTCAATCCAGCTCTGGAACTTGGGAAATGTGAGATGTCAGACAGGATATTTAGCTTCTACTTAACCTTCCTGATCACTATCCATACCTTTGTTCATTCAATGCTCATCAAACACATATGTGATGTTTTGTTGACACTCCCTCCTCCTCAGGTGGGGAAACAGAGACACAGTGATGAAGTTCATGAACTCTGAATTAAGGAGCCAGGATATGAATCCAAGCTTAGAGTCCCAAAACTCATATTCTAATTAGTGAACTAAACTGAAATGATGACTCAGGCATGGAGTCATTGGTTACTGTGCATCTGTATGTCAGAAAGGACCTGTGCAAAGGGAAATCTCAGCACTGTCTACCATTATGAGGTCACCTCCATGCTTACATAGCCCAGGGAAGCTCTTGAGCCGTGGTGGTACAGATCCTGCCATAGTCACTAGTAGGAAAAGGACATAGGAGGCTGGTCAATTCCAAGTCATAGTTCTGGTCAGTTAAAGCATGATTATGGTCAGCTTAAAGCTATGATAGTGGTAGGTGCAAAGCCATGGTTGTGGTCGGTTTGCAGATTCTGAGGGTTTGGAGGCACCATTAGATAACCTGGTCAAAGTCTGTCAGTGCTGAGCACGTGACCTCGATCCGCTGAGAATCGAGGAGTTTCTTTCATGGTATATGATGGCATTGTCTGTATGATGAGTGCTAGTAATGGTGAAATGAGAGCCTACCCCTGGGACAATGAAGATCAGACTCAAGGGCCAGGTTATGGTTAGCTTGGTATCCATTCCCTGCTCATTGCTATTTGCTTGTACAGCTGAGATACAGAGCTGACCAGTGCCCGACCATCAGTGTCATGGCATGGTCTGACCTCAGGCCATGGCACACATAAAATACAATAAGAATTGGAAGCAGAGTGGAGACTGCCCGGCTGGCTCATTAGTGGAGAATGCGACTCTTGATCTAGAGTCATGTGTCTAGTCTATGTTGAGCATGCAGCCGTCTTAAGGAAAAAAAAATGATGACACACATGTGGTAGTATGTCTAATAACACATTCACCCTGAGGCCTAAAACATGCTTGAATGTCATGAATTCACATTAACTGTTCAACATGTTTGGTCAGTTGAAGAGAAGCTACTTCTTGGCAGAGCCCTCATGGGACAGTATGTTTGGAAAATCCTGGGTTGTGAGTCCGCTTGGGAGAAGTCCACTGGTCACTGAGGGCAAGTCCACTGGTGCCCAGGAAGGCTTTATGGGAACCAGATGGCAGTGTGAGCGCTGGGGGAAGATAACCACAGTTGGGCTTCCCGTTGCCATTTCCAAGAGCTTGACTTGGGGGCAACTGCTTTGTGTTTTGGGTGAGGGATTGAAACCGGGAGGTGGATGGCTGCGTTAGGATGTGAACTTTACTCTTGGCTCAGGCAGTCCCCCTTGTTGTGGAATGTCTTGCACAGGGAACTTAGGGCAGGAGGATTTGAGAAAGAGACAGCCCTTGGTTCAGGGGTTCAGAGCATGATCTCCGGGACCCTAGGCAGATCTCAAGTGTTCAGGGACCTCTCTCCCCAGGGAACCAACTCATGTCCTGTCTCAGACCCCTTCCTCATCAGTATTGTAATTTTTGGCAAGTCGTCAACACTATTCACTGTGTTCTCAATGACTATGTTGTTCTGTTTTGCATATTGTCTCATCAAAAGAAAGGTATGTCCCCACACAGTGTCTGCTAGCGAATTTCTTGTTGTTCTTTGACAGTAAGGGCATTTGATATCCTCTAATCTCTTCCTGATTTCAAGCATATAATACGGCGTTGCTTATGACAGGCCCTTGGTTGCAGATAGAATTCCAGAACACATTGAATTTGTATCATTGAAGCTTTGTATCCGATCAGCAACATTTCCCCCTTTGTACCTCCTTCTAGCTCCTATTCTCTTTCCTGATGCTGTGTGTTGACTGTGCCAGGTGCACATATAAGTGCCATCATGCAGTATTTAATTTACATGGCCATGCATGTCATCACAATTCTTGAGGTTTCCTTCCTCTTAACTTGCGATAATATTTCATTGTAGAGATAGACTAATCTTTTTATCCTTTTGTTCATCAATGGACATGAAGTTGTTTCTTTTTTTTGGGTGTGCTGAAAGGTGCTGAAAACACTGTGCAGAATCTCTGCGAAATTCAGCTTTCAATATTTTCTGAACTACTTGCCAAAACTCAGATTGCAAGAATATACGTCAGACCTTTTTAAATATTTGGAGGGGTGAGACTCCACATTGTGTTTCATTGACAATTTATCAGTTTATATTCTCAGGAACCTTAAGCATATGGCAACTCCAAAGCCTTTCTGCATTGCATGCTCACTCAGGTTTCTCTGCAAGGCAAATCACCAGTAATAAGATCAAAGTTTGACCTCTGATAAGGTTATCACTCATTTTCAATGCTCTTCTAACAACTGCACCAGTTCACATTCCCACCTACAGTGCAACAGGGTTCCCCTTTGTCCGCATCCTCTCCAACATTTGTGGTTTCCTGTCTTGTGACTTTTCCCCATTATCACTGGTGTGCGGTGGTATCTAATTGTGGTTTGGATCTGTAGTTCTCTGATGGCCAGCGATGCGGGGCATCTTCTCATGTGCTTGTTGGCCGAGTCTCTGTCTTCCTCTGTGAAATTTCTGTGGGTGTCTTTTCCCGGTTTCATGATCAGATTGTATGTTTCTTTGCTCTTGAGTTGAGTATGTTCTTTATAGACCTTGGATAAGAGCGCGCTATCTGAGCGGTCGTTTGCAAATATCTTCTCCCGTTCTGTAGGTTGTCTTTTACTTTTGTGGACTGTTTCTTTTGCTATGCAGAAGCTTTCGATCTGGGTGAAGTCCCAATAATTCCTTGTTGCTTTTGTTTCTCTAGCCTTGGCGGACGTATCTTGCGAGATGTTGCTGTGGCCAAGTTGAAAAAGGGTGTTGCCTCTCGTCGCCTCTCGGATTTGGATGGATTCTTGTCTCACATTTAGATCTTTCATCCTTTTTGAGTTTATCTTTGTGTGTGATGTCAGAGAATGGCCTGGGATCCTTCTTCTGCATGTGGATGTCCAATATTCCCAGCACCATTTATTGAAGAGACTGTTTTTTTTCCAGGGGGAGTCTTTCCTGCTTTCCCGAATATTAGTTGACCATAAAGTTGAGGGTCCACTTCTGGATTCGCTATTTGGTTCCATTGATCTATGGGTCTGTTTTTGTGCCACAACCACACTGTCTTGATGGCCACGGCTTTGTAGTACAACCTGAAATCGGGCCTTGTGATGCCCCCAGCTGTGGCCTTCGTTTTGAATAGTCCCCTGGCTCTTTGGGGTCTTTTCCGTATCCACACTAGCATCTTATTTTTTTTTATTTTTATTTATTAATGATAGTCACACAGAGAGAGAGAATGGGGCAGAGACATAGGCAGAGGGACAAGCAGGCTCCATGCACCGGGAGCCCGACGTGGGATTCGATCCCAGATCTCCAGGATCGCGCCCTGGGCCAAAGGCAGCCACTAAACCGCTGCGCCACCCAGGGATCCCCCACACTAGAATCTTAAGATGGTTTGTTCTAACTCTCTGAAGAAAGTCCCCAGTATTTTGATAGGGATTGCGTGAAATATATAAATTGCCCTGGGTAGCATGGACATTTTCACAATATTAATTCTTCCTCTCCATGAGCATGGAACCTTTTTCCTTCTCTTGATGCCTTCCTCGATTTCTTTCAGGAACGTTCTGTGGTGTTTAGGGTACAGATCCTTTACCTCTTTGGTTAGGTTTATTCCCGGGTAGCTTATGTTTTTGGGTGCAGTTGTAAATGGGATTGACTCCTTAATTTTCGAGGCTCTTCTAACAACAACCTGTCAGTCAACAGCTCTTTCTATGTCCATTTATTTCCCAGGAGCTGGAGTGATAACAACCGAACCTGAATCTCGAAGAAACCCTTGGTACACCTGCCCTGGAGCATGGCCAAAAATGTTTTCCATCCTCCGTATCAGAAGAGTTCAGCCAACAGACGACAGGCCGGAGGGTAACATGAAAATTGATTCATTAAATAATAGCCTCAAGAAATCTTGTCCTAGGGGCACCTGGGTGTTTCTGTCAGCTAAGTCTCTGCCTCCGGGGTTTCAGCTCTGGTCATGACCTCAAGGTCATCAGATTCACCCATATTCAGCATGGAGCCTGCTTCGTATTCTCTCTTCCTTTCCCTCTGCCCCTCTCCTCCTTACACTTGCTCTTTTGCTCTCTCCACACACGCAAAACAGAATCATTATTCAGTTTTGCTCGGGGTGCCATCGTAGAGACAGACCTCCTAAGCCGTATTCTTTATGTTTCATGTGTCCACATCTTAACTTGAAAGGTCAGTCATTAGTTTGTGGCCAAAATTGTGAAATCGCATTGAGAACTCTAATTTGGTCCGATTTCATGGGAGGGGTTGTGAGGTAACATTTGGACATACTAGTCCGTGTTAAGTATTAGCAAAATGTTTTCTGTTTTTACATTTTTTTATTGGAGTTCAATTTGCCAGCATATACCATAACACCTAGTGCTCATCCCGCCAAGTGCCCCCATCAGGGGCCATCACCCAGTCGCCCCAACCGCCCGCCCACCTCCCCTTCCACTACCCCTTGTTCAGTTCCCAGAGTTCGGTGTGTCTCCTGTTTTGTCACCCTCACTGATATTTTCCTTCATTTTCCCCTTTCCCTTTATTGCCTTCACTAGTTTTTATATTCCCCAAATGAATGAGACCATATCAAGTTTGTCCTTTTCCGATGGACTTATTTCACTCAGCATAAGTCCCTCCAGGTGCATCCACGTCGGAGCTAATGGTGGGTATTTGTCGTTTCTCACGGCTGAGTTATATTCCGTTGTAGCCGTGGACCACATCTTCTTTATCCATTCATCTCTCGAAGGACTCCGAGACTCCTTCCACAGTTTGGCTATTGTGGACCTTGCTGCCATAAACATCGGGGTGCAGGTGTCCCCGCATTTCACCGCATCTTTAGCTTTGGGGTATAACCCCAGCAGTGCCATTGCTGGCCCGGAGGAAAGATCTGTTCTTAACTCTTTGAGGAACCTCCACACAGTTTTCCGGAGTGGCTGCACCTGTTCACATTCCCACCTACAGTGCAAGAGGGTTCCCCCTTGTCCGCGTCCTCTCCAACATTTGTTGTTTCCTGTCTCGTGACTTTTCCCCATTCCCGCCGGTGTGAGGTGGTATCTCCTGGGGGTGTGGATCTGTAGTTCCCTGATGGTCAGCTTGCGGGGCATGTTCTCATGTGCTTGTTGGCCGTGTCTCTGTCTTCCCCTGTGAGATTTCTGTTTGGATCTTTTTCCGTTTCACGATCGGATTGTTTGTTTCTCTGCTCTTGAGTTGAGTATGTTCTTTATAGATCTTGGACACTAGCCCTTTGACTGAGCGGTCGTCTGCAAATATCTTCTCCCGTTCTGTAGGTTGTCTTTTACTTTTGTGGACTGTTGTTTGCTGCGCAGGAGCTTTCGATCTGGCTGAAGTCCCAATAATTCCTTGTTGCTTTTGTTTCTCTTGCCTTGGCGGACGTATCTTGCGAGATGTTGCTGTGGCCAAGTTGAAAAACGGTGTTGCCTCTGTTCGCCTCTCGGATTTGGATGGATTCTTGTCTCACATTTAGATCGTTCATGCTTTTTGAGTTTTTCCCTGTGTGTCGTGTCAGAGAATGGTCTAGCTTCCTTCTTCTGCATGTGGATGTCCAGTGTTCCCAGCACCCTTTATGGAAGACACTGTCTTTATCCAGGGATAGTCTTTCCAGCTTTCGCGAATATTAGTTGACCATAAAGTTGAGGGTCCACTTCTGGATGCGCTACTCGGTTCCATTGATCTATGGGTCTGTGTTTGTGCTACTACCACACTGTCTCGATGGCCACGGCTTTGTAGTACAACCTGGAATCGGGCCTCGTGATGCCCCCAGCTGTGGCCTTCGTTTTGAATAGTCCCCTGGCTCTTTGGGGTCTTTTCCGGTTCCACACTAGAATCTTAAGATGGTTTGTTCCAACTCTCTGAAGAAAGTCCCCGGTATTTTGTTAGGGATTGCGTGAAATGTGTAAATTGCCCTGGGTAGCATGGACATTTTCACAATATTAATTCTTCCTCTCCATGAGCATGGAACCTTTTTCCTTCTCTTGATGCCTTCCTCGATTTCTTTCAGGAACGTTCTGTGGTGTTTAGGGTACAGATCCTTTACCTCTTTGGTTAGGTTTATTCCCGGGTAGCTTATGCTTTTGGGTGCAGTTGTAAATGGGATTGACTCCTTAATTTTCGAGGCTCTTCTAACAACAACCTGTCAGTCAACAGCTCTTTCTATGTCCATTTATTTACCAGGAGCTGCTGTGATAACAACCGAACCTGAATATAGCAGACAACCTGGGTACATCTGCCCAGGAGCACGGCGAAAGCTCTTTGCAATCCGCAGAAACAGAAGAGTTCAGCCAACAGACGACAGGCCGGAGGGTAACATGAAAATTGATTCATTAAATAATAGCCTCAAGAAATCTTGTCCTAGGGGCACCTGGGTGTTTCTGTCAGCTAAGTCTCTGCCTCCTGGGTTTCAGCTCCGGTCATGACCTCAAGGTTATCAGATTCACCCATATTCAGCATGGAGCCTGCTTCGTATTCTCTCTTCCTTTCCCTCTGCCCCTCTCCTCCTTACACTTGCTCTTTTGCTCTCTCCACACACGCAAAACAGAATCATTATTCAGTTTTGCTCGGGGTGCCATCGTAGAGACAGACCTCCTAAGCCGTATTCTTTATGTTTCATGTGTCCACATCTTAACTTGAAAGGTCAGTCATTAGTTTGTGGCCAAAATTGTGAAATCGCATTGAGAACTCTAATTTGGTCAGATTTCATGGGAGGGGTTGTGAGGTAACATTTGGACATACTAGTCCGTGTTAAGTATTAGCAAAATGTTTTCTGTTTTTACATTTTTTTATTGGAGCTCAAATTGCCAGCATATAGCATAACACCCAGTGCTCATCCCGCCAAGTGCGCCCATCAGTGCCCATCACCCAGTCGCCCCAACCGCCCGCCCACCTCTCCTTCCACTACCCCTTGTTCACTTCCCAGAGTTCGGTGTGTCTCCTGTTTTGTCACCCTCACTGATATTTTCCTTCATTTTCCCCATTCCCTTTATTGCATTTCACTAGTTTTTATATTCCCCAAATGAATGAGACCATATCAAGTTTGTCCTTTTCCGATGGACTTATTTCAATCAGCATAAGTCCCTCCAGGTGCATCCACGTCGGAGCAAATGGTGGGTATTCGTCGTTTCTCATGGCTGAGTAATATTCCGTTGTAGCCGTGGACCACATCAACTTTATCCATTCATCTCTCGATGGACCCCGAGGCTCCTTCCACAGTTTGGCTATTGTGGACATTGCTGCCATAAACTTCGGGGTGCAGGTGTCCCCGCATTTCACCGCATCTTCAGCTTTGGGGTGAATCCCCAGCAGTGCCATTGCTGGGCTGGAGGGAAGATCTGTTCTTAACTCTTTGAGGAACCTCCACACAGTTTTCCGGAGTGGCTGCACCTGTTCACATTCCCACCTACAGTGCAAGAGGGTTCCCCTTTGTCGGCGTCCTCTCCAACATTTCTTGTTTCCTGTCTCGTGACTTTTCCCCATTCCCGCCGGTGTGAAGTGGTATCTCATGGGGGTTTGGATCTGTAGTTTCCTGATGGCCAGTGATGCGGGCCATGTTCTCATGTGCTTGTTGGCCGTGTCTCTGTCTTCCCCTGTGGGATTTCTGTTCGGGTCTTCTGCCCGTTTCATGATCAGATTGTTTGTTTCTTTGCTCTTGAGTTGAGTATGTTCTTTAGAGATCTTGGACACTAGCCCTTTGTCTGAGCGGTCGTTTGCAAATATCTTCTCCCGTTCTGTAGGTTGTCTTTAACTTTTGTGGACTGTTTCTTTTCCTGCGCAGGAGCTTTCGATCTGGCTGAAGTCCCAATAATTCCTCGTTGCTTTTGTTTCTCTTGCCTTGGCAGACGTATTTTGCGAGATGTTGCTCTGGCCAAGTTGAAAAACGGTGTTGCCTCTGTTCGCCTTTCGGATTTGGATGGATTCTTGTCTCACATTTAGATCTTTCATCCTTTTTGAGTTTTTCCCTGTGTGTGGTGTCAGAGAATGGTCTAGCTTCCGTCTTCTGCATGTGGATGTCCAGTGTTCCCAGCACCCTTTATCGAAGAGACTGTCTTTTTCCAGGGATAGTCTTTCCTGCTTTCTCGAATAGAGTTGACCATAAAGTTGAGGGTCGACTTCTGGATTCGCTATTCGGTTCCATTGAGCTATGGGTCTGTTTTTGTGCCACTACCACACTGTCTTGATGGCCACGGCTTTGTAGTACAACCTGAAATCGGGCCTTGTGATGCCCCCAGCTGTGGCCTTCGTTTTGAATAGTCCCCTGGCTCTTTGGGGTCTTTTCAGTATCCACACTAGCATCTTATTTTTTTTTATTTTTATTTACTAATGATAGTCACACAGAGAGAGAGAATGGGGCAGAGACATAGGCAGAGGGACAAGCAGGCTCCATGCACCGGGAGCCCGACGTGGGATTCGATCCCAGATCTCCAGGATCGCGCCCTGGGCCAAAGGCAGCCACTAAACCGCTGCGCCACCCAGGGATCCCCCACACTAGAATCTTAAGATGGTTTGTTCTAACTCTCTGAAGAAAGTCCCCAGTATTTTGATAGGGATTGCGTGAAATATATAAATTGCCCTGGGTAGCATGGACATTTTCACAATATTAATTCTTCCTCTCCATGAGCATGGAACCTTTTTCCTTCTCTTGATGCCTTCCTCGATTTCTTTCAGGAACGTTCTGTGGTGTTTAGGGTACAGATCCTTTACCTCTTTGGTTAGGTTTATTCCCGGGTAGCTTATGTTTTTGGGTGCAGTTGTAAATGGGATTGACTCCTTAATTTTCGAGGCTCTTCTAACAACAACCTGTCAGTCAACAGCTCTTTCTATGTCCATTTATTTCCCAGGAGCTGGAGTGATAACAACCGAACCTGAATCTCGAAGAAACCCTTGGTACACCTGCCCTGGAGCATGGCCAAAAATGTTTTCCATCCTCCGTATCAGAAGAGTTCAGCCAACAGACGACAGGCCGGAGGGTAACATGAAAATTGATTCATTAAATAATAGCCTCAAGAAATCTTGTCCTAGGGGCACCTGGGTGTTTCTGTCAGCTAAGTCTCTGCCTCCGGGGTTTCAGCTCTGGTCATGACCTCAAGGTCATCAGATTCACCCATATTCAGCATGGAGCCTGCTTCGTATTCTCTCTTCCTTTCCCTCTGCCCCTCTCCTCCTTACACTTGCTCTTTTGCTCTCTCCACACACGCAAAACAGAATCATTATTCAGTTTTGCTCGGGGTGCCATCGTAGAGACAGACCTCCTAAGCCGTATTCTTTATGTTTCATGTGTCCACATCTTAACTTGAAAGGTCAGTCATTAGTTTGTGGCCAAAATTGTGAAATCGCATTGAGAACTCTAATTTGGTCCGATTTCATGGGAGGGGTTGTGAGGTAACATTTGGACATACTAGTCCGTGTTAAGTATTAGCAAAATGTTTTCTGTTTTTACATTTTTTTATTGGAGTTCAATTTGCCAGCATATACCATAACACCTAGTGCTCATCCCGCCAAGTGCCCCCATCAGGGGCCATCACCCAGTCGCCCCAACCGCCCGCCCACCTCCCCTTCCACTACCCCTTGTTCAGTTCCCAGAGTTCGGTGTGTCTCCTGTTTTGTCACCCTCACTGATATTTTCCTTCATTTTCCCCTTTCCCTTTATTGCCTTCACTAGTTTTTATATTCCCCAAATGAATGAGACCATATCAAGTTTGTCCTTTTCCGATGGACTTATTTCACTCAGCATAAGTCCCTCCAGGTGCATCCACGTCGGAGCTAATGGTGGGTATTTGTCGTTTCTCACGGCTGAGTTATATTCCGTTGTAGCCGTGGACCACATCTTCTTTATCCATTCATCTCTCGAAGGACTCCGAGACTCCTTCCACAGTTTGGCTATTGTGGACCTTGCTGCCATAAACATCGGGGTGCAGGTGTCCCCGCATTTCACCGCATCTTTAGCTTTGGGGTATAACCCCAGCAGTGCCATTGCTGGCCCGGAGGAAAGATCTGTTCTTAACTCTTTGAGGAACCTCCACACAGTTTTCCGGAGTGGCTGCACCTGTTCACATTCCCACCTACAGTGCAAGAGGGTTCCCCCTTGTCCGCGTCCTCTCCAACATTTGTTGTTTCCTGTCTCGTGACTTTTCCCCATTCCCGCCGGTGTGAGGTGGTATCTCCTGGGGGTGTGGATCTGTAGTTCCCTGATGGTCAGCTTGCGGGGCATGTTCTCATGTGCTTGTTGGCCGTGTCTCTGTCTTCCCCTGTGAGATTTCTGTTTGGATCTTTTTCCGTTTCACGATCGGATTGTTTGTTTCTCTGCTCTTGAGTTGAGTATGTTCTTTATAGATCTTGGACACTAGCCCTTTGACTGAGCGGTCGTCTGCAAATATCTTCTCCCGTTCTGTAGGTTGTCTTTTACTTTTGTGGACTGTTGTTTGCTGCGCAGGAGCTTTCGATCTGGCTGAAGTCCCAATAATTCCTTGTTGCTTTTGTTTCTCTTGCCTTGGCGGACGTATCTTGCGAGATGTTGCTGTGGCCAAGTTGAAAAACGGTGTTGCCTCTGTTCGCCTCTCGGATTTGGATGGATTCTTGTCTCACATTTAGATCGTTCATGCTTTTTGAGTTTTTCCCTGTGTGTCGTGTCAGAGAATGGTCTAGCTTCCTTCTTCTGCATGTGGATGTCCAGTGTTCCCAGCACCCTTTATGGAAGACACTGTCTTTATCCAGGGATAGTCTTTCCAGCTTTCGCGAATATTAGTTGACCATAAAGTTGAGGGTCCACTTCTGGATGCGCTACTCGGTTCCATTGATCTATGGGTCTGTGTTTGTGCTACTACCACACTGTCTCGATGGCCACGGCTTTGTAGTACAACCTGGAATCGGGCCTCGTGATGCCCCCAGCTGTGGCCTTCGTTTTGAATAGTCCCCTGGCTCTTTGGGGTCTTTTCCGGTTCCACACTAGAATCTTAAGATGGTTTGTTCCAACTCTCTGAAGAAAGTCCCCGGTATTTTGTTAGGGATTGCGTGAAATGTGTAAATTGCCCTGGGTAGCATGGACATTTTCACAATATTAATTCTTCCTCTCCATGAGCATGGAACCTTTTTCCTTCTCTTGATGCCTTCCTCGATTTCTTTCAGGAACGTTCTGTGGTGTTTAGGGTACAGATCCTTTACCTCTTTGGTTAGGTTTATTCCCGGGTAGCTTATGCTTTTGGGTGCAGTTGTAAATGGGATTGACTCCTTAATTTTCGAGGCTCTTCTAACAACAACCTGTCAGTCAACAGCTCTTTCTATGTCCATTTATTTACCAGGAGCTGCTGTGATAACAACCGAACCTGAATATAGCAGACAACCTGGGTACATCTGCCCAGGAGCACGGCGAAAGCTCTTTGCAATCCGCAGAAACAGAAGAGTTCAGCCAACAGACGACAGGCCGGAGGGTAACATGAAAATTGATTCATTAAATAATAGCCTCAAGAAATCTTGTCCTAGGGGCACCTGGGTGTTTCTGTCAGCTAAGTCTCTGCCTCCTGGGTTTCAGCTCCGGTCATGACCTCAAGGTTATCAGATTCACCCATATTCAGCATGGAGCCTGCTTCGTATTCTCTCTTCCTTTCCCTCTGCCCCTCTCCTCCTTACACTTGCTCTTTTGCTCTCTCCACACACGCAAAACAGAATCATTATTCAGTTTTGCTCGGGGTGCCATCGTAGAGACAGACCTCCTAAGCCGTATTCTTTATGTTTCATGTGTCCACATCTTAACTTGAAAGGTCAGTCATTAGTTTGTGGCCAAAATTGTGAAATCGCATTGAGAACTCTAATTTGGTCAGATTTCATGGGAGGGGTTGTGAGGTAACATTTGGACATACTAGTCCGTGTTAAGTATTAGCAAAATGTTTTCTGTTTTTACATTTTTTTATTGGAGCTCAAATTGCCAGCATATAGCATAACACCCAGTGCTCATCCCGCCAAGTGCGCCCATCAGTGCCCATCACCCAGTCGCCCCAACCGCCCGCCCACCTCTCCTTCCACTACCCCTTGTTCACTTCCCAGAGTTCGGTGTGTCTCCTGTTTTGTCACCCTCACTGATATTTTCCTTCATTTTCCCCATTCCCTTTATTGCATTTCACTAGTTTTTATATTCCCCAAATGAATGAGACCATATCAAGTTTGTCCTTTTCCGATGGACTTATTTCAATCAGCATAAGTCCCTCCAGGTGCATCCACGTCGGAGCAAATGGTGGGTATTCGTCGTTTCTCATGGCTGAGTAATATTCCGTTGTAGCCGTGGACCACATCAACTTTATCCATTCATCTCTCGATGGACCCCGAGGCTCCTTCCACAGTTTGGCTATTGTGGACATTGCTGCCATAAACTTCGGGGTGCAGGTGTCCCCGCATTTCACCGCATCTTCAGCTTTGGGGTGAATCCCCAGCAGTGCCATTGCTGGGCTGGAGGGAAGATCTGTTCTTAACTCTTTGAGGAACCTCCACACAGTTTTCCGGAGTGGCTGCACCTGTTCACATTCCCACCTACAGTGCAAGAGGGTTCCCCTTTGTCCGCGTCCTCTCCAACATTTCTTGTTTCCTGTCTCGTGACTTTTCCCCATTCCCGCCGGTGTGAAGTGGTATCTCATGGGGGTTTGGATCTGTAGTTTCCTGATGGCCAGTGATGCGGGCCATGTTCTCATGTGCTTGTTGGCCGTGTCTCTGTCTTCCCCTGTGGGATTTCTGTTCGGGTCTTCTGCCCGTTTCATGATCAGATTGTTTGTTTCTTTGCTCTTGAGTTGAGTATGTTCTTTAGAGATCTTGGACACTAGCCCTTTGTCTGAGCGGTCGTTTGCAAATATCTTCTCCCGTTCTGTAGGTTGTCTTTAACTTTTGTGGACTGTTTCTTTTCCTGCGCAGGAGCTTTCGATCTGGCTGAAGTCCCAATAATTCCTCGTTGCTTTTGTTTCTCTTGCCTTGGCAGACGTATTTTGCGAGATGTTGCTCTGGCCAAGTTGAAAAACGGTGTTGCCTCTGTTCGCCTTTCGGATTTGGATGGATTCTTGTCTCACATTTAGATCTTTCATCCTTTTTGAGTTTTTCCCTGTGTGTGGTGTCAGAGAATGGTCTAGCTTCCGTCTTCTGCATGTGGATGTCCAGTGTTCCCAGCACCCTTTATCGAAGAGACTGTCTTTTTCCAGGGATAGTCTTTCCTGCTTTCTCGAATAGAGTTGACCATAAAGTTGAGGGTCGACTTCTGGATTCGCTATTCGGTTCCATTGAGCTATGGGTCTGTTTTTGTGCCACTACCACACTGTCTTGATAGCCACGGCTTTGTAGTACAACCTGAAATCGGGCCTTGTGATGCCCCCAGCTGTGGCCTTCGTTTTGAATAGTCCCCTGGCTCTTTGGGGTCTTTTCAGTATCCACACTAGCATCTTATTTTTTTTTATTTTTATTTACTAATGATAGTCACACACAGAGAGAGAATGGGGCAGAGACATAGGCAGAGGGACAAGCAGGCTCCATGCACCGGGAGCCCGACGTGGGATTCGATCCCAGATCTCCCGGATCGCGCCCTGGGCCAAAGGCAGCCACTAAACCGCTGCGCCACCCAGGGATCCCCCACACTAGAATCTTAAGATGGTTTGTTCTAACTCTCTGAAGAAAGTCCCCAGTATTTTGATAGGGATTGCGTGAAATATATAAATTGCCCTGGGTAGCATGGACATTTTCACAATATTAATTCTTCCTCTCCATGAGCATGGAACCTTTTTCCTTCTCTTGATGCCTTCCTCGATTTCTTTCAGGAACGTTCTGTGGTGTTTAGGGTACAGATCCTTTACCTCTTTGGTTAGGTTTATTCCCGGGTAGCTTATGTTTTTGGGTGCAGTTGTAAATGGGATTGACTCCTTAATTTTCGAGGCTCTTCTAACAACAACCTGTCAGTCAACAGCTCTTTCTATGTCCATTTATTTCCCAGGAGCTGGAGTGATAACAACCGAACCTGAATCTCGAAGAAACCCTTGGTACACCTGCCCTGGAGCATGGCCAAAAATGTTTTCCATCCTCCGTATCAGAAGAGTTCAGCCAACAGACGACAGGCCGGAGGGTAACATGAAAATTGATTCATTAAATAATAGCCTCAAGAAATCTTGTCCTAGGGGCACCTGGGTGTTTCTGTCAGCTAAGTCTCTGCCTCCGGGGTTTCAGCTCTGGTCATGACCTCAAGGTCATCAGATTCACCCATATTCAGCATGGAGCCTGCTTCGTATTCTCTCTTCCTTTCCCTCTGCCCCTCTCCTCCTTACACTTGCTCTTTTGCTCTCTCCACACACGCAAAACAGAATCATTATTCAGTTTTGCTCGGGGTGCCATCGTAGAGACAGACCTCCTAAGCCGTATTCTTTATGTTTCATGTGTCCACATCTTAACTTGAAAGGTCAGTCATTAGTTTGTGGCCAAAATTGTGAAATTGCATTGAGAACTCTAATTTGGTCCGATTTCATGGGAGGGGTTGTGAGGTAACATTTGGACATACTAGTCCGTGTTAAGTATTAGCAAAATGTTTTCTGTTTTTACATTTTTTTATTGGAGTTCAATTTGCCAGCATATAGCATAACACCTAGTGCTCATCCCGCCAAGTGCCCCCATCAGGGGCCATCACCCAGTCGCCCCAACCGCCCGCCCACCTCCCCTTCCACTACCCCTTGTTCAGTTCCCAGAGTTCGGTGTGTCTCCTGTTTTGTCACCCTCACTGATATTTTCCTTCATTTTCCCCTTTCCCTTTATTGCCTTCACTAGTTTTTATATTCCCCAAATGAATGAGACCATATCAAGTTTGTCCTTTTCCGATGGACTCATTTCACTCAGCATAAGTCCCTCCAGGTGCATCCACGTCGGAGCTAATGGTGGGTATTTGTCGTTTCTCACGGCTGAGTTATATTCCGTTGTAGCCGTGGACCACATCTTCTTTATCCATTCATCTCTCGAAGGACTCCGAGACTCCTTCCACAGTTTGGCTATTGTGGACATTGCTGCCATAAACATCGGGGTGCAGGTGTCCCCGCATTTCACCGCATCTTTAGCTTTGGGGTATAACCCCAGCAGTGCCATTGCTGGCCCGGAGGAAAGATCTGTTCTTAACTCTTTGAGGAACCTCCACACAGTTTTCCGGAGTGGCTGCACCTGTTCACATTCCCACCTACAGTGCAAGAGGGTTCCCCCTTGTCCGCGTCCTCTCCAACATTTGTTGTTTCCTGTCTCGTGACTTTTCCCCATTCCCGCCGGTGTGAGGTGGTATCTCCTGGGGGTGTGGATCTGTAGTTCCCTGATGGTCAGCTTGCGGGGCATGTTCTCATGTGCTTGTTGGCCGTGTCTCTGTCTTCCCCTGTGAGATTTCTGTTTGGATCTTTTTCCGTTTCACGATCGGATTGTTTGTTTCTCTGCTCTTGAGTTGAGTATGTTCTTTATAGATCTTGGACACTAGCCCTTTGACTGAGCGGTCGTCTGCAAATATCTTCTCCCGTTCTGTAGGTTGTCTTTTACTTTTGTGGACTGTTGTTTGCTGCGCAGGAGCTTTCGATCTGGCTGAAGTCCCAATAATTCCTTGTTGCTTTTGTTTCTCTTGCCTTGGCGGACGTATCTTGCGAGATGTTGCTGTGGCCAAGTTGAAAAACGGTGTTGCCTCTGTTCGCCTCTCGGATTTGGATGGATTCTTGTCTCACATTTAGATCGTTCATGCTTTTTGAGTTTTTCCCTGTGTGTCGTGTCAGAGAATGGTCTAGCTTCCTTCTTCTGCATGTGGATGTCCAGTGTTCCCAGCACCCTTTATGGAAGACACTGTCTTTATCCAGGGATAGTCTTTCCAGCTTTCGCGAATATTAGTTGACCATAAAGTTGAGGGTCCACTTCTGGATGCGCTACTCGGTTCCATTGATCTATGGGTCTGTGTTTGTGCTACTACCACACTGTCTCGATGGCCACGGCTTTGTAGTACAACCTGGAATCGGGCCTCGTGATGCCCCCAGCTGTGGCCTTCGTTTTGAATAGTCCCCTGGCTCTTTGGGGTCTTTTCCGGTTCCACACTAGAATCTTAAGATGGTTTGTTCCAACTCTCTGAAGAAAGTCCCCGGTATTTTGTTAGGGATTGCGTGAAATGTGTAAATTGCCCTGGGTAGCATGGACATTTTCACAATATTAATTCTTCCTCTCCATGAGCATGGAACCTTTTTCCTTCTCTTGATGCCTTCCTCGATTTCTTTCAGGAACGTTCTGTGGTGTTTAGGGTACAGATCCTTTACCTCTTTGGTTAGGTTTATTCCCGGGTAGCTTATGCTTTTGGGTGCAGTTGTAAATGGGATTGACTCCTTAATTTTCGAGGCTCTTCTAACAACAACCTGTCAGTCAACAGCTCTTTCTATGTCCATTTATTTACCAGGAGCTGCTGTGATAACAACCGAACCTGAATATAGCAGACAACCTGGGTACATCTGCCCAGGAGCACGGCGAAAGCTCTTTGCAATCCGCAGAAACAGAAGAGTTCAGCCAACAGACGACAGGCCGGAGGGTAACATGAAAATTGATTCATTAAATAATAGCCTCAAGAAATCTTGTCCTAGGGGCACCTGGGTGTTTCTGTCAGCTAAGTCTCTGCCTCCTGGGTTTCAGCTCCGGTCATGACCTCAAGGTTATCAGATTCACCCATATTCAGCATGGAGCCTGCTTCGTATTCTCTCTTCCTTTCCCTCTGCCCCTCTCCTCCTTACACTTGCTCTTTTGCTCTCTCCACACACGCAAAACAGAATCATTATTCAGTTTTGCTCGGGGTGCCATCGTAGAGACAGACCTCCTAAGCCGTATTCTTTATGTTTCATGTGTCCACATCTTAACTTGAAAGGTCAGTCATTAGTTTGTGGCCAAAATTGTGAAATCGCATTGAGAACTCTAATTTGGTCAGATTTCATGGGAGGGGTTGTGAGGTAACATTTGGACATACTAGTCCGTGTTAAGTATTAGCAAAATGTTTTCTGTTTTTACATTTTTTTATTGGAGCTCAAATTGCCAGCATATAGCATAACACCCAGTGCTCATCCCGCCAAGTGCGCCCATCAGTGCCCATCACCCAGTCGCCCCAACCGCCCGCCCACCTCTCCTTCCACTACCCCTTGTTCACTTCCCAGAGTTCGGTGTGTCTCCTGTTTTGTCACCCTCACTGATATTTTCCTTCATTTTCCCCATTCCCTTTATTGCATTTCACTAGTTTTTATATTCCCCAAATGAATGAGACCATATCAAGTTTGTCCTTTTCCGATGGACTTATTTCAATCAGCATAAGTCCCTCCAGGTGCATCCACGTCGGAGCAAATGGTGGGTATTCGTCGTTTCTCATGGCTGAGTAATATTCCGTTGTAGCCGTGGACCACATCAACTTTATCCATTCATCTCTCGATGGACCCCGAGGCTCCTTCCACAGTTTGGCTATTGTGGACATTGCTGCCATAAACTTCGGGGTGCAGGTGTCCCCGCATTTCACCGCATCTTCAGCTTTGGGGTGAATCCCCAGCAGTGCCATTGCTGGGCTGGAGGGAAGATCTGTTCTTAACTCTTTGAGGAACCTCCACACAGTTTTCCGGAGTGGCTGCACCTGTTCACATTCCCACCTACAGTGCAAGAGGGTTCCCCTTTGTCCGCGTCCTCTCCAACATTTCTTGTTTCCTGTCTCGTGACTTTTCCCCATTCCCGCCGGTGTGAAGTGGTATCTCATGGGGGTTTGGATCTGTAGTTTCCTGATGGCCAGTGATGCGGGCCATGTTCTCATGTGCTTGTTGGCCGTGTCTCTGTCTTCCCCTGTGGGATTTCTGTTCGGGTCTTCTGCCCGTTTCATGATCAGATTGTTTGTTTCTTTGCTCTTGAGTTGAGTATGTTCTTTAGAGATCTTGGACACTAGCCCTTTGTCTGAGCGGTCGTTTGCAAATATCTTCTCCCGTTCTGTAGGTTGTCTTTAACTTTTGTGGACTGTTTCTTTTCCTGCGCAGGAGCTTTCGATCTGGCTGAAGTCCCAATAATTCCTCGTTGCTTTTGTTTCTCTTGCCTTGGCAGACGTATTTTGCGAGATGTTGCTCTGGCCAAGTTGAAAAACGGTGTTGCCTCTGTTCGCCTTTCGGATTTGGATGGATTCTTGTCTCACATTTAGATCTTTCATCCTTTTTGAGTTTTTCCCTGTGTGTGGTGTCAGAGAATGGTCTAGCTTCCGTCTTCTGCATGTGGATGTCCAGTGTTCCCAGCACCCTTTATCGAAGAGACTGTCTTTTTCCAGGGATAGTCTTTCCTGCTTTCTCGAATAGAGTTGACCATAAAGTTGAGGGTCGACTTCTGGATTCGCTATTCGGTTCCATTGAGCTATGGGTCTGTTTTTGTGCCACTACCACACTGTCTTGATAGCCACGGCTTTGTAGTACAACCTGAAATCGGGCCTTGTGATGCCCCCAGCTGTGGCCTTCGTTTTGAATAGTCCCCTGGCTCTTTGGGGTCTTTTCAGTATCCACACTAGCATCTTATTTTTTTTTATTTTTATTTACTAATGATAGTCACACACAGAGAGAGAATGGGGCAGAGACATAGGCAGAGGGACAAGCAGGCTCCATGCACCGGGAGCCCGACGTGGGATTCGATCCCAGATCTCCCGGATCGCGCCCTGGGCCAAAGGCAGCCACTAAACCGCTGCGCCACCCAGGGATCCCCCACACTAGAATCTTAAGATGGTTTGTTCTAACTCTCTGAAGAAAGTCCCCAGTATTTTGATAGGGATTGCGTGAAATATATAAATTGCCCTGGGTAGCATGGACATTTTCACAATATTAATTCTTCCTCTCCATGAGCATGGAACCTTTTTCCTTCTCTTGATGCCTTCCTCGATTTCTTTCAGGAACGTTCTGTGGTGTTTAGGGTACAGATCCTTTACCTCTTTGGTTAGGTTTATTCCCGGGTAGCTTATGTTTTTGGGTGCAGTTGTAAATGGGATTGACTCCTTAATTTTCGAGGCTCTTCTAACAACAACCTGTCAGTCAACAGCTCTTTCTATGTCCATTTATTTCCCAGGAGCTGGAGTGATAACAACCGAACCTGAATCTCGAAGAAACCCTTGGTACACCTGCCCTGGAGCATGGCCAAAAATGTTTTCCATCCTCCGTATCAGAAGAGTTCAGCCAACAGACGACAGGCCGGAGGGTAACATGAAAATTGATTCATTAAATAATAGCCTCAAGAAATCTTGTCCTAGGGGCACCTGGGTGTTTCTGTCAGCTAAGTCTCTGCCTCCGGGGTTTCAGCTCTGGTCATGACCTCAAGGTCATCAGATTCACCCATATTCAGCATGGAGCCTGCTTCGTATTCTCTCTTCCTTTCCCTCTGCCCCTCTCCTCCTTACACTTGCTCTTTTGCTCTCTCCACACACGCAAAACAGAATCATTATTCAGTTTTGCTCGGGGTGCCATCGTAGAGACAGACCTCCTAAGCCGTATTCTTTATGTTTCATGTGTCCACATCTTAACTTGAAAGGTCAGTCATTAGTTTGTGGCCAAAATTGTGAAATTGCATTGAGAACTCTAATTTGGTCCGATTTCATGGGAGGGGTTGTGAGGTAACATTTGGACATACTAGTCCGTGTTAAGTATTAGCAAAATGTTTTCTGTTTTTACATTTTTTTATTGGAGTTCAATTTGCCAGCATATAGCATAACACCTAGTGCTCATCCCGCCAAGTGCCCCCATCAGGGGCCATCACCCAGTCGCCCCAACCGCCCGCCCACCTCCCCTTCCACTACCCCTTGTTCAGTTCCCAGAGTTCGGTGTGTCTCCTGTTTTGTCACCCTCACTGATATTTTCCTTCATTTTCCCCTTTCCCTTTATTGCCTTCACTAGTTTTTATATTCCCCAAATGAATGAGACCATATCAAGTTTGTCCTTTTCCGATGGACTTATTTCACTCAGCATAAGTCCCTCCAGGTGCATCCACGTCGGAGCTAATGGTGGGTATTTGTCGTTTCTCACGGCTGAGTTATATTCCGTTGTAGCCGTGGACCACATCTTCTTTATCCATTCATCTCTCGAAGGACTCCGAGACTCCTTCCACAGTTTGGCTATTGTGGACATTGCTGCCATAAACATCGGGGTGCAGGTGTCCCCGCATTTCACCGCATCTTTAGCTTTGGGGTATAACCCCAGCAGTGCCATTGCTGGCCCGGAGGAAAGATCTGTTCTTAACTCTTTGAGGAACCTCCACACAGTTTTCCGGAGTGGCTGCACCTGTTCACATTCCCACCTACAGTGCAAGAGGGTTCCCCCTTGTCCGCGTCCTCTCCAACATTTGTTGTTTCCTGTCTCGTGACTTTTCCCCATTCCCGCCGGTGTGAGGTGGTATCTCCTGGGGGTGTGGATCTGTAGTTCCCTGATGGTCAGCTTGCGGGGCATGTTCTCATGTGCTTGTTGGCCGTGTCTCTGTCTTCCCCTGTGAGATTTCTGTTTGGATCTTTTTCCGTTTCACGATCGGATTGTTTGTTTCTCTGCTCTTGAGTTGAGTATGTTCTTTATAGATCTTGGACACTAGCCCTTTGACTGAGCGGTCGTCTGCAAATATCTTCTCCCGTTCTGTAGGTTGTCTTTTACTTTTGTGGACTGTTGTTTGCTGCGCAGGAGCTTTCGATCTGGCTGAAGTCCCAATAATTCCTTGTTGCTTTTGTTTCTCTTGCCTTGGCGGACGTATCTTGCGAGATGTTGCTGTGGCCAAGTTGAAAAACGGTGTTGCCTCTGTTCGCCTCTCGGATTTGGATGGATTCTTGTCTCACATTTAGATCGTTCATGCTTTTTGAGTTTTTCCCTGTGTGTCGTGTCAGAGAATGGTCTAGCTTCCTTCTTCTGCATGTGGATGTCCAGTGTTCCCAGCACCCTTTATGGAAGACACTGTCTTTATCCAGGGATAGTCTTTCCAGCTTTCGCGAATATTAGTTGACCATAAAGTTGAGGGTCCACTTCTGGATGCGCTACTCGGTTCCATTGATCTATGGGTCTGTGTTTGTGCTACTACCACACTGTCTCGATGGCCACGGCTTTGTAGTACAACCTTGAATCGGGCCTCGTGATGCCCCCAGCTGTGGCCTTCGTTTTGAATAGTCCCCTGGCTCTTTGGGGTCTTTTCCGGTTCCACACTAGAATCTTAAGATGGTTTGTTCCAACTCTCTGAAGAAAGTCCCCGGTATTTTGTTAGGGATTGCGTGAAATGTGTAAATTGCCCTGGGTAGCATGGACATTTTCACAATATTAATTCTTCCTCTCCATGAGCATGGAACCTTTTTCCTTCTCTTGATGCCTTCCTCGATTTCTTTCAGGAACGTTCTGTGGTGTTTAGGGTACAGATCCTTTACCTCTTTGGTTAGGTTTATTCCCGGGTAGCTTATGCTTTTGGGTGCAGTTGTAAATGGGATTGACTCCTTAATTTTCGAGGCTCTTCTAACAACAACCTGTCAGTCAACAGCTCTTTCTATGTCCATTTATTTACCAGGAGCTGCTGTGATAACAACCGAACCTGAATATAGCAGACAACCTGGGTACATCTGCCCAGGAGCACGGCGAAAGCTCTTTGCAATCCGCAGAAACAGAAGAGTTCAGCCAACAGACGACAGGCCGGAGGGTAACATGAAAATTGATTCATTAAATAATAGCCTCAAGAAATCTTGTCCTAGGGGCACCTGGGTGTTTCTGTCAGCTAAGTCTCTGCCTCCTGGGTTTCAGCTCCGGTCATGACCTCAAGGTTATCAGATTCACCCATATTCAGCATGGAGCCTGCTTCGTATTCTTTCTTCCTTTCCCTCTGCCCCTCTCCTCCTTACACTTGCTCTTTTGCTCTCTCCACACACGCAAAACAGAATCATTATTCAGTTTTGCTCGGGGTGCCATCGTAGAGACAGACCTCCTAAGCCGTATTCTTTATGTTTCATGTGTCCACATCTTAACTTGAAAGGTCAGTCATTAGTTTGTGGCCAAAATTGTGAAATCGCATTGAGAACTCTAATTTGGTCAGATTTCATGGGAGGGGTTGTGAGGTAACATTTGGACATACTAGTCCGTGTTAAGTATTAGCAAAATGTTTTCTGTTTTTACATTTTTTTATTGGAGCTCAAATTGCCAGCATATAGCATAACACCCAGTGCTCATCCCGCCAAGTGCGCCCATCAGTGCCCATCACCCAGTCGCCCCAACCGCCCGCCCACCTCTCCTTCCACTACCCCTTGTTCACTTCCCAGAGTTCGGTGTGTCTCCTGTTTTGTCACCCTCACTGATATTTTCCTTCATTTTCCCCATTCCCTTTATTGCATTTCACTAGTTTTTATATTCCCCAAATGAATGAGACCATATCAAGTTTGTCCTTTTCCGATGGACTTATTTCAATCAGCATAAGTCCCTCCAGGTGCATCCACGTCGGAGCAAATGGTGGGTATTCGTCGTTTCTCATGGCTGAGTAATATTCCGTTGTAGCCGTGGACCACATCAACTTTATCCATTCATCTCTCGATGGACCCCGAGGCTCCTTCCACAGTTTGGCTATTGTGGACATTGCTGCCATAAACTTCGGGGTGCAGGTGTCCCCGCATTTCACCGCATCTTCAGCTTTGGGGTGAATCCCCAGCAGTGCCATTGCTGGGCTGGAGGGAAGATCTGTTCTTAACTCTTTGAGGAACCTCCACACAGTTTTCCGGAGTGGCTGCACCTGTTCACATTCCCACCTACAGTGCAAGAGGGTTCCCCTTTGTCCGCGTCCTCTCCAACATTTCTTGTTTCCTGTCTCGTGACTTTTCCCCATTCCCGCCGGTGTGAGGTGGTATTTCATGGGGATGTGGATCTGTACTTCCCTGATGGTCAGCTTGCGGGCCATGTTCTCATGTGCTTGTTGGCCGTGTCTCTGTCTTCCCCTGTGAGATTTCTGTTTGGGTCTTTTGCCCGTTTCACGATCGGATTGTTTGTTTCTCTGCTCTTGAGTTGAGTATGTTCTTTATAGACCTTGGACACCAGCCCTTTGAGCGGTCGTTTGCAAGTATCTTCTCCCGTTCTGTAGGTTGTCTTTTACTTTTGTGGACTGTTTCTTTTGCTGCGCAGGAGCTTTCGATCTGGCTGAAGTCCCAATAATTCCTTGTTGCTTTTGTTTCTCTTGCCTTGGCGGACGTATCTTGCGGGATGTTGCTGTGGCCAAGTTGAAAAACGGTGTTGCCTCTGTTCACCTCTCGGATTTGGATGGATTCTTGTCTCACATTTAGATCGTTCATCCTTTTTGAGTTTTTCCCTGTGTGTGGTGTCAGAGAATGGTCTAGCTTCCTTCTTCTGCATGTGGATGTCCAATGTTCCCAGCTCCATTTTTTGAGGAGACTCTCTTTTTTCCCGGGATAGTCTTTCCTGGTTTCTCGAATATTAGTTGACCATAAAGTTGAGGGTCCACTTCTGGATTCGCTATTCGGTTCCATTGATTCATGGGTCTGTTTTTGTGCCACTACCACACTGTCTTTTCGGCCTTGGGTTTGTAGTACAACCTGAAATCGGGCCTTGTGTTGCCCCCAGCTGTGGTCTTCGTTTTTAATCGTTCCCTGGCTAATTGGGGTCTTTTCCATTTCCAGAGAAATCTAAAGATGGTTTGTTCCCACTCTCTGAAGAAAGTCTGTGGTATTTTCATAGGGATTGCATTAAATGTGTATATGGCCCTGTGTAGCACCGACCTTTTCACAATATTAATTCTTCCAACCCATGATCACTGAATATTTTTCTGCCTCTTTGTGCCTTCTTGAGTTTCTTTCAATGTGTTCTCTAGTTTTTTTTTTTTTTTTTTTTTTTTTTTTTTTTTTTTTTGTTATCTAGTTTTTAGGCTACAGATCCTTTACGTCTTTGGTTAGGTTTATTCCTAGGTATGTTATGCTTTTGGGTACAATTATAAATCGGATTGACTGTAATTTCTTTTTCTTCAGTCTTATTGTTAGTGTCACATGCCTGGTTGTTGATGTGCAGAATCCTTTTCTGCACGAAAGAATGACCTTTGATATTTTGGAGTTTAAATTTGAGGATTCCAGTGTTCAGTGTTAGGAGAAAGTCCACCAGTGTAGCTGATGCAGTAAGTTCACAATCTCATGTAGGCAACTGCAACCTTTGGATGGCCTGCCCCAGGCTAATTGCCAACTAAGCAGAGTTCATTTTTGCCTGCGTTCTTCCATGAGAATACAACTAGAACGAGTTCTGATGTGGCGGGAGGCTAAACTCCATATCTTCCCATCTTGGGTTTTCGGGGGGGACTCATTACCAAGAGGATATCATCAAAAGAAAAAATTTATAAAGGTTTGCAGTGCACATCACACCGAAGAAATAAAAAACAAAGAGGAACTCAAAGCAGCAGCTTAAAACTGTGAGCTTTATAGCATCTTCAGCAAAGAACAATAATACATTTGTAGAAAAAATGATAGCCTAAAGAAAAGCAGTTTTAGGCTATCAAGGGCGGCAAACTGGAAAGGTAAATTTATGGGAAGACATTAACACTAAGATTTGTTTCTGGATTCCTCTTCCCAAAAACATATATAAATATATATTTTGGGGTGGCATATCTCGGCTTCCTTCACAAGGCTTTATACCTGGCTCTAGGGAATCCCTGCTGAGCCAAGCTCTGGTTATTAGTATTTGAGTTAAATTACAGTTATAGGTGGAATGGGTTTATGAGTCATTTCATTAGAATGTTTTCAAAAGATGTGCCCTTAGTCTCTTCTTTGACCAAAAGTGTGTGCAGAAGCCCCATCCTCTAAGGGATTGTACAGAATGTCTGAAGCTGTATAGAGTTGGGGTGTTTTTCCCCCCTCCTGAGGAAAGCAAGATTACTCTTTAACAGTTAAAAGCGTTGTTCCTATTAGGGATAATGTAACACCACGTCATCCTTCCTATATAGTACAATCATTATGCATACACTATAAAAACAGACTGCATGGTGACTAATTTTCAAATAAACCCATAGACTAAATCACAGCATATATAAATCATTTCTATCTCAACTGCTCACTTAAACCTGAACAAATTTTCTGGAAGCATGTTAATTTTCCTATGATACTCCTTAATATTTCTTGCAGAGCTGGTTTGGTGGTCACATATTCTTGCAGTTTCTGCCTATCTTGGAAGCTCTTTATCTCTCCTTCTATTCTGAATGAGAGCCTTGCTGGATAGAGTTTTCTTGCCTGCATGTTCTTCTCATCTAGGACCCTGAATCAATCCCGCCAGCCCTTTCTGGCCTCCCAGGTCTCTGAGGAGAGGTCTGCTATTAATGTAACAATTCTCCCCATATTCGTTAAGAATCTGCTGCCTCTATCTACTTTACAGATTTTCTCTTTTTCTATAGAATTTGCAAGTTTCACTATTAAGTGTTGAGGTGTTGAACGGTTTTTATTGATTTGGGGGGAGGACCACTCTATCTCCTGGGTCTGAGTGCCTATTCCCCTCCTGAATTAGGGAAGCTCTCAGCTTGGATTTGTTTAAATATGCTTTCTGGCCCTCTGTCCTTCTGGGTGCTCTCTGGAACCCCAGTGATACGTAATTCTTCCTTCTGAAGCTGTCATGTATTTCCCTTAACCTTTCCTCGTGGTCCTTTCATTGTTTTTCTCTGTTTTCCTCAGCTTCCTTCCTTGCCATCAAGGAGTCTTCTGTGTTGCTCATTCTTTCTTCCAGCACCTTATGCCTTGCCATTAGGACCCCCAATTTGGATTGCACCTCATTTAATTGATTTTTAACTTCAGCCTGATGAGATCTTAATTCTGCAGTTGTGAAGCCTCCACCCACCCCGGGGGGAGGCAGGACCTCGGCCGTGTCCCCCGGGCCCTGGGCTCCGGGGCCTGTGCTGCCTGCACCGCGCTCCCGGGGCCGCGGCGGGCGCCCGAAGGCAGCAGGTGCAGCGCCCCGCCCGCCCGGAGCCCCCGCCTGCCCCCCTGCTTCTCCCCGAGGCCCCGCCGCCTGCGGCTCCAGCGCTGTCCCGAGCTGGGCCCGCGGGCCTGGGGCGCTCTGCCCCGGCCGTGCCTTGTCTGCTAGTGACCCCGGGAGCCTGGGGACTCCGCCGCCCCTCCTGGGGTTCAGCCCGACGCCCCTCCTCTCCGGGGCTGGGCTCTAGGGGCGCCCAGGCTTTCCCGCCAGGCTGGAGCCATCTCCTCTGGCCTGCAGCTCCCCACCCCCCCCACCTGCCCCCAGGCTTCTTCCTTCCTTTCCCTTTCCCCCTTCCTGTCTTGCCTTGTTAGAAGCCCTGCCCCCCCCCTTCTTTCTTTCTTTGTATCCACCTTCACCTTCTACCTTGTTAGAAGGGATCCTTGGCGGATCAGGTGAGTTGAGGACTCTACTCTCTGGCCTTCTTCCCCCTGTTGTCTTCTTTTTGTTTTAAAGCCCTTTCTGCGGGTCCCTGGGTGGCTCAGCTGTTTGGCGCCTGCGTTTGGCCCAGGGCGTGATCCTGGAGTATCAGGATGGAGTCCCACGTTGGGCTCCAGGCATGGAGCTTGCTTCTCCCTCCTCCTGTGTCTCTGCCTCTCTCTCTCTCTCTCTCTCTCTCTCTCTCTCTGTAGGTCTATCATAAATAAATAAATCTTTAAAAAAAAAAAAAGCACTTTGCACATGATGTACCAGTGTGTTGTGGTCCCTGTAAGGGCTCCGTTTCCATTTCCATGTATGTTTATGAGTGAGTTCTGCAATTTTGGGTTTAGCTCCACTGACAGCAGGAGAGGAGTTACTATTCCAGCAGCATCGTTTTCAACTCATGAATGAAATGGAAAGTCATTTCCCTGTCTGTCTGGAACTTGTAATTACCTGATTATTTAATTAGTTTCCTTTGTATTTATTTCATTTTGCATGACTCTATTATGGTCCTGTCTTTCTTTATGGTAGTGCATTTTCAGGATATCCTATGCGTAAAAAAAAGTTTAAAAAATCATTATTCTAGTTTGCTTGTGTCCCATTCATAGGTCAAAAGTTCTAAGCCATATTCCTACTGTTCTGTGTGAATATTTTAATTTAGAAGGTGAGGCATCACTTGGTGGCCAGAATAGTAAAAATGTTTTTTCCAATCAAGTTAAGTTAATTTTTCAAGATTTAATTAGATAATTAACCAATCAATTTATTAAATTGAGGGAGAGAAAGAGAAAGGGATAGAGGGAGAAAACATGAGCGGGCTGAGGGTTAGGAGGAGGAGTAGGCTCCCCATGTGGAGGGACCCCAACATGTAGCTGAACCCCGACCATGGGATTAGGTCCTGACCCCAGGGCGTACAATTAAGTGACTGATACCACTGGCACCCTACAACTCAAATGTGATTATGGTTAATGATTCTTAGAGTAAAGCTAATATTTGGACATTAATCTATAGCTCAACTTTAACAAAAATAAATCTTCTATTGTTTTTATTCGATAGATGTTATTACCTAGTAAAAACTGATCTTTACTTCTCTGAATGACTTTAGGAAACCAGATGGAACATCATGTTAGAGACCATGGTGCCCAAAGGAAGTGAAAGGATACCTGAAGGAAGTTGTTTGTCCTGAAGGATGTGTCTCTCCAGTCCATTCAGGATGGTGACTACAACATTCCCCAGCCAAGCAGGAGACACCATTGATGAGGGAAAGTACCCCATCACTGTCTTTATAAGCAGCTTTGGTGTCGCCAGTGGTAAACATCCTCTCAGATAAGCTAATGCATGCCAAGAGGCAAGCACTCAGCACCCTTGCCACCAGGAAGATTATGTATTTCATCTCAAATGGACGCTGTCTGATGTTCATCAGAATTTGTGTGGAAAGCAACCGAGAAAGCAACATTCGTTCCTCAAAGATACTGAGCTCACCTTGACAGCATTAACTTGCACTTCTCCTCTGATGTTCTGGAATAGTCTCATGATGAAGGGACCATAAAGTGCTTCTAGAAGGACACAGAGTACCCATCAGCACATGGGTCATGCTGCTCAAGAATAATTCAGGTAGTGGTGCCTGAGTTGCTCAGTCAGCTAAGTCTGCCTTTGGTTCAGGTCAGGGTGTCTGGGACCTGAAATGGAGCCTGATGTGGGGCTCCCTGCTCAGCAAAGGGTGTGTTTCTTTCTCTCCCTCTGCCCCTCTTGCCTCTTCTGCTCTCTCTCTCTCTCAAATACATAAATAATTTCGTGAAGAAAATAAAAGGCTAATGGGGACTGTTGATCAGTATGAACGAAGGCTAGTGAACATGATGGCATTTGGTAACTAAGCATGGGCTGAGCTACCACTGTCGGGCCACTCACGGGGTTAGGGCTGGAAAATATGGTGTGTTAGGATTTTCTTTATTTTGGAGAATGATGAGAGAAGCCATGGTGCAGTGTCAGTGGGACAATGTCCTGGGAAAACTCTCTTATTCTTTCTCTCTCCTTCCCCCTTTCTCTGTATTTCTGTGTCCATAGCTGTCTCTCATTCTCTCTCTCTCTCTCTCTCTCTCTCTCTCTCTCACTCACAATTCTCTCTCTGTGTCACACACATGCACACACAACTCTGTCACACTCATAGGTTTAAACAAGTCACTCCACCCTAAGAGTCATGCACTTACAACCATACCAAACAGTGAACACACCAGCTCCTAGTATTGTAGAAATGTAGGCATGTTTTCTCACCTGGGAAAGCTGCCTGTCTCACACCCCCAAGCCTCAGGAACATGGAATCGGGTGGCTGTCCAGAAGAGAACAGCAGGTTGCTGCATCTGCCGTACTATTTAGATTTTTTTTTTTCTGCAAGAGAGTGGTTCAAGAATACATACCACTTTCGCTGGTTTCTGAGACGTCTGCACTTACACAAAAGAGTAAACCATGAGGGTCAGGTCATGTGTGTCCTTTGTCATTGGTTCTCCTAGTGAGTATTCAACACCACATGAGCAACAGTAGTAAAACGATAGGCCTCCAAAGGAAGCACAGGTTGCACCCATGAAAAAGCAGGAGCTATTCCTGGGGGATGGATCTCTCGTTTACTGAAGGAGCCACACGAAATTCTTGAGGAAAAACTGCATGTGAGAGAAAGGTCCCTTACTACACTGTTTAAAACATCCCCTCCAAAACCCACAAAAATGGTCCTTACTCCTAAAAAATACACTGTTCCTTGTCATATCTGAATTCGCTCCAAAAAGAGGAAAAAAGGACCATTTCTAATTCAGGAAAATGGGTGAGCATTCCATAGAAGTTGGAAACTCATTCACTGACTTTTTTGTGGAAAAACTCCTGCACCACACACTTGGCAAGATTTAGGAGGACACAAAATAACTGTCAATGCATTCATTGGATGTGGTGCTCAGGAATTACTGAGCGATCACTGTTTATATGGGTACAGGGCAAGACTATTGTAGAGAGTGATTAATAAGTATCATATGAGGGTCTGGGGTCCATCCTCCTTGGTGGATGAGGAAAACCTTCAGCTCAGGCCAAGGCCCCAGTGTCCTGCAATCCATCCCCTCCTTGGGGCCTTGTTCAGCCCAGAATGTGCTTCTCCCTTTCCCTCTGCCTTTCTCCCTTGCTTATGCTCGCACTCTCTCTCTCTCTCTGAAATAAATAAAATCTTCCCCAAAAAGTCAATGGCAACTTCAAGTAGCCTGACATAATCAGTGCACAAATAGAACTGATCTGCACATCGATTCCAATGATGACTTCCCATCACTCATGCAGCTTGTTGTGAAACCCAACTAAAAACTCCCACCTTCTGGACATCTGGCAAAATCATTTCTGTCTCTGTAGGTCCACATATGCTGTCCTCTCTTTTGTAAGTTTTTCAACCTGATTTTACCCCTTTTCTTGGTAGGTTTGATTCAATGCTAGACAGTTATTCTCTTTTGTTCTATTTAGTCTAGTGCTCTATTGTATTTATTCACTCACAGGTTTTTTTTTTTTTAAAGGTTTATGTATTCATGAGAGATACCGAGGCAGAGACATAGGCAGAGGGTGAATCAGGCTCCATGTGGGGAACCCGATGCAGAACTCGATCCCAGGCCCACGGGACCATAACCTGAGCCAAAGGCAGACGCTCAACCACTGAGCCACCCAGGTGTACCAGTAATCAGTTTGGTGAAAATATTCCATCCGGGAGAGGTTTAAATACTCAAAGTATACCATTTACCAATAGCCATAGCTGTGAAGCAGAGTAGGAGGGACAGGCTTCCCGTTATGCATTAAAAAAGATCACGGAGATCAAACGTACAGCATAGGGAATATGATCAGTGGAATTGTAATAGTGCTCTATGGGGACACATGGTATCTACACTTGTGAGCACAGTATTACCCTATACAAGTATCGAATCCATATGTGGTACACCTGAGACTAATGTAACCTTGTGTACCATCTTGATTTCAATTAAAAAAAAAACAGTAGTAATGTGGGCACCAGGCTCATTCCTTTAGTTGGGCATCTACTTTGGGCTCATATCATGATCCCAGGGTCCTTGGATACATAATATTATGTATTTGTCAAAACAGTCAGATGCATAACACAGAGCAGTCCTTAATATATGTGGTCAACTTCAATGATAATAATATCTCTACACTGGTTTGTTCTTTGTGATAAAAATTCCACACTAATGCAGGCATGTATGATTGTGGAAAATATGTGCCAAGGGATAGGGCGATATGGAAATTTTTATATTATATGCTGCTTTATGACACCAGTCTAATCCTAATCTCAATAATAAGGTCTCCTTATTAAAACATAATCAGTGATTTTATGTTGTTAATACTGTACACAGACTAGTGTCCAAATGTTTGCTTCACAACCCCTACCTTTTAATTTGACCAAATTTGAGTGGTAAAAGCAGTTTTACTATTTTGACATAAACTACTGACTGACCATTTAAATTATGAATTTCACATATAAAATGTAAATAATATAGGTTTGTATTTTTGTCTTTAGTGTGGTGTCCTGAGCACAGTAAAAGAATGATTCTTTTTTTTTTTTTTTTAAAGAGAGCAAAAGAGAAAGTGTAAGGGGGAGAGCAGTAGAGGAAAAGGGAGAGAGAATACTAAGCAGGCTCCATCCTAAGCATGGAGTCCAACCTAGGATAATCTGATGACCTGAGGTCATGAACTCAGATGAAACCAGGAGGCAGTCACATACCTGAATGAACCAAACCTGTGCCCCTGGAATAAGTTTTCTTGAATCAACTAAAGGAATGAATTTCCTGGTTGCTTTCAATCGACTCCTTTGCTGGTTGTATTTTGATTTTTCCTCAAGCGTGAAGTAGTTTGGTCCAGTTTTGTATCCACAGAGATCCATAAACATTTTTCACCTAAGGTTTTTGATTGTAGACACTGGGAAACTCATAACCATAGAAAGAGCTGTGGACATCTTGCTCTCAGAAGACCAAGTGGAAATTTTAAAACTTGACACGCACTATCCAGGATGAAAATTCACTGGATAGGCTCAGCAATCCGATGAAGAAACAAAGCAGACAGTGGATGTGTAAACAGAACAAGAGAAAAAAAAAAAAAAACAGAACAAGAGAAATCGTACTATCATGAGAGGAGTGCGAAAAGACTGAACAAAAATTGATAGGAACTTAAACATGCATGCCTAGGATACATCAAAAGTGCTAAGTTCCACAGCATGGAGTTTCTGTAGGAAAGCAGCTGGTGTAGAAGGTATGGGGACAAAATGGCTAAAAATTTCACAAATCTGTGACTCAGATCTACAAAGCTCTGAAAACCCTCCTCCGGACACATTGTAACCAATCTGCTGGCAAAGAGGAAGAAAAACCTTGAAAGCAGAGGAAAAGGACACATTCAACCTAACAGAATACAAATTCCAAGGCCCATGACTTCTCAGAAAACAGGTCAGAAGACACTGCAATGGTGACACAAGTATAGAAGGAAAACACCTCTGAGCCTAGGACGTTATGTTCAGGAAAGATAGCTTTAAAGAATGAAGGCAAAAGGTGAATGAAAGTGAAAACAAGACAAAGTCGGCAGACAAGCAGGTGGTAAACAACTGGAAGAATCAGTCATTGAGCCAATATTTATTTATTTTCATTAAAAAAATTTTATTGCAGTTCATGTTTATTATTTTTAATATAGTTTTTGATTGAGGGAAGGCCAATTTGGATATGAATGGGCTGGGGGAGAGGGAGGCAGAGAATCCTAGGAAGGTTTCATGACCAGTGAGGAATCCCAAGAGGGGCCGGATCTCAGGCTCCTGAGAGAATGTGCTGAGCTGAAATCAAGAGTCAGATGCTTCCCTGAATGAGCCACCCAGTTCCCCTCAGTAGGTAACTTGGACATTAAATGATGAGCAAGAACCTTCTACCAAATGGAGTGAAATGACACAGGGAGATGCTTGGAACCTCAGGAACATAAGAACCTCAAAAGGGGTGTTTTCCTGGGTAAATGAGGTCTCCTGTTTTTCTGTCCTTCCAAATTCTGTATGGCTTTTGAGGGCAACAAGGAGACCACAGTCTCAGAGCCTGGGGCTCCCCTCCTTAATCAGTTGATCAAAGAGCCAATCCAGGCAATGCTGGAGTAGGTGCAATGGGCCTGGGGGCCTACGGGTTGGGGTTGCATGTGGCCCTGAGAGTGATATCCCACTGGGCTTATAATGTGACTGCTTTGTGCGTGGGGTGATCTTAGGTACTTGAGACAAACTTAACCTTTATTCTTTTTAAAAAATTTTTATTTATGTTTAGGTAAATTCAGTTTGCCAACATATAGTTTAACACCCAATGCTCATGCCATCAAGTGCTCTCCTCCTGGAATATAAGAAATAGGAACAAGATAATGAGGGAAAGGAGGGGATTGAGTGGGAAAAATTAGAGAGGGAGACAAACCATGAGACTCCTAAATCTGGGACACACTGAATCTCTGGAACAGCCCATACATGTCGTAGCCCATAGAGGAGATGAATGTGATGCTAGAGGTAAACTATGTTGCCCAGTTTCCCTTAGCTTAAAAGTGGGCTGATGGGGTTTGTACAGCAGGTGAGGCCTCCTCAATACCAGCTCGAGCCAGCATCTGCCCTGATCCCTGGAAGGACTGGGCCATGGGCTCCAGGCAGGCATGAGGGAATGTCCTAGACTGGGCCAACCCTTGACGTGGGGAGCAGGCCCAGCACTGTGTGGCTATAGCAGTGAGATCAGACAGGAGCAGAAATCCTGGCCTCCCTGCCTAGGGCCTGTGTCCTGGGCCTGGTCAGACCAGGAGACTAGTTCTGCAGGACCTTGAGCGCAAGCGTGTGCCGCCAGCCCAGCAGCTTTCACAGATTCCTCTAGATTCCCTGCACCCAGTGAAGGCCTCGATGGCCTTGGCTGGCTGCACTCGATCCCTTCTCACACAGAGGCAAGTGCAGATTTTATTCTTGTCCCAGGACTGAGGATTGTGCAAGGAGGGGAGGAGGGAACTGTGCTCCCGGCACCCCTCCCACCTCACTTCTGCTGGATCCGGGAGGAGGTGCTGAGAGGGACCATTTCAGGGATGCCCATCCCTAGAGTGCACTTCCACCCTTTGGGCAGAACTGGGGGTAGCCCAGCATTGCTACTGTGTGACCTGTAGGTGCAGAGGGAGTGGGGCCCCGGCTGTACCAGCACCTGGCTCCCACGGAAGCAGTCTGTGTGCAAGTTCAGATGGGCGTGGCACAGCTGTGTATCAAGAGATTGGCTCCATCCAAGACCAAAGGCAATAACCCGAACCAAAAGGTCTCCTGCTCTATTCCCAAGAGATGCCAACCAAACATCAACAAGGGCTTTGATGCTTGCCAGTGACAAAGGGGGTCAGAGCTGGTCTGCAGAGAATGACCATCAAATAAAAAGAAGAATATGACCAACTGCACAATCCAATCCCAGGGCAGAATTCTTATTTTATCCAAATACCCTACTGTTTATGATGGAATAGACCAGAGAAGAGCACCTTCGTGGCTCAGTAGGTTAAGTGTCTGACTGCAGCTTGGATCATTACCCAGGACCCTGGGATCAGGCCTGTATCAGGCTCCCTGATCGGTGCAGGGTCTGAATATCCCTCTCCCTCTGCCCTTCCCATTCTCCTCTCTCAAATAAGTAAACAAATGAAAAACAAAACAATTGCATTCCTATACATCATCTTCTTTATTTCATCCCGCCCACTCTCAGTCTACAAAGTAGCAGGTATACTCCAACTGCACCAGGGACTCCCTCCTGTTGATTCCCGCCTCATTGTGCTTCCGGACCTGAGGTTTCTTCCTCTTCAGGAATTTCATCCTCAATATTTTCCACCGCCCAATCTTTAGAGATACAAACACGAGGATGAGGTGATTAGACAGTGAGGCCCCGTGTTCCTGCTACTCCAACTGAGGCCACTTTGGAACACCTGTCGACACCTGCTCTTCCTTGGGATCCTCAGACCTTCCCTGGGCTCTTGGGAGTTAGAGCCCTTCACCAAGACATTGACCACACTGGCAAACCTTCCTTGAGAGAGAGAGAGAGGATGCCCCTTCACCTGGCATTTCCCCATTTCCACAAGATCATGATAGCTCTCACGTGGACATGGATCCACCTGGATCCACCTGTGATGGGTGGTGGACACCTGCTAGGTTAGATGGGGTCCATGTGCAGCCACTATGCCAGACTCAGAGCAGCTGCCCAGGAGAGCCATTCATGATGATGGAAATGATCTGTGTTTTCAACATGCTCTACTGGGCTCTGGCACTGTGGTTGGTATGATGAGGGATGAAATGTGTAACTTCATTGACTGTAAGGAATTTCAACATATGCAGGCATGTCTGGCTATCGGCTGCCTCCTTGGATAGCTCAGGTCTAGGATCCAAAAATGAGGAAGCTGTGACCTCCCTGCCCTAGGCCTAGGGGTTCCTGCAGTGGAATTTGCTGGCCTGACCTGACTTCATTTCTGTTGGTCTCTGGGCTCCTATCCATGAGGCAGGCACTACAGGAGGTCCTGGCATCACTCAGACAGGAAGGTCTGCACTCAGGTCCTAGAGGAATCCTAGCAGGGGCTGCTTCTAAGCAGAGGAGAGGACCCCATACACATGGGCTGGTAATGAGGCAGAGGGGGCACACCTCATCCTCTTCAGAAGCTCACACTTTTCCTTCCTGATGCAGGCTAGAGCCTAGGTAGGTACTGGTTTAGTGTGGGGCCCCACACCCCAGACATGCTGAGCAGGGACCTTGCCAACCCAGAAGTGGATCCCAGTTTTTGAGTTGCTGAACTCGCTGAGCCCTGGCGTCCACGTATCTCTACTTCCCGCTATCTCTATGGACACAAACTCCTTACCTGAATTCTACCCCTTTGCTTGTGAAAACATGTCCATGGGTCTCCACCTGGAAGACCCGTTTTCTGGTTTTGGTTTTTGTTTATTTCACTACACCTGTGATTTTCATTCCAGTGAGGACCCAGAATCAGATTGGCGCTCCTGACTAAAGACAGGAAGAGACTGCTTCAGGGTACGTACCGCTGTCACTAGTTCTGAGGCCACCTGCAGGTACAGAAGAGAGAACACCATGAGGCTCAGCTCCCTCTTACTCTGCACTGATTTTACTGCTCTCAAAAACTTAAGGAAGCCAGATGGGAGGGACATCATGTTTGACACACTGGTGCCCAAATAAATGACAGGACACCTGGAGGAAGCTGCTTTTCCTGAAGGATGTGTCTCTCCGGCTCATTCAGATGCTGACTACAGGATCACTCAACCAAGCAGGAGAAACCACTGCTGAGGGAATGTACCCCATCTCGCTGTTTATTTCCAGCTTTGGTGTTGCCAATGGTAAACATCCTCTGAAATAAGGTAACGGTTGGCAAGGGGCAACCACTCAGCCCTTTTCTCAAGAGGAAGATTATGTATTTCACCTCAGAGAGCCACTGTCTGATTTTCATCATCACAATTTGTGTGGAAAGAAACCAAGAAAGCAACATTCATTCCTCCGTTAATGATACTGAAGCTCACCTTGACGATACTGATTTGTTCTTCCTCACTGATGTTTTCCATGAATTTTGTTATGAGGAATGAATCCAAGGATGAAACTAGAAGGACACAGAGAATCCATCAGTACATTCGTCATGCTGCTCAAGAATACCTCAGGTAGAGATTCCTGAGTTGCTCGGTCATTTAGGAGTCTGCCTTCAGCTCAGGTCAGGCTGTCTAGGACCTGGAATTGAGGCTAGTTTGGGGCTCCCTTCTCAGCAAATGGTCTGTTTCTCTCACCCTCCCTCTGCCCCTCTCACCTCTTCTGCTCCCTTTCTCTCAAATAAATAAGTAAAAGCACAGAAGAAAATAAGAGAGTAATTTTGGGACTGTTGCTCATTACGAATGGAGGGCTAGAGAACATGGAGGCACTAGGTTAGCAAGCATGGGCCGATCTGCACTGTTGGGCCACCCACGGTCTGAGGACTCTAAGATGTACTGTGTGAGGAGGTTCTGTTTTTTGTTATTTTTTAAGAATGTCGACTGAGTCCATCTTGTGGTGTCGGTGGGACATATCTGCTGGGGAGTCTACCTCACTCATTCTCCTCCTCACTTTCTCTGTATTTCTCTGTGTCACTGTCTCTATCCTCTCTCTCTCACTATCGGTCTGTCTCTCTCTCACACACTGCATAGAGTCAACAAGTCACCTCCCCCAAGCCTGTTGCACTCACAGCCACTCCACGCACAGAGAATACATTGGCTTCCTAGGAATGTAGAAACACGGACCTCTTTTCTCACCTGGGAAAGCTGCCTATCTCACACACTCCCAAGCCTTAGGAACATGGAATCTGGGTGCCTGGACAGCAAGGGTGTCTGGGTGTGAGGACAGCAAGGTTGCCCCATCTGCCTTACTATTTAGAGTTTTTCCTAAGCAAGAGACTGATGATTCCAGAATACACACCAGTTTCGCTGCTTTCTGAGGCGACCTGCAGTTACACAAAAGAGGAGAAGATGGGGGTCAGTTCATGTGTATACTTTGTCATTGATTCTCTGGTGAGTACTGAACACCAAATGAACAAGTGTCGTAAAGTCAAAGGCCCCCAAAGGAAGCACAGATTGCACCCACGGAGAAAGCATGAGCTTTTCCTGGGAGATAGATCTCCCAGGTTGACTGAAGCAGCAATTCCAAATTCAGAATTCAAGGCGGAAAAGTGCTTCTGAGCAAATGTCCCCTACTGCACAGTTTACATCCTCCCCTCCCAACACCCCACCAAGATGGTACTTACACCAAAAAAATACACTGTTCCTTACCATATGTGCATTCCCTTCAAAAAGAGGAAAACCAAGAGAGCAACATTTCTAATACAGGTAAAATGGGGCAGGCTTCCCATAGAAGTGGGTGGAGAGTCTTTCAAGGATTCTTCAAACTCAGACGCCACAGCCTTGGCAAGATCTAGGAGGACACAGAATATCAGTGCATTGGTTGTGGTGCTCAGGGATTAGTGAGATCAGTGTTTACATCCATACAGGGGAAGCCTGCATGGTAACGAGGCTACTGCTAGGCCGTCATTGGTGGATGAGGAAAAACCTTCAGCTCAGGCCAAGGTCCCAGGGTCTGGGATCCATCTCCTCTTTGGGCACCCTGCTCAGCGGGGTTGTGCTTCTCCCCTTCCCTCTGCCCTTCTCCCTTGCATATGCTCTCTCCTGCTGTCTCTCTGTCTCTCTCAAATAAAAACTTTAAAAAAGGCAATGGCAACTTTAAGTATCATGAAATAATCAGTGTAAAAGAGAACTGATGGGCACATCGATTCCAATGATGGGTTCCCTTCTCTCATAGAGCTCGTTGTGAAACCCAGCCCCATGTTCCTACCTTCTTGACCTCTTCCAAAACCATTTCTGCCTCTGTAGATCCACATATGCTGTCATGTCTCTTGAATGGTTTTGCACTTGATTTCAACCGTCAAAAGACGGTGGGCTTGTGCAATGTTGGGCAATCCTTCATCTGTTCTTTTTTAGTCTATTACTCTGTTGTTTTTATTCATTAATCTGTCGTTATCAAAATCAACCATTATGGGAGAGATTTAAATACCGAATGTGTACCATTTACAAATAACCATAATTGTGAAAAAGAGCGGAGAGGGCAGGCTTCCACATGTACATCAAAGCAGTCACAGGGTGAAAGGTCCAGCATAGGGAATATGATCAATGGAATGGTATTAGTGCTCTATGGGGACCCAAAGAATCTATGCTTGGGGTGAGTGCAGTTTCAATGAACGTAAGTGCCAATCATAGGTGGTACACCTGAAACAGATGTAACCTTGTGGGTCATCTTCACCCGAATTTAAAAGCCGTAATAATGTGGTCAGCGGGGTGGTTCCTTCGGTTGAGCATCTCTCTTTGGCTCGTGTCATGATCCCAGGGTCCTGGGTTACAAAATATTATGCATATGTCAAAACACACCCAAATGCAGCGCAGTTCTTAATAGAAGTGGTCGACGTCAATGATAATAATATCGCTACGCCGTTTTCTTGTAATAAATGTTCCACACTGATGTTGGTGAGAATAACTGTGGACGTTTTGTGCCAAACGATAGGGTGACGGGTTTTTATAGTATATGCTGCATTATGATATCAACCTAACCTTAACGTCAAGAATATGCTCTATTTCTTAAAACACAATAAGAGTTTTATTTGCTAATATTAAACACGGACAAATATGTCCAAATGTTAACTTACAACACTTCCCATTAAATCTGACCAAATTAGAGTTCTCAATGCGATTTCACTATTTTGGACACAAACTAATGACTGACCTTTTAAATTAAGATGTGGACACATGAAACATAAACAATACGGCTTAGGAGGTCTGTCTTTACTACGGCACCCTGAGCAAAACTGAGTAAGGATTCCTTTGTGTGTGTGTGTGGAGAGAGCAAAAGAGCAAGTGTAAGGAGGAGAGGGGCAGAGGGAAGGGAAGAGAGAATACGAAGCAGGCTTCATGCTGAATATGGGTGAATCTGATGACCCTGAGGTCACGAACAGAGCTGAAAACCAGGAGGCAGAAACTTAGCTGACAGAAACACTCAGGTGCCCCCTGGATAAGATTTCTTGAGGCTATTTAACGAATGAATTTTCATGTCACCTTCTAATGATGCCACGGACGGTTCCAACTTCTGTGTGTGCCACAGGGGATGTTAAATTAAGTATTTTCACCCACGTTCCAGGGCGGGTGTCCCCAGGTTGTCTACACGGTTCTCGTTCTGGCGTTTCCACAGTAGATCCTGGGAAATAAGTGGATATAGAAAGAGCTGTTGACAGGTTGCTGTTAGAAGAGCCTCGAAAATTAAGGAGTCAATCCCATTTACAATTGCACCCAAAAGCATAAGATACCTAGGAAGAAACCTAACCAAAGAGGTGAAGGATCTATACCCTAAACACTACAGAACGCTCCTGAAGGAAATGGAGGAAGGCACAAAGAGACGTAAAAATACTCCGTGCTCATGAGGGCTGGAAGAACGAATATTGTGAAAATGTCCACGCGACCCAGGGCAATTTACACATGTCATGCAATCCCTATCAAGATACCATGGACTTTCCTCAGGGAGTTGGAACAAACCATCTTAAGATTTGTGTGGAACCGGAAAAGACCCCGAATAGCAGGGGACTGACTATTCAAAACGAAGACCACAGCTGGGGGCATCACAATGCCAGATTTCAGGTTGTACTGCAAAGCCGTGGCCATCCAGACAGTGTAGTAGTGGCACAAAAACAGACCCATAGATCAATGGAACCGAATAGCGATACCAGAAGTGGACCCTCAAGTTTACGGTCAACTGATATGCGACAAAGGAGGAAAGACTACGCACTGGAGAAAAGACTGTCTCTTCAATAAATGGTGCTGGGGAAATTGGACATCCACATGCAGAAGAAGGAAACTGGACCATTCTCTGACACCACAAACAAAGATAAACTCAAAATGGATGAAAGATCTAAATGTGAGACAAGAATCCATCCCAGTCCTCAAGGAGAACACGAGTAACACCCATTGTCAACTTGGCCAGAGCAACGTCTCACAAGATACATCCGCATGGGCAAGAGAAACAAAAGCAACAATGAAGTATTGGGACTTCACCCAGATTGAAAGCTCCTGCACAGGAAAAGAAACAGTCCACAAAAGTAAAAGACAACCTACAGAACAGGAGAAGATACTTGCAAAGGACCTCTCAGACAAAGGGCTGGTGTCCAAGATCTATAAGGAACGCATTCAACTCAAGAGCAAAGAAACAAACAATCCAATCGTGAAACGGGCAAAAGACACAAACAGAAATCTCACAGAGGAAGACATGGACACGGCCAACAAGCACAGGAGAACATGCCCCGCATCGCTGGCCATCAGGGAACTACCGATCCAAACCCAAATGATGAGATACCACCTCACACCAGTGGGAATGGGGAAAAGTCACAAGACAGGAAACCACAAATTTGGAGAGGATGCGGACAAAGGGGAACCCTCTTGCACTGTAGGTGGGAATGTGTACAGCCACTCTAGAAAACTGTGTGGATGGAGGTTCCTCAAAGAGTTAAAAATAGATCTTCCCTACAGCCCAACAATTGCACTGCTGGGGATTTACCCCAAAGGTGCAGATGTGGTGGAATGCGGGGATACCTACACCCCACTGTTTATGGCAGCAATGTCCACAGTAGGCAAACTGTGGGAGGAGCCTCGGGGTCCATCAAGAGATGAATGGATAAAGAATATGTGGTCCACGGCTACAATGGAATTGTTACCGAGCCACAAGAGATGACAAATACCCCCCGTTTGCTCCGACGTGGACGGACCTGCAGGGACTTATGCTGAGTGAAGTAAGTCCATCGGAAGAGGTCACACTTGATATGGTCTCATTCATTTAGGGAGTATAAAACCTAGGGAAAGGGAATAAAGGGAATGGAGAAAATGAGTGAAAGTATTAGTGAGGGTGACAAAACAGAAGACAGACCGAACTCTGGGAACTGAACAAGGGGTAGTGGAAGGGGAGGTGTGTGGGCAGTTGGGGCGACCAGGTGATGGGCAGTGATGCAGCGGAGGGGCGGGGCGGGGGGGCGGGGTCACATGGTGGGATGAGCACTGGGTGTGATGCTATAAGCGTTCAATTTGCCGGCAAATTGAACTGCAGTGAAAATGTTTAAAGAAAGAAAACATTTTGCTAATATTTAACACAAACTAGTATGTCCAAATGTTGTCAGCCTCACAAGCCCTCCCACTAAATCTGACCAAATTAGAGTTCTCAATGCGATTTTACTATTTTGGCCAAAGACTAATGACTGACCTTTTAAATTAATATTTGGACACGTGAAACAAAGAATACGGCTGAGGAGGTCTGTCTTTACTACGACACCCTGAGCAAAACTGAGTAAGGATTCCTTTGTGTGTGTGTGTGTGTGTGTGGAGAGAGCAAAAGAGCAAGTGTAAGGAGGAGAGGGGCAGAGGCAAAGGAAGAGAGAGTACGAAGCAGCCTCCATGCTGAATATGGGTGAATCTGACAACCTTGAGGTCATGACCAGAGCTGAAACCCAGGAGGCAGAGACTTAGCTGACAGAAACACCCAGGTGCCCCTAGGACAAGATTTCTTGAGGCTATTATTTAATGAATCAATTTTCATGTTACCCTCTGGGCTTTCATCCGTTGGCTGAACTTTTCTGTTGTGGAAGATGGCAAATAGCTTTGGCCGTGCTCCTGGGCAGGTGTACCCAGGTTGTCTGCTAGATTCTGGTTGGGTTGTATTCACAGCAGCTCCTGGGAAATAAATGGACATAGAAAGAGCTGTTGACTGACAGGTTGTTGTTAGAAGAGGCTCGAAAATTAAGGAGTCAATCCCATTTACAATTGCACCCAAAAGCATAAGCTACCCAGGAATAAACCTAACCAAAGAGGTAAAGGATCTGTACCCTAAACACCACAGAACGTTCCTGAAAGAAATCGAGGAAGGCATCAAGAGAAGGAAAAATGTTCCATGCTCATGGAGAGGAAGAATTAATATTGTGAAAATGTCCATACTACCCAGGGCAATTTACACATTTCACGCAATCCCTATCAAAATACCGGGGACTTTCTTCAGAGAGTTGGAACAGACCATCTTAAGATTCTAGTGTGGAACCGGAAAAGACCCCAAAGAGCCAGGGGACTATTCAAAACGAAGGCCACAGCTGGGGGCATCACAAGGCCCGATTTCAGGTTGTACTACAAAGCCGTGGCCATCAAGACAGTGTGGTAGTGGCACAAAAACAGACCCATAGCTCAATGGAACCGAATAGCGAATCCAGAAGTGGACCCTCAACTTTATGGTCAACTAATATTCGAGAAAGCAGGAAAGACTATCCCTGGAAAAAGACAGTCTCTTCAAAAAAGGGTGCTGGGAACATTGGACATCCACATGCAGAAGAAGGAAGCTAGACCATTCTCTGACACCACACACAAAGAAAAACTCAAAAAGGATGAAAGATCTAAATGTGAGACAAGAATCCATCCAAATCCGAGAGGCGAACAGAGGCAACACCGTTTTTCAACTTGGCCACAGCAACATCTCGCAAGATACGTCCGCCAAGGCAAGACAAACAAAAGCAACAAGGAATTATTGGGACTTCAGCCAGATCGAAAGCTCCTGCGCAGCAAAAGAAACAGTCCACAAAAGTAAAAGACAACCTACAGAACGGGAGAAGATACTTGCAAACGACCGCTCAGTCAAAGGGCTAGTGTCCAAGATCTATAAAGAACATACTCAACTCAAGAGCAGAGAAACAAACAATCCGATCGTGAAACGGGCAAAAGACCCGAACAGAAATCTCACAGGGGAAGAGAGAGACACGGCCAACAAGCACATGAGAACATGCCCCACATCGCTGGCCATCAGGAAACTACAGATCCAAACCCCCAGGAGATACCACCTCACACCGGTGGGAATGGGGAAAAGTCACAAGACAGGAAACAACAAATGTTGGAGAGGACGCGGACAAAGGGGAACCCTCTTGCACTGTAGGTGGGAATGTGAACTGGTGCAGCCACTCCGGAAAACTGTGTGGAGGTTCCTCAAAGAGTTAAGAACAGATCTTTCCTCCGGCCCAGCAATGGCACTGCTGGGGATATACCCCAAAGCTGCAGATGCGGTGAAATGCGGGGACACCTGCCTCCCGATGTTTATGGCAGCAATGTCCACAATAGCCAAACTGTGGAAGGAGCCTCGGGGTCCATCGAGAGATGAATGGATAAAGAAGATGTGGTCCACGGCTACAAGGGAATATTACTCAGCCATGAGAAACCACAAACACCTACCATTTGCTCTGACGTGGACGCACCTGGAGGGATTATGCTGAGTGAAGTAAGTCCATCGGAAAAGGACAAACTTGATATGGTCTCATTCATTTGGGTGATATAAAAACTAGTGAAAGGGAATAAAGGGAATGGAGACAATGAGGGAAAATATCAGTGAGGGTGACAAAACAGGAGACATACCCAACTCCGGTAACTGAACAAGAGGTAGTGGAAGGGGAAGTTGGGCTGGAGGTTAGGGCGACCCAGTGATGGGTAATGATGTGGCCCGGGGGGGGGGGGGTGGTGTGCGGGGGCGCGTGGCGCACTTGGCGGGATGAGCACTGGGTGTTTTGCTATAGCGTTCAATTTGCCGGCAAATTGAACTGCAGTAAAAATGTTTAAAAAGAGTACATTTTGGGGGATCCCTGGGAGGCGCAGCGGTTTGGCACCTGCCTTTGGCCCAGGGCGCGATCCTGGAGACCCGGGATTGAGTCCCACATCGGGCTCCCGGTGCATGGAGCCTGCTTCTCGTCTGCCTGTGTCTCTGCCTCTCTCTCCCTCTCTCTGTGACTATCATAAAAAAAAAAAAAGAAAAAAAAAAAAGAAAAAAGAGTACATTTTGCAAATATTTAACACGGACTTGTATGTCCAAATGTTAGCCCCACAAGCCCTCTCACTAAATCTGACCAATTTAGAGTTCTCAATGCGATTTTACTACTTTGGCCACAGACTAATGACTGACCTTTTAAATTAAGATGTGGACACATGAAACATAAACAATACGGCTTAGGAGGTCTGTCTTAACAATGGCCCCCAAGCAAAACTGAATAATGATTCTGTTTTGTGTGTGTGGAGAGAGCAAAAGAGCAAGTGTAAGGAGGAGAGGGGCAGAGGCAAAGGAAGAGGGAATACGAAGCAGGCTCCATGCTGAATATGGGTGAATCTGATGACCCTGAGGTCACGAACAGAGCTAAAAACCAGGAGGCAGAGACTTAGCTGACAGAAACACTCAGGTGCCCCCTGGACAAGATTTCTTGAGGCTATTTAACGAATGAATTTCCATGTCACCTTCTAATGATGCCACGGACCGTTCCAACTTCTGTGTGTGCCACAGGGGATGTTAAATTAAGCATTTTCACCCACATTCCAGGGCGGGTGTCCCCAGGTTGTCTACACGGTTCTCATTCCGGCGTTTCCACAGTAGAACCTGGGAAATAAGTGGACATAGAAAGAGCTGTTGACAGGTTGCTGTTAGAAGACCCTCGAATACTAAGGAGTCAATCAATCCCTTTTACAATTGCACCCAAAAGCATAAGATACCTAAGGAAGAAACCTAACCAAAGAGGTGAAGGATCTATACCCTAAACACTACAGAACGCTCCTGAAGGAAATGGAGGAAGGCACAAAGAGATGGAAAAATACTCCGTGCTCATGAGGGCTGGAGGAACGAATACTGTGAAAATGTCCCTGCGACCCAGGGCAATTTACACATTTCATGCAATCCCTATCAAGATACCATGGACTTCCCTCAGGGAGTTGGAACAAACCATCTTAAGATTAGTGTGGAACCGGAAAAGACCCCAAATAGCCAGGGGACTATTCAAAACCAAGACCACAGCTGGGGGCATCACAATGCCAGATTTCAGGTTGTACTACAAAGCCGTGGCCGTCCAGACAGTGTGGTACTGGCACAAATGTGATCCTGGGAAATAAGTGGAAATACAGATCATGACTTCTAGAATTGTCCTGTTGTATGTAACCTCATTCCTTCAAAAACCCAGGAACCCAGAGAGGATGTACATTTCCAAAGTAAAGTTTTTAAAGGATTATTTTGAGTGCACTCAGCTGTGCACCCAAATACTCTAGGGATAGTGTCCTGAAGAGGCAGAAAATCAATTATGTAAAACCAACAACTTTTTAACAGCAGCTTACTTAAGAAAAACATTTGGTGCCATTACAGAGCAATTACTTTTTATCATATCTGATATAAAGTGATTTAAATTGGCAGAACTAATGATTACAGAAATGTCTCTAAAATATTCTTGGCCCTAAAAGGAGGGAAAAACAAAACAAGACAAAACCAGAGAGGGAGACAAACCAGAAGAGAGTCTCAACTTAGGAAGTAAACTGAGGGTTGCTGCAGGGGAAGTGGGCTGGGGGATGGGGTGACTGGGTGGTGGGCACTAAGGAGGGCACATGATGTACTACTGAGTCCTTGTTATAGACAACTGAGTCCGTAAACTCTGCCTCTCAAGCAAGTAATACGCTACATGTGTATTGGATTTTAATTAAAAATAAGTAAAATACACTTGGCCCTAGATGCCCTAAAATTTACATCCAAATATCCTAGTCTAACACCTGAAAATCACGTCCTCTAGGTATTCTAAGACATCGGCAAGCGTAACTGTTTTGTAGTTTAAGTGACACGTTTGCTTAATTAAAAGAAGATGTCTACCTAAGAGAGAAAGGGGATTTTTAAAATCCTGGATGGAGGTTTCATTAAATAGCCTAAGTACTTGTCACTTAACATTCAGATGACTAATCCTTACAGATTCCTTAGAAGGCTGAGAAATTATTAACCATCCCTGTTAATACAACATTTTTCATGGCTCTTAGGTCATTAATAGGAGTTTTAAGTTCTTGGGGTACCTGGGTGACTCAGTCTGGCTAAGCCTCTGCTTCAGCTGGGGTGACCTCAGGGTCCAGGGGTCAAGCCCCTTCCAGCAGGCGGCGCGCAGGGCAGGGGGTGGAGGCTGCCCCGTCGGAGACTGCGGGGGCTGCGGGGGCTGCCGGGGCTGCCGGGTCGGGGCTGCGGGGCCGAGGCTGCCGGGTCGGGGCTGCGGGGCCGAGGCTGCCGGGGCGGGGGCTGCCCGGGCGCCGGCAGCGGCCAGGCGGCGGCGGCGAAGGTGAAGACGGCGGTTGGGCTGGGTAAGAGCGCGCTGCCCGCGGCGTGGCGGCGGAGGGGGCGGGGCCGAGGGGCGGGGCCGAGGGGCGGGGCCTCGGAGGGGCGGGTCCCGTGGGCGGGGCCTCGGAGGGGCGGGGCCGCGGGAGGAGCCCGGAGCAGCGGGTGGCCCAGCCCAGGCAGCCTCCCAGGAGCGCTGAGTCAAGGCAGGAGGTCGCCCCACCGGGCCAGTGCGGACGAGGAGCGGGAAGAGCGAGGCGCTGGCGACCCCACCACGGGAGTCGCTCCCTTCCACGCACGGGGCCCGCTTCTGAGATGAGCTCTGCGTGTTATGCCGTATGTTGGCAAATTGAGCTCCAATAAAAGTAAAAGAAATTAGATTCTTTGTACCTGAACCTAGAATATAATATTTCAACCTGTAGCTTCTTTGTTTATTCTTCTTTCCAATCTTCTAGAATTCTCATAAAAAGAACATGGGTCTAGAACACAATGAAGAAAAATGAAACTCGTGTGTGTGTGTGTGTGTGGAGGGGGTTAATAATTCTGGGGAGTTCTTAAAGTAAGGTAATATTACTCATTTAATATATGTTGATAGCATCAGTCTACACCCTGGTCACTGGTGGACATGTTCCTTAACAAGTGTTGAAATTCCCAAAATGTTTTAACTAGAGTAACCAGTTATTACGTAGCACTTTATAAGTTTTTTTTTTTTACTTTATAAGTATTAATACAAATGAATCATTGAGTTTTAGGGAAAATCAGTAATACCTGAAAATCATCTATATTTACTTTGAATTTCTTTAAAGAAATAGAGTGTGGACTCTACATACTGATTTATTGAAGATGACACTAGTAGGTAAGGAACTAAAAAACATCAGTGGCCAGCACCCTTGAGTTTATTGTTGCTTTGCATTTCTGTGTCAGAGGTAATGCAATCACAGTTGGACTAGGGACTTCAGGGACTCCTGGCTTTCTGAGAGCGATGATCCCATGGTAGTCTCCGGCTTCACTCAAAAGGCAGCCAAAATTAACTAAAGAAAATCTCTTTAGAAAGAAATGTGAAACAGTGTATGTTTTAATCAGTATCTGTTCTAGGGACATTTCAGTGGAGATTTTCTTCCATGTGACTGGAATTTCCAAAGAACAAGACCAATCAAAGCCTCTAGCTCTAGTAACACAGTATATTTTAATGACCTAGAATTTCTAACATATTTATCTAATTCAGCATCTTTACTGATCCAAATTTTCTATTTTTCTTTTTTCTTTCTTTCTTCTTCTTTTTTTTTCCTCCCAGCTAAATATCTTTTCCATTCCCCTTCTTCTTCTGCATTTTGATCAGGTCCTAAGAATTACATCCACAAAATATGGAAATCCTTCCATATAAAACAGATAACTTAGTAACTGGATAACCAATTGATTGAGAACTAAGAAGGAAGATCTTATTGAAAACTTTGGAACTTTTGTTTTGATTCCAGAGATGCTGGCATGAGTACAGAAAGGGAGTAATCTCAGATAAAAATGATTTATAGATTTTTCTTAACAGAAGTTTTTTGAGGTCCTTTCATATGCAAATTTATTCAAATAGCACTTACATTTAGCCATCTACCTCTCTATATTTGACCATTTAATTCTCAGAGAGCATCTATTTTCTTTTCTTTTTTAAGATTTTATTTATTTATTCCTGAGAATACCCAGAGAGGAGAGGGAGAGAGAGAGAGAGAGAGAGAGAGAGAGAGAGAGAGAGGCAGAGACAAAGGCAGAGGGAGAAGCAGGCTCCGTGCAGGGATCCTGACGTCCTCCGGGATCACGCCCTGGGCTGTAGGCGGCGCTAAACCGCTGAGCCACCGGGGCTGCGCGAGAGCATCTATCTTCTGTGAAAGGACCCGGGTGTTGGAATGCAGGAACAGAAGACTAAGTGAGCTATCATTCCAATATTGTGATTATACGATTTGTTAGAAAATAAGAATTTATTTATTTATTAAAGATGTATTTATTTATTTATGATAGACAGAGAGAGAGAGAGAGAGGCAGAGACACAGGAGGAGGGAGAAGCAGGCTCCATGCTGGGAGCCCGACGTGGGACTCAATCCCGGGACTCCAGGATGGGGCCCTGGGCCAAAGGCAGGCGCTAAATCCCTGAGCCACCCAGGGATCCCCAAGAAGAATAATTTAAATATGTAGTATTGCCTTCTCTGTATATCTGTACTAAGCAGGTGGTAGGAGTAAGCCTATGCAGCTATCTCTGCATTTACTTGTAGAACCAATTATAGAAATAATTATGAAAGCGAATGCAAATAGGTATTCACTTGGCATAGAAAATTATTTTAGCAATGAAATTCTTGAGTTTCCATAATACCACTGAAATATATACGCGCATATATAATACATACATACCATGTATGTATATGGTATGTATATGGTATGTATACCAAGCACGCACACACACACACACACACATATACATATATACAAATATATGTTTAAGTGGTCAGAGGGATTCTCCTCTTTTCTAATTTTATCAGCTTTCTTTCTTTTGGCATTTCCTTTTCTTTATTCAAAAACTCCAGCTTTCATTTCAGTCATGAGCAAGTCTAGGAGTTGAGCTAAAGTGGCAGGAGATGAGTGATAGTAATAGGGAGAGAAATCAAGAATGAAAGGGAATTGGTATGACTAAGCCTCACCCATAAACGGCCCCTGCACCAAAGTCCAGAATAGTCTCGTGAGTGTGTGTATGTGTAAAGAAAGAAAGAAAGGATAAACATTAGGTCCAACATTATTAGTACAAACGTGAGATAAACATAAATCAGAGAAATACATTAAGCAAATCTTCAGTGGCCAAAATGAGGGGAAAAAGTGGAGTCACTCATCTTTTGGGTACTCTGGGACACGTAAGAATCTCTGCCAAAAGACTCGGTATTTCAAGGACAAGAGATTGAAGAGCCTAACGTGAAAATCTCTTACGTAGGTCTGGGGGTTGAAGTTAAACTATTGATAAGAACAGAGAAATTCCACAGAAAGAATTTAACCAAACAACCGATTTCTGGTTTCGTACCTTCACATTCAGGGTCCAGAGTTCTCTAGAAAGGCACACCCCCAACAAAAGATTTAGAGAGTCTGAATATAAAGCCTTGCTAAGCAGTTATTCAAATCATACTTATCAAACAAATGAATAAATCTCGAGTGAGAGTCAACAGAAAGCCAAAGAACAAGATTCTCAATAATAACAATAATACTAATGATTAATAATAATAGAGCAGCTATCTCGTAATATCGCAGGGTCACGCCCCCAGCGGAAGGCAGGTGCCAAACCGCCGAGCAACCCGGGCGTCCCATATTCTGTCCATTTTAGAGATGAGAACACTGAGGCCCAGAGAGCGTCAGGAACAGTCCCACCGGCTCCCGCGGCCGCCTCCAGCCTGGCACCGAGCGGACGTCCAGGAAGGGACGCAGCCCCGCCCCGCCCCGCCCCGCCCCGCCCCGCCCCGCAGGGGGTGGGACTGCGGCGCCGCGCGTGGTGGGCGGGGCTGCCCGCGGGGGCGGGGCGGGGCCGGGCGAGGCCTGGGGCGTGCGCGCGGCCCGGAGGACCCTCCCGCTGGGCGCCCGGCCGCGCGGCGGCGGCTCGGGAGGGGCGGGGCGGGGCGGGGCGGGGCGGGGCGGGGCGGCCGCGCGGGGGGCCCTGACGTCACCGGGCCCTCGGCCCCGCCCCGCCGCGGCTGCTGCAGCCGAGCCCGCGAGCGAGCGCCGCCGCCGCCGCCGCCGCCGCCGCCGCCCGGTCGGGAACGCAGCGCGCGCGGCCATGGCCTCGGGCCCCGCGGGTAAGCGGGTGAGCGGGCGCGGGGCGCGGGGGCGGCGGGAGGGCGGCCCGTGCCCCCGCCCCCAGCGCTCGGCTGACCCGCCGTCCCCCCGTCTCGTCCCACAGAGGCGGACACGCGGCAGAGGCTGCTGCGCACTGTCAAGAAGGAGGTAGGTGCCGGGGGTGGGGTGGCCGGGGGCGCGACCCTGCGGAGGGAGCCGCCGGAGCTCCCCCGGGGGAAGGGTCTCCAAAGGGGTGGGGGCCCGTGGCAGCGGGGCGGCCACCTGAGCTGTGGGGCTCACCTGGTAGGACTGGAGGCGGGTGAGTTGGGGGTGGGGGCCTCAGGTACGGGGTCGATGCTTGGCTGCTGTGTGTAGGGGCGGACGCAGCGGGAGGGCCGCCCCCGATGGGGCACACCCGGGCGTGTCTGGGTAGGACCCCCTCTTGTGGAGGAGCAGGTGGGTGGGTCTCATTAAGGGGAGGCAAGCACCTGGGGGCTGACTGGACTTACTGGGAGGTGAGGGGCTGGGTAGGGCTGCAGAAGGAGGACCAGACTTCGGGAAAAGGGAACGGTTCACTTTGGGTAACACCCCCCATCTCCCCTTCCCCACAAGTCTCAGTCCTTAGAGCCGCCCCCAGGAGCTTGGGGACTCCCTCCCCGAAAGTCCCTGGTCATTGGGTTGCACCATCTGTGGGCCTGTGCCAGGGCGTCTTGGCAGGCGAGTTCCCCTCGCCCACCCCTGCCCACCCCTGCCCACCCCCCCACCCCCGACACGCAGTAGGGTGCGAATCAGGCAGGGTTCACCTGCCCCTCCGCCCCCTTCACTCTCCTTGGGGCCAGCTGGGAGCCCAGTCTAGCCTTTAGCGAATAGCCCTCGACTTCCCGGAGAGGGGCGAACCTGCAGTGGTGGGTTCCTGGGAAGCATGTAGATGCCCGGACTGTGTGTGGAGCACGCTCACTCCTGTGTGGGCGCCGACATGTGCTGTGAGTGTGTGTCTGAGGCTGTCTGTGCATCTGCCTGGAGGTAACCAAGTGTGTCTCCGTATTGCGTGTACATGTGTCTGTGTGTGGATCTGTTTTTGTGAGTATGGTGTGTGACCGTGTGATGCGTAAGTCTCTGCGTGCGTGAGTGAGGCTGCGACCAGGTATGTGTGACTGTATGTGTGTGTGCTGCCCTCCTTATGCTGCCTCACATCCCTCACCTGGGACCCGATCGCTGTTGAGCGGCATCACCTCTGTACCTTGAGTCCTCAGCCCGAGATCACAGAGGGCTGTAGACCTTGGGGCTGGCCTGATTGCGTGTGTGTGTGTGTGTGTGTGTACGCATGCGTGTGCACACACGAGGAGGGTGTCAGCCTGGTGTCAGCACTGAGCACCCAGAAGCCCCTCCCTGCATGGTGGCAGTCAGCCATCAAAGACAGCCTGGAAGAGGGGACCTGTGGCTGCCCCTCCCTCCTCAGAAAGCATGGGCGCATGTTGTGCGTAGGTCTCTGTGTGGCATGTCTCGTGTTGTTCAAAGAATCAGCTCTAGAGCTAGTTGTATATTCTGGCATTTCTGAATAAGGATCCGTAATGAGGGATGTGGAGTTCCTCAGAAAGGTCCAGAACTTTTCAGTTTGGCCCTCTTAGAGGCATTGTGGGACCTGAAGAAAGCTCTATCTAGATAGACCATCTTTCCAACAAAACCTGCACACCTGCAATTTTCTGATGACGAGTTGGTGGAGGGTGTCTTATAGAAACTCTCTCAAAAGCCTTCAGGTTAAAAGCCTGTAGTCTCTTTGTTCATTGTTTAAACCTAGATGTAATTTGTACTCCCCGGAGATTGTCACATGGAATGGCTGTGTTTTCTTTTCTTTTGAAGCGTTTAGTTATTATTCATGAGAGACACACAGAGAGAAGCAGAGGCACAGGCAGAGGGAGAAGCAGGCTCCCTGTGCGGAGCCTGACGCGGGACTCGATCCCAGGACCCCGGGATCAAGCCCTGAGCCAAAGGCAGACACTCAGCCACTGAGCCACCCAGGCATCCCTGGAATGGCTGTTTCTCAGGAAATGGCTTGCTGGTTCAATGGAAGGGGTCTACGGGTAGAAGAGCCTGGGAGCAAGGCGTCAGGGAGGGCAGTGCCTCTCGGTATCTGCTTCTGGGCAGGGCTTCAGCTGGGCCTTTGGCCTGGTTCTGCCAGGAGCTCCCTTGGTGCCCTGGACAAGTCCTTTCCTCTCTCAAGGACTCAGTTTCCACAGCTGGAGAAAGAGGCATTGGTGCAATGCTCCTGGAGGTCCTACCCATGTCAGTCTAGTTTGGAATATCGGCAAGCTGTGGAGGACACGTTGCCTCCAGTGACCAGAGTTGTCAGCTTGCATCCTCTGTCCTGGGAGCAGCCGAGTTTGGGGCTTAGAATGAGCTTTCTGCCTGGCCTAAGGCTGAGGCCATCACTTGATCAGAGGGACCCCTTGGCATCCTGCTTGGTGCCTGAAGGGGTCAGGGACAGAACCTCGCAAGTTTGGGCAAAGGTCCTTGACCCTGGATCTGCAGTCAGAAGGCAGGTTTATAGCCACAAGTTGGTGGCTGATTCTAAATTCTGCATTTCTCAGGGCACATCATTTCAGTAATCAGAGTTTCCATAGAGTGGGTACTATTCTGTGCCATATCCTGTGTACACGGTGACTTTATGAGGTGACTGAGGCTGCCCCCATTTCATGGACAAGGAAACCAAGCCTGGAGACGAGGTGTGGATTGCTCAAGAGAACACAGCCAAGAAGGTGCAAAGCCGGGGACTTAACCCCCCAGATCTGTCTGACATCAGAGCCAGGCTCTTACCTCTGTATCCTAAACGTGCTCATCCGTGTCTCCACGGCACCACAGTCTCAGCTGTGGATGGAATGATTTCCATCTTACAGAGGTGAAAAATGGCCCAGACGGGATAAGTGATTTCTCAAGGGCACAGAAGCAGTCAAGGGAAGACAAGTTCAAGTCTTCTATGAACCCCTTGTTCAGCATGGGTGCCCCTAAGGGCGTGGCGATGAGTCCATGCCCCACCAAAGCAGACCTCCTCTCTCCTTGCCTTCCTCTGCCCACCTCTTGGGAGAGCATCTTGTCCCAGTATCAGAGAGCCAGTCTTCAATGGAATGGTGGAGGCAAACTCTTTGCCTAGAAATCTGGGAGTCAAGTCTGCTCTTCCTTCTCTTCATCTTTTGGGTTCAGAGAAGTCACATCCCTGCCTGTCACAGCCTCATCCAAAGGTACCTCCCGTCATTCTTCCTGGAAAGGGTGGCTTAACAGTCAGTTTCTTTAGACAAGGTTTGCAAGCTTGGGCTGAGCCACAGAAGCCAGAAAAGCCAGCAGCGGCTATGGGGCTGGAAGCTCTGTCCTGTGCTGACTCTGGGAGCCAGTAGGACTCAGAACCATGAAGCAGGTCAAGAAGGAGCATTGGGCTCACCCAGAGCTGGGTTCAAATTCTGACATGTTTATTTACTGAAGGGTGTCTGTGTGCCAGACACAGGACTGGGCTCTGCGGATGCAGCAGTGAATAAGAGAAGTCCTGCCCTCATAGGGCTGACATTCCCATTTTGGTACACAGATCCTGATAGACATTCTGAGTGTAATTCAGAGGATTATGATAGCCTTTGCACCAAGGTATGAAGGAGAGGTACTCGGCACCACAAGAACATACAACAAGGTTAAGGTGGCCCAGGAAGGCGCCCTGGAGGAAGTGATGTTAAGAAGATACGTGAAGGATGAGCACACCTTTAAGATGAAGGCAGGAGGTGGGAAGACAGAGGGGAACCATTCCTGGCAGAGGGAACTGCATATACAAAGACTTTGTGGCTGGAGGGAGCACGGTGAACTTGAGTGATGAGAGGACTCTGAAGTGGCTGGAGGACAGAGAGGAAGGAGCATGGTGCCAAATGCAGAGGGGCAGAGCAGGAGGTCCTATCCTAAAAGCACAGGGAAAAAGGATGGGGAGGACAGGAGCTAGGTGGAGGAAGAGGGCGGAGCTAAACTTGATGGCTTGTAATTGCACAGCCTTAGTGGGGCATGTGTCTGTATCTTCACAAGGGTTTGAGTTTCAGTTTATTCCCAGTGAGGATGAAGATCACTTGTCAGGATAAGCGATGTGAAAACACCCACCACATTAGCCTGAGCTGCCTCTGGGCAGGCATCTTATTTTTTCTGTCTCCCCAGTGTCACTCAGGAGATAGGGTGGCCTGGGTGAGATTTCCTGCAGTTAAACCCAATCAGCTCTATTCTGGCTCCACCCTGGCTCGCTTTGCCCTCCCCTCCTTTCTCCTCCCAGCCTCCAACCCTTAATTTTGTTTTGGTTCCCAGAGTGGCAGCTGTGGGGACTGGCTTCTTGTTGCCATGACGACTGCCATTAAAGGAGCCAGCCACTTGAGCCAGGTTGATAACGGAAGCCAAGTGACTAACTGCCTTGTTTTCTTGCCTTGGGCTAGGCCTGGGAGGCCTCTTAATTGGAAGAGACAAAAGCAGGTGCTTGAGGGCAGGAGGACAGACCCCCGGGGGAAGGAGGCAGGGGGATGAGGCCAGTGCTGGAGAGGAGGCTCTTGTGGACCTCTGCAAACTGGAGCTGGTATGAGAGCTGCCATGGGGAGCCCTTGCCACAGCGGCTGAGCTGGGCGCGTTTGGGGAGCTGTGCCTTCCAGCCTTGGGACAGGGTAGGGGTGTGACGGGATGGTGGAGGAGGGTTTCACATCCTAAGAAGATTGGAGGAAGTGAGAGAATCAACTGATGTTTCTACTGAGAGCCCTGTGGTGCTTCCACTTGGATCTACTTCTTCTCAATAAAAGAGGGGCAACAGTTTTGCCCCCCAGGTGAGGTTGCTGGACAACGTATAGGTCATCGAGTTAAATTCGAATTCCAGATAAACAGAAGTAAAGTGCCTAGTGCTAAATCTGGCAGCCCTAGCCCAGGGGACATTTGGTAATGTCTGGAGCCATTTCTCGTCAAAAACGAGGGTGTGACTGACATCTAGTGGGTAGAGTCCAGAGATGCTGCTCAACCTCCTGCGATGCAGAGGACAGCCCCCCTCCCCACCCCCACCCCCACCAAGAAGTGTCAGCCCAGACTGGCACTGTGGTTGAGACGGAGAAACCTCTGTGCTGGAAAACTCCTTCACTTCTTCATGACGGCCCAAGGAGGGAGGGTACTTGTCTCCTTCGCTCCATAAAGGAGGAGCTGGAGGCACAGAGGGGTTAAGCAGCTCACTTTAAGGTCACACAGCCAGTCTGTGGAGAAGCCAGGATTCAAATCCTGCTTTGTCAGCTCTGAAGGGTGGCCTCACAGAGGTCCAGCAGAGTCCCTGGAGACATGGCTTGAGGTCAGGTGTATGTAGGGGAAGAGATGGGGCAGCAAAGGCCCGCTAGATGCACCCTGCTCGGGGCTTTGCTCCATTAGACAGCAGGGAGCTGTAGAAAATTTATGAGCAAGGAGGGTCTTGTTTGGACTTGGACTTCAGAAAGTATCAGCTGGTAACAGGGTCCAAGATGGAGCTTTTTGCCACTTCTTAGAAGAAAGCTTCCTCCTTTCTTTCCTGCCTCCTTCCTTCCTTTCCTTCCTTTCTTCTTTCCTTCCTCTCTATCCCACCTCCTCTCCCTCCTTCCATTCCTGACGTTTTTTGCTGCCTCCTTTCTTCCAGGAATATTTATTGAACATCAACTATGTACCAGGTGCAGCTCTAGGAACTGTAGAAAAGGTGCAAAGCGGCATCCCTGCTCACATGCTCTCATGAAGCATAGGATCTAGTTGGGGGACAGATAGATAAACAATAAATATATGCAGGCACCCCTTGGAGATATCGTGGGTTCAGTTCCAAGCCACCAGAAGAAAGCAAATATTGTGATAAGTCAAGTCAAAGGAATTTTTTGGTTTCCCAGTGCATGTAAAAGTTGTGTTTACACTATAATGTAGTCTATTAAGTATGCGAAAGAATTATGTCTAAAGAAAATAATATAATTATTATTATATCTTTAATAATATAATCATCTTAATCTAGAAATGCTGTGTTATGTCACATATTACAATTATATTAATTTTATCTTTATTTTATTGTACATATTGTATACATGTTTTAAGGGGAGTGGGAGGTGAAGGCTTCCAAAAAAAACCATTTTACTGCTAAAAAAAATGCTGACCATCATGAGTTTTCATAATCACTGATCACAGATCACTATGACAAACATAATAATAATGAGAAGTTTTGAAATATTGTTAGAATTACCAAAGTGTGACACAGAATCAGGAAGTGAGCAAATGCTATTGGGAAAATGGTGCTAATACAGACTTGCTTGATGCAAGATGGCCACAAACCTTCAATTTGTAAAAAGAAAAAAAGAAAAGAAAAACAAAAGTAGTGTCTGAAAGTACAAGAAAGCAAAGTATGCCTGTATTAGAAGTCACAAATGCTGTGAGGAAAATAAAGCTAGAAAGTGGGTGGAGAGTATCTGGGTAGCTCAGTGTTTGAGCATCTGCCTTTGGCTCAGATCGTGATTGCGGGTTCTGGGATCAAGTCCTGTATCAGGCTTCCCGCAGGGAGCCTGCTTCTCCCCCTGCCTATGTCTCTGCCTCTCTCTGTGTGTCTCTCCTGAATAAATAAATAGAAATCTTAAAAGAAAAGAACGAAAAGAAAAAGAAAGTGAGTGGAGCGGAATGGGCAGTGCTTTCCAGAGGAGGTGGTCAGGCATGGCCTCTGATACTATGACATTTGAGCAGAGACCTAAAGGGAAGGAGGGAACCCTGCTGACCTCTGCAGGAAAGGTGTTCCTGCCAGAGGGAACAGCATAGACAAAGGCCCTGAGTCAGGAACGATGAATAGCAAAGAGGTCAAGGAGCCTGGAGTGGAGTGAACAGAAGGGAGGAGGAGACAGGTCAGAGAGGGAGCAGGAGGCCATTCCTGCAGGGTCTTGTGGCCCCCCCGGAAATGAGACGGGACCCGTGGGAGAATTTTGAACAAGGGGAGAAGCATGAATTCATCCACGTTGCCGACTGCTCTGGCCACAGCCGAGCAATAAATGCAGGGCACAAATCGGGGGCACAGAGTCTTTAGGCAAGAGAAGAAACTTCGCTGTTCTCTTCTGAGCTTTCAATTCTTAGGCTAGAAACCACAGCGCCTTACTCTGCCCCACTCCCCCACTGGCCAAATAGGGGTTCCAGAAATACTTGCCAGTCAAGTAGATGCAGGAATACTGGGTGTGGATATTTTGGGGTTCTCTGATGCTTATAGGGTTGACTCAGATCAGTTCACGTGTGTCGTGTTTTCAGGCTTAAGCTGGCAGAAATTCTCCTCGTGAATAATGCAGCCACATCCGTGCGGTGTGTTTTGATGCTTTTTTCAGGTCTCTGGCAATGCGGCTTCCGGGAGCTTCTGCTAGCGCAGGGCCTGGGCTTCAGCATCCTGGTTTGATGTGAGGAGGGTGGCAGGTGGGGCCTAGCTTTCCGGCTGGGTTATGTCTCCTGTGCGGTCTGGCTGGGTCTTCCCTGCAGTAACCTCATGAAGGGCTCCGGGAAATGGTAGTGTAGCATTTGTTGCTGTTCGGCAGGTAGGAAAGGGCATTTGTGCACCCCAGTGGGACACCCCACTTGCTGGCTGCAGACCCCAGGATGGGAAGTGAGGACACCAAAGTCCTTGTCCCAGCGCTGCCCCTAACCACCTGTGGCCGCCTGCAGTTTCCTTCTGCCTATGCCATTCTGCTTTCCAAGTGGATGCAGTTGGACAGCTCCAGGATTCTAAGAACCTCAAACCATCAGATTTGGCCAGCATCCCTCCCCGAGAGCCAGGTCTCTCGCATTTTCTCAACAAGGAATTTGCCAAGTCTGTATTTAAGACCTATTAAAACTCGGTCACTGATAAGACCATCTGGGAATCTTCGTTCTGGTCAGGAAAAGCAAAGGCTCAACTAAAGGCATTCTAACAGGGTAAAGATTTTTTTATTTCTTAAACAGTATTTACTGAGCATCTTATGGTGATGGCCTCATTTAATTGTTATGAAGCCACACAAAGTGGATAAAACACTGTCCCTTAAAGGTAAGGATAGCGACACACGGGAATGGGAAATAAGTCACCAAAGGTCACCGACAGTGTCAGTGGTACAGCTTGGATTCTGGCTCTGGAACCGGGCTCCGCATCACTCCGGAGCTGAAACCAATGACCTATCACATATGGTGATGAGCTCCTCTGAGCACGTGGAGTTGGCAAAAGGTCCAGGCTTTGGAATCGGACAGCCTTGTGTTCCAAGTTTGAGTCCTGCCATTTAGTGGATGCTTGGACCTTTCCAGCTTTGGTGTCCTCGTGCATCAGGTGGCGAGGGTATCCTGTACCGCGCAGCACTGCTGCGATGCTATCACTGCCAGGTATTCACCAGTATTTATGAAGGGACCAGGCAGAGTGCTTGGCTTACCCATTTAAGAGCAAGATAGAAATCAGTCGCAGAAGGACATTGTGCTGCCCTGTCTGGTCAGTCACATGAACTTGTAGATGTTCTCAGTGTAGGATCTTGCTCTCTTTGGGTAAGCCCCAGGCTGGGGGTGCTGCTGCCACAGGAGCAGTGCCGCAGACTGGGAAGAGGGTATTTGTTGGGGTCCAAAGGAACGAGCCCTTGAGCGGGGGTGGGGAAGGCTGAGTCTTGCCTGGCTGCCTCAACATCCTGAGGTGGGCAGTTGGATCTTCCCTCTGGGTCTGCTTATTCATTGGCCTCGTGGCAATAATCCCTCAGCTGAAGAAATTCTGACGCCCTAGTGAGCTTGCGGGTCTTGTCACTTAGCCACCGCGAGGCCCTGGATGAGCAGCTAAGTGCTGAAGGCCAGGGGGAGGCAGTGTACTTTTCCTTGAGTAGTAGAGGAAGACAAGAAATAAATAGATTTTTGTGCTTTTTCATTGGACAAACTTGAAAGAACTCAGTTTTGTAAAGGACAATAACCGTTCCTTTGGCAGTGAGTCTCCTACTTAAAAATCAGAGGATGGAAGCCTCAAGACTTGAGACTTGATGATACCTGGGACCTTGACTAGATTCTCCTTTAATTTTTATTATTTAGTAAATTACGTCTAATTAGTTAGAATTATAGCAACTATCATGCATTTCTTTCCTTCTTTTTGAGAACTAGACATCTTTACAACCACCATTTATTAAATGCTGCTCTAATTTGCTTTGTTTGATCTCATTTAGTGCACAAAGTGAGCTTCCTATAGAGCAGGTACAAATAGCAACTCTTCTTTACTGATGAGAGAAACTGAAGCTCAGGGAGGTTAAGAAACTGGACCAAGGTCACACAACTGAGAAGTAACACGGCACGGTATTTTAGCCGGCTCCACCCATTTCAATTTGGACGATAACTTGCTAACAAAGCCAGCTCGAACAACGAATAAATATATGAAGATCAAGCCAAGAGGGAAAGAGAGCCTTAAGAAATCGACGTTGTGGTTTCAGGGGTTTGGGAAGTTTGGAGTGAGGCCAGCTTCAGGTACAGCTCTATCCAGGGGTTCCAATGATGTCATCAGGACCCTCTGTGTTTTCTGGTCTCTGCACTGATTTTCTCTGTGCTAGCTTTCTGCTTTGCTGGTCTCTGTGGGGAGGGAGAATGTTGCCCAGCTCTCAGGTTACAACCTGCCAGCTTGGCATCAGCAGACAGAGAGCTTCGCCTTCCCCCCCCAACCCCCCTGCTGTGGTTCTCCTGGAAGATTCAGGATTAGGTTTCATTGGACCTCCGCCCCAGTCACATATGGCTTTTGCGCCAATCACTCTGGGACTCATTGCTTAGATCTGTCAAGCTGGAGGGATGCTGTGGGGTCAGCCCAGTGAGAGGGAGGGAGGGGACCCAGAGGAAGTCCAGGTGACATGACCAGGCAGGGACATGGGAAAGAACTAGGCAGACAAGACACAGATGCCTGCCTGGGCAGGGTGAGGGCCCCAGCATCTGGAGCTCAGCCCCGCGGTGCGGAAGTGACCTCCTGGGTGCTAGGTGTCTGTGGGATCTAGGGGCCTGGGCAACCCTGAAGTTATGCAGACACTTTGTACTTGTTGTAGGGAGAGAGTATCCTCAGTACGTCTCTGAGGTCCACAACCCCAAAACCCAAATGCGGTTCAGAACCGCTCAGCAAGATGCTGGAATTTGAAGATGAATACAGTTTCCCCGATCTCGGCTTGCTCAGAAATGAAATGCTCCCTAGTTTGTAACCCAGTGAGCCCTCCAAAAACAACCACCCCTAACAACAATCATAATTAGCATTTACCGGGCACCTACTGTGTTCCAGACCTGCACCATCCAATTGGAGCCACTAGTGTTACATGTTTATATTTAAAGGAAGTAAAACTCAAATAAAAAAATCCTGTTGCTCAGTTGTCCCAAGTTTCAAGTAGCCGCATGTGGCTAGGGATCCCGTTTTGGACATTTTAGGCACAGAGCATTTTCCAGAAAGTTCTGTTGTGTCCTAGACATTGTGCTAAGTGCTCTACATCCATGAACATATTTCAGTCTTAAAACAGCTCAGAGGGGTAGGTCCTATTTATTATCCCTTTTTATAGAGGGGAGTAAATTGAAGCACGAAGGAAGTGAAGTGACTTACCCAAGGCCACACAGCTGGTGAGGGAGCAGAGCCAGGGTACTCACCCAGCCCTTGGATGTGATGCTTGGCTGCTTTTCCTCCCAGTGTAGGCTAGAGGTGGCTAATGTGTTTTCTGGCTCACCCTGTGCTGTTTGAAGCAACCATCTGGAATTCGTGTTCTTATCTCCTGTAGCTGCCCAGACCCCCAGAGAGAATTGAGGCCGCTCCAGCGTCTGTGCGTGCCTTCCTGATCCACAAGGCCCGTGGGTCTGAGGAAGTGGGGCGTGTTGCCAGGGGAGCCGCCTCACACAGCAGCAGAGCACCCAGGAGAGGGCTGGCCGGTCTCCAGGGCGTGGGCTGGGAATGTGAGACACGCAGGCTGTTTTCTCCGGGAATGGAGGGGCGGGGGATTGACTGTCTTCACAGTTCCATCATCTCCCTGAGTGGCTGTGTGCGGGAGGTGTAGCTGGGGGGACCTTTTTGCCAAAATGCCCCCAGGTGAATGCCCCAGAACCAGGCCCTTGCGTGACCTTCTCGTCAGGGGGTGTCTGAGCACCTGTGCAGGGCACCTGTGTGAGGGAAACCCAATCTCAGCGCCCAGAACGCCCTGCTTCCAGGTCAGGGCAGGTTGGCCAGTCCCTATACTCTGAGGGAACGATGCGTGGTGCCTATTTATAGCATCCCAGAAAAGGGTTAACTGGGGCTGTCCTAGCAGCAGCCCACTGAGAAACAGGCTTTTGCTTCCCTTGTAAGGCCCACAGCCATGTTTAGGGCAGGTGCTAAGAGGGAAGACTTTGCTAGCACTAGGACTCTGAAGATCCAGGTGCCATGGCTTCATCACCTATGTCCCCGCCCCCCCGCTCTCTCCCACAGGCACAGATGGGGCTGCAGAAGGACCGTCCTGTGTCTCTGCTTTCATTATCCATCTGTGTGGATGTGGAGGGCAGGGTGGAAGTGTGTGGGTGGGAGGGTGGGGCAGGGCTGTTCTGGAACCGTGTATGAGAGAGAGCAAGAGTCCAGGAGAGGAAGCTTTGATCCGTTCACCAGCGGCTACTGGGCTCTCGCTGTGTGCCAGACGCCTTCAGACCCCTTCTCTGAGAAGGCCCCAGCCCTGTGCAGGCTGCGATGGGCTGAGGGCAGGGAGGAACCCATCTGGAAGGAGGCCCTTTGCCTATGTGCCGGAGCGTTGGGATCCCTGCTGACATCCTACAGTAGCAGCAGAGCACAGACAAGATATTTCCTTTTTTACTTTCTTCTTTTTTAATAATAGACTTTATTTTTTATAGCACGTTTAGGTTCACAATGAAACTGAACAGAAAGTACTGAGATTTCCTATACATCTCTTTATCTGCCCTAAAAATCCTCTGCGCTCTGCTGTTCATCCCTTTCTGCCCCCAACCCCTGGCAACCACTGATCTTTTTGCCGTCTCCATGGTGTTGCTCTTTCCAGAATGTCCTGCAGCTGCATTTGGACAGCATGTAGCCTTTTCAGATTCTTTGGTTTCAGTAATACGTGTTTCAGGTTGAAGGTTTCCCTCTTGCTACCATGATTCTCCATTGGAGACCTATGTGCAGAGGGGAGAGGGAGCTGGGTGGTACTGGGCACACCTGGGGAGGTCAGTGGTGAAAAGGTTTGGCAGGGCAGAGGTGGACCTGGCTGGTGTTGCAGGGCCAGGACTTCAGGAGCAGGAAGTTGGCCACCTGGGACTCCGAAGCTGGAGATGATTCAGATCCCAGCCTCTTCACGGACCAGATGGTCTCCATCCCTCCTAGCTCAGCTGCCTCATTGGGAAAATAGAGTAGTAGCAATGGCACCCACATGGCATGCTTGTTATGAATCTTTGGGGCTCATGGATGTGAAGCACCCACGTAGCTTGTGGGATGCACCAGTACGTATTGAATGAATAAATGAACCTACTGTGTGCCAGGCTCAGTGCAGGGCAGATGGTCGTGGGTTCGAGTCCCCACTCTGCCACTCAAAAGCCATGTGCACGGGTAGCCCCGGTGGCGCAGCGGTTTAGCGCCGCCTGCAGCCCAGGGCATGATCCTGGAGACCCGGGATCGAGTCCCACATCAGGCTCTCTGTGTGGTGCCTGCTTCTCCCTCTGCCTGTGTCTCTGCCTCACTCTCTCTCTCTCTCTCTGTCTCTATGAATAAATAAAATAAAATCTTTAAAAAATAAAATAAAAAAATAAACTTAAAAAAAAAAAGCCATGTGCAAAAAAAAAAAAAACAAAACAAACAAACAAAAAAAGCCATGTGCTCTTGGGCAAGTATTTGACCTCACCAAGACTCAGTTTCCTCATCTGTAAAAATATGCACCCACACCCATCTCACCTAATTATCCTGAGGATTCAATAAAATAATGCCCCAAGCATGGTGCCAGGCTCAGCGAACACCTCATAAATAAGTGTGTAAAGCACTTACTGTGCGGCTACCACTGTGTTAAATGCTTTTGATGTATTATCTTATGCCTGTGAGGCAAATACAGATACCCATTTTACTGATGGGAAAGATTTGCCCAAGATTCTGTGCAAGAGCTGGGGTTTGAATTCTGGAAGTTTGACTCTAGAGCCCAGTGCTCATAGCTGACCATTGGAGCTTGGAAGTGGAGGAGGTCCCATCAACTTTGCCTAGGGGGTGGGGGGTGGGGGTGGCTCGGGAAGGAGGGCAGAGGACACCTTAGTGAGTCCCAGAAGATGCAGTGGTTTTGCCAGAGCTGGAGATGGAGGTCGGAGTGGGTGAGGATATCAGGTGCAGGGGACTGCACAAAGCACAAAGCAAAGGCAGGGGTGGGAATCCTACAGAAGGAATGGCACAAGTGACCGAGCTGGGCGTGGGAAGGGGCGGGGAGGGGACAGGATGTGGCAGGAAAGGAAGGTAGGGCCCCATGGTAGAAGCAGTCACAGCTCGCAGCCCTGTTCCAGGCCTTCCCAACTCACCTCCTGTGCGCCCCCTCCCCCATAAGAAATTAAAAAATAAAAAGCCGCCAGCTATTTCCATGTCGTGCCTTTCCCTGCCACATTGTCCTTCCATCTGTTCCTTCCTTTGAGCTCTAGGGTGGCTGGGGGGGGCGGGGGCAATTGCAGGGGCAGCATTTTCCTCCTCTGGTTTAGAGTTGGAGAAACCAGAGAGTTCAGTTCTGTTTGTACCTTAGATCTTGAGCATCACCTCCTCCAGGAAGCCCTCCCTGACCGCTAGACCTACCTCATCAGCTCAAGTTCCTTTGTTATTCTCCAAGAACTAAATTCTTTTGCTGCAGGGAACTGGCCTACTTTTTTGTTGTCATGTACCCATTTGTTGTACTTGGTTAGTATCTGTCTCTGTAGACTGCCATGTCCACAAGGGCAGGGATTCTATCTGCTCGTCATCTTGTACCAAACTCCTAGGAGGTGCTCCATAAATGTTAAGTGAATGAGGGACAGCTGTGGTTCTTGTGAAGGGAAGTGCTGGGAAGGCAGGTGTTGGCAGAACATGGAAGAGGTACATTTATCCCTGCTTGGGTATGGAGAGTCCAGGAAGGCTCCCAGAAGGAGGTGACACCTGGGCTGAAGCCTGAGTTGCACTTAGCTAGCTGCAGCATGTCGGGAGGGACCCTTGGCAGAAGGCATATGTGGGCAAAGGCACACCCACGGCTGGGTCTGAGGGCCCGCGGTCCGAGGCGGGGCTGGACATGCTGGCCTGCTAGGGCATGTGCATCTCGCCCTCAGCATCCAGGAGGCCCACCCGGGAGGCAGAGCTGACCTCTGCTCATTCCCCTCTCCTCCTCACTTTGCCCAGATGCTGCGAGCTATTTTTAAAAGTCACCCTGAAGGCGGTCCAGACACCCTAAATGAACCGGCCTTTCCACTGTGAGTTTCTCGCGGCCGGGAGAGGCAGGGGGCCTCCATCTCATTAGCTCCTGCTGGCTCAGCATTACTCACCCAGCTGCACTGCCGGGCGCCAACCACCCGGGACCCCAGCTGGGGTGAGCTGTGCTCTGAGCCAGCACCAAGGCAGCAGGACTTGGAGGAGCAGGTGGCAGCTCGGCTGGTTTTTATTTTGGCCTAATGTGAGCCACAGGCACAGTGCTGGGTGCTTTATGCCAGGGGTCCCTGTGGCCAAATCCAGCCTGTGTGTGCACTGCCCTTAAGCCAAGAATGGTTTTTACATCCTAAAAAGGGGTGTGAAAACGAGAAAGGATGGGACATAGACGGTATGTGGCCTGAAAATAGGTTTGACAGATTTAGCAAATAAAAATTCAGATCGCCTGCTGAAATTTGAATTTCAGAAAAACCAGAGAATCTTTTAGTATAAGCCTGCACAGTATCTGGTACATACTTAGACTAAAAGAAATTCCATATGTATTTGAAGTTTAGATTTCACTGGGCAGCCTGTGTTTTTATCTGGCGGTCCTGCTGTAAAACCTGAAGTGTTTGCTCTCTGACCCTTCACAGAAAACGTTTGCCCACCCTGGCCTTGAACACAGAGCAAATGAGATCAGGTGCCAGAGGGCCTTAAAGACACTGGAACCAAACCTGATGAGCATGAGCTGCTGGCGTGTGTTACTAATATAATCAGAGTGATCGATCACCCAACATAGATTGAGCACCTCCTGTTTGCCCAGCGCTGTCCTAGAGATGGACAGTACACACATAAGCGTGCAGGTGTATAGTGAAAGTCAGGCCGTGATAAATTCTAAGCAAAAGTATACAGCAGCAGAAGGGGGTAGAGAGTGACATGCATGAAGCTTTTACACTGTGTGGTTCTGAGCTCCTGCTCCCATTCTGAGCGCTGTGCATGCTTTTTTCATGAAATCTGCACATAGCAGCCCTGACAGGTGGTATATCATCTCCATTTCACAGATAAGGAAACTGAGGCCTGAGGTCATCCAGCCAATGGCAGAATTGGAATTTGACCTGAGCCTGGTGACTCCTGATCTCCTATTCTTACTGGCTTTACTAAGGTGCCTCCCTTTATAGGATGCCAGCTGTATTATGCTGGGTCCTGTTAGAGGCCCTCTGCTGATACTTTCCATAATCCTTATGGGAGCCTTGCACGCTGGGCTGTATTATTCCGATCCAGGCATAAAAGCGGTGAGCACGGCACTGTGTGGAGAGGCAGCCGGGAGTAGTGAGTTGATCTGGAACCTAGCAGGGTTCCAGGTGGGCCGCGTGAGGCTATCTGGGTATCAGTGGGCAGGTGGCAGGAATGGGGTGGGGAGAAGGCACGGCAGGCCGGGGAGCCCCCACGAGTCCCGTCTTCCTGCTTTTCGGATTGGCCTCGGTTTCCCTGCCTGCCTTCCTCCTGAGATTGATTACTTCTCCTGTGTGCTATTGAAATATTTGCAGGTGGAGGGTGGGAGGGCGGGGCTGGTTCCTGAATTTGCAGGGTGGGGCTGACAGGGGTTGATGGTCTGAGATCCCACGAGCAGGGGTGGGGCCAGGCCACTGCCCCAGAGGCCAGTGAGGTCCTAAATAGCCCCTGGATGGGAAGCTGGGGTAAGTGCATCGAGCTGAAGGGCCCCATAGCTCACACTCATGAATATCTACTGTGGGCCGGCCCTGAACTAGGCAGTCCCTATCCTCTAAGACTGGCTCCTGTTTGTAGAATTCCTACCATGTGCCAGGCACTGTCTCCACAGGGCTCTTGCAAGGCTCCCGTTACCCAATGAGGCAGGGACACTATGATCATCCACCCTATTTGACAAGTGAGGAAGCTTGTCCAGCATCATGAGTGGTCAAGGATTCGATGTCAGGTCAGTGACTCCACATTCTGGCTCCTAGCCTCTCCACTGCCTCCTAACATCCTGTCGTTAGAGCTAACAAGCTGGTTCTGAAGGAAGTGAGCTCCCCATCACTGGGGGAATGCAAGCAGATGTTGGAGGACTCCTTAGAATGGGTGCTAGACAGGGATGAAAGCTTCCTGACCACTGTGACCTTTGAGGTCTCCCTGCCCTGAAGAGGCCCCCACAGGACATGGGTGGCAGAGTCCGGTCCAGGTGACTCAGGACTCCTGACTTGCAGTTAGTGCTTCTTTGGTCTCCATGTTGGGCGAGACCTAGGAATCCCTTTCTCATAGGTTTCTCAGCACTTTGGGATTTTAGAGGGCCTGACCCCTTTCTGGGCAGGGCTGGAGGCATTGCTGACTGTGAGACCTAAGTTCAAGAGGTCCTGACCATGCCCTTTCCTGGTTTTGTAACCTTAGGGCAAATTGCATAAACTCTTGTGAACCTCAGTTTATGCAGCTTTAAAATGGGGATGATGATGTTCCTGTGAGGATTAAACAAGGTATTCTGTACAGAGACGCCGGCACATAGTAGGTGCTCAGTAAACATACTCTCTCACTCTAAGCTGGGCAATAACAAAAGCATTTTGTTCAAAATGGCCTCCAACTTCTGCTATGAGACAAAGTATTTGTTAGAATAAAGGCCCTGGGTCTGATCGTGCCTCCTCTGCATGACCTGGGGTGGTTATCGAACAGCTCCCTGCCTCAGTTTCCCCATCTGGGAAAAGGGAATAATTCAGTAATCCACTTCATTTGGGTTGTCACGCTATATACAGTTCCAGGAACACAGTGAGTGCTCAAAAAATAAAAAATGGCAGCAAGCTTTAGCATCATGAAACTTCTACTATGTCCTAGCCAGGCCTGCCCTTTTGCAAACAGCAGCCCATTTAACCGTCGCCCTGGACACGAGGGGTTGAGCCGGGATGCAGATGGAGGTCTGTGGGCCTCGAGTCCCAGCGACCACAGCCACTGCCTCTGTGCTGCCTGAATCACACATGATCCCAGGGCTGAAGATTAGAGAAATCACAGAGGCTGGGGAGGGGCCGGGAGGCCACCTGCCACTGCCACCATGCCCAGACCACCCCGAGGTCCCTCACATCTGTCAGCTTTCACAGCCGACTGAGTCCAAGCTCATGCCTGGCGCCTGAGAAGGGAAAGGTGGTTGAACTGAATTTCAGAGGCCTTCTGTGGCCCTCTCCCTCACCCCCACAGGTCTGGCCAGTTCCCTGGGGATGGGGCCCGCCCTCGAGGGTGTGGGTCACAGCCTCTTCCTGCAGCCCTTGCTCTCTCCTGGGAGGCTCTCAGGGTCCTTCCCAGGGAGACTTCCGCCCCACCCCGCTGCCTTTTTAATTTCCTCTTCTGGCCTCAGGCTGGCAGCCTGTTACTAACTTCTGGAGACGGGTTCTAGCCCACAGCTGGGAGCCAGCAGAAGTGGGGGGCACCTCACTTGTCAGGGCCCCTCCCCAGGCTGAGCACTACCCACTACCCACGGGTGCTGCATTTGCACCTCCACCACCCACCCCACCCCAGATCCATCCCCAGGACAAGAGTCCTGGAGCCAGCCTTCCCTGGGGATTGCCCTTCCTGAGTTTCAGAGTCCACAGCGATAAACGGACAACCTTCTCCACTCTGCAGAGTTTGGACTTGAGACAGCGCGTGTGTCCAGTCTGGGTAACGATAGGAAACAGAGGATTCCCCCAAAGGGAGTACAGTAAGGTGAATTTAATAAAGGCACTACTGACCAAGGCAGGGTGGGGTGCGCCAAGGATGCAGCACCCTGTGGTGGTAATAGTGAGGAAGCTGCAACTGTTACCTCCCCTAGTCTGACATGGGGCCCAGGAGAGGTGGCCAGAAGGGGCTGGCTGTGTGGGGAAGGTCCCAGACAGGAGCCGTGACTGCTGAATCTCTTCCTAAGGATTTTGGGACAGCTTCCTGTTTTCTATCCTCTCGCACCTCCTGCTGCCATCTGAGCTTGCGTGCGATTTCCTTGGAGAGCTTGATAAACATCCTGGAGTTGCTGATTCCATGGGTCGGAGGCCAAGCATTTGTGTCTCTACCAGGTCCCACCTGGTGCTGGTGCTGCTGGCCCTGCTGGGCAATGTCACATTTGCCCTGTGCCTGTCTTAGCTTGTCCTACCTTTTGGCTCATTGGAGTGAAAGGTCGTCCTGGGCAGGACTGTTTGACTCCATCCCTGCTGCTCTGTGCCCTCAGTGCGAGGGCCTCCTGCCGAACTGCATTCATGAGCATTTGAACTGTTTACGACGACGTCTCCCTGTTGACTGTTGCTCACATGTGTGCATGCTTTGGCTTGGCGGTCCCTGAGTGGAGGCCATTGTGGAGATGGAGGTCAGCATGCAGGCTTATTTGGGTATGCCTTTGGGATTGACACCCGGGGAGCAGAGTGAAGCAAGCAGGAGAGGGCCAAAGGAGAAGATGGGCCACGGGGCTTTCATGGAAGCGCCACGGCGAGTTCCCAGGGAGCTTTGTGGCCCTTCAAAGCTGTCCCAAGCTGGGGCGAGGATGCCAAATCTTCAGGGCCCGCCTGCTCCAGTCTCTGGGTGAGGGCCACCCTGGGAAGCAGTGAGACCTTGGGGCAGGCTCTCCCTGTGGCTGAAGTAGTCCCCTGTCCTCTAAGGGACTGGCAACCCCTCTAAGGGTTCTCCAGCACCCCCCTAAGCAGCCTCCAGTCCTGAAGGGTTCTGTGGGGCACACTGTGATACCTACCATGTGATCAGCTCTTGTCCAAGGGGCCAAGGAGGGGCCAGTAGCCTTCCCTGGACTCCGTGCCCCAACCTGGAAAGCCCTTTTGCTCTCCCTCAAGCACACAGGAACCCCCCCCTCCCAAGAACTCTGCCCATGGTTTTTGCCAACAGCGGACTTCTGAATCTTAGTTTTGCTGGGCCAGGCCATCATGTAGCAGAGAGAGGCCGAAGCCCCCAGACTCCACCCCGGCTTGAGCTGAGCTGGGAAATAAGAGCACCAGTGTTGCTATGAACCACAGACAGTGGTTAGGGGGTCCTCCCGGCCTTCTGGAGAGAGGGAGAGTAAGAGGAAGGGGTTGTTTCCTCTGTTGTGTCACGGAGGGCGGTGACCCCAGTAAGTGCATCTGACCCCTGTTTCTGGAGTGGAGTGGAGTGGGCAGAGGCTCCCCTTGGAGTCAGATTGCCCAGCGTAGAAACCTCAGCAGGATGACCTTGGATGTTCTGACCTTGGCTAGGTAGTAACCGATACCTCTGCATTTCATAATTTTCTTGTGAATGAAGTGGGTGGTAGGGGCCACCTGGGAACCATGCTGTGGGGATTATGTGGGGCTGGCCGGGTGCCTCTGCTCAGACTGGCGTAGCAGAACACCACAGATAGAGTGGCCTAAACAGACCTTTATTTCTTGCAGTTTGCCAGCTGAGAAGTCCGAGGTCAAGGTGCTAGCAGATTCAGCTCCCGGTGAGGGTTCTCTTCCTGGCTTGCAGGCAACCACCGTCTCACTTTGCTCTGATTTCTTCCTCTTCTTTTAAGGACACTAGGCCCATCCTGAGGCCCTTGCCTTCAGGACTTTGTGTAACCCTGATTACCGCCCCCCCCCCCCCCCCCCCCCCGAGGCCCCACCTCCAAATACCATCACACCAGGAGGGGGAGAATAGGGCTTCAGCATGTGACTCCATAATACCATGTGTGCTTACCACAGTGCTGTGCAAGTGTGTGTAAGCTAGAGCAGCATTATTATTTTCAGAGACATGCCATTGGCTGAAGCTTCTAGAGTAGCATCAAGAGCCTGGGTTTCTGCTCCTGCCTCCTGTACACTGTGTGACCTTGGGCTGGCTGCTTAGGCTCTCTGATCTTCATTCTCATAAAAATAGGCCCACCCCGCACAGGGCTGAGGAGAGGGTACAGTGAGTTAATACAGGTAAGCCTAGAACTCATTCACTCGTTCACTCATTCCTCCTCTGGCAGAGAAGTGCTCCGCTGGGGGGATGAGGACGTGGAGCGTGATGGTGAGGATGCTGACGGTGGGTGTGTCCGTCTGCCCCGGCTGCCATGACAAGCTACCACACCCGGGGGGACCTGAATGCCAGATATTTACGTTCTCACACTTCTGGAGGCTGGAAGTCCAGTATCATGGTGTTGGCAGAATTGACTCCTTCCGACGTCTGTGAGGGAAAGCTCTGTTCTGGGTGTTCTCGTACATGGCCCTCTTCTCCCAGGATGGCGGACTCTTCCCTCTGTAGTGCTCTGTGCTCAGACTTCCTTTTATAAGGACACCAGTCGTACCAGGTGAGCGCCCACCCTAATGACCTCATTTTAACATAATTAGCTCTTGAAGACCTTGTCGACAAATAGATGACATCCTAAGGTACTCGGGGTTAAGGTTTCAGCGTATGAGTGGGGGGCAGGGATACAGTTCAGCCCCTAACATCAGGGAGGCCACAGTTTGCAGGCTCTGAGGCAGATGAGGCCCTGCCCTCAGAGCATTTATATCCCAGAGGAGGGAGACGGTACGCAAAGAAACAGGACAGGAATAGTGTAAGTACCCTGAAGGAACTGTAACGAGGAATGGATGGAGTCACGGGGAGGGCTGTCTCAGATAATGGGGTCAAGGAGGGAGATGACATTTCGTGTGACATCTGAAAAGTGCAGAGCAAGCACCCGAAAAAATGCTTCAGGAGAATGTGAAGTGTGGAGCTCTTCTAGGCCACAGGCCTCAGACTTAACAGAAGACGGGGTGAGGAGGGTATGAAAGGAAAGCAGTTATCAAAACACTGTGGACGGCCTGAGAAGCCCAGGAGGAGCGACACAGCCCTTTGGGGTGACCACACCCGGGTCGCATTTGGGTCTCCCGTCCAGCTGCCTCTGCCTTCCAGGTGAAGCAGATCATGGAGGAGGCCATCACACGGAAGTTTGTCCACGAGGACAGCAGCCACATCATCTCCTTCTGTGGTGAGCCCGTGGCCTGTGGCCTTGAAAGTGGCTTCTTTCTCTGTGGGCTGACCTGGGGGAGTGGCATCTTTGTGCAAGCAAGGGTTCTTAACTGCTTTTTTGCTTTGTAACTCCAACGTTATTTTCAGATTTCCAAGGGGCCCCATTAGGGAATTTGGAAATACAACAATGTCTCCAGAAGACATTAAGAATGGCCCCCGTGCAACCTACGAAGGGTTAATCACTGTTGATGCTGGAGGGCCTGCTTTCCCCTCTCAGTTCACAGCCACCAACCCACACCCCTAGTGATGTGGGTCTCGCATCTGAGGAATGGCTCCATCTGAGGAATGGCTCCGTGCCCCTTCCCCCGCCCTGCCTATGGCTGTTGCTAAATAATGGGAGGGGATGGATGGGCTTTAAAAATTCAGGGAGTGAGGAACCATCACACCGTCCTGAGGGATCATGTCCAGCTGGCTCAGCGCAGGAGGCAGGCCCAGGGCTCAGAGCATGACTCAGACGTCTCTCCTTGAATCAGCTTTGCTTGCAAGGCTCCAGAAATAACCATGCTGCCAGGTTCTTACTATACTTCCACCTCGGCTACAGGCTACAGACGCAGGTTTTGCGTGTCCCCGGAGTCAGGATTCTGTTTCTACGTATCAGTGTGTACGTATAAGTGGGGGAGTTTCTTTCTCCCTAAAAACCTTTATTATTTCATGACTGGCATGTGTTGGGGTGAAGGACGTGCTGTAATCCCCCTCTCGTGGCCTTGGTCTCATAGAGAGGCCCGAGCGAGGAGACCTGACTGGGCCCTCGGCTTCATCCAGATGGCTGGGCGTACCACCTGTGGGAACACACGTCATGACCTGGGAGCCTGCTGACGTCAGTTTGGGCCCTTTGCAGCCAGGCCGACCTGGGTTCACATCCCTTCTCTGCCACTTGTGTGTTGGGTGACCTTGGCAAAATTTTATGTTTTTTGAAGTGAGATCTGTTTAAGCTACATATATATGTATATTTATATACTTGCATATTTATGTATATATAGAGGAGTCTGTATGCACATAATTACATGAACATGTATGTATATGAAAGGACACATACACACAAATGTAAATATGGGAATGTATTTACCTATATTTTTTTCTCCCGGACATCTTTATTTGCAAAGAAAATAATCGGCATGCCCATTTCAAAATGTGCTACGATACCTACCCATTAAAGACTTAGAGGAATAGAAAGTGATAAAAATCACGATAATCCTCTACTCCAGCCACAGTTTGGGATGAGGGAAGAAATGTGATGGCACTGAGTAAGGCCTACAGGGTCTCCCTGAGGGGTCTCTGATCCACCGTTCCTTAGGATTCATTGTCAGAAAGAGTCAACCAAGCTGCCAATACCTGGATAGTTACTTAACTTCTTGAAGTATAAATGGATGAAAAGTGTTGTGTGTGTAAGCAAAAATGAAGGTGTTTAATAGATGCTTATCCAGACTATTTTAAGCCCATAAGCAAATTAGGCAATAAGTGGACATTCATTCAAAGCCAAGCAATTACTGGGGCACCTGGCTGGCACAGTTGGTAGAGCCCACAACTCTTGATCTCAGGGTTATGAGCTCAAGCTCCATGGTGGATGTGGAGCCTATTTTAAAAAATTAATTAAAAAAATAAAAGCCAAGTAATTGCTAACAACAACAACAACAACCCAAGACAAGAAATTAAACCAGAACTTCTCAGTATTTGTCCTTGCACACAACATGACCTTGGCCGGGCTCTTAACCCTTGGACTGTTGGCGTTCTCCTTCTTTGGAGTGACGGCGACTAGCACACTCACTTCGTGGGCTTTTTCCACCAGGATTGAGTAAGCTAAAACTACACACTGGTCTCACTGTGTGAGATAGAAGGTAGGAAAACACTAATAGAGGCCTGCTGAAAGTACCAGAAATAAGATTGGGGTCATCAGAGTGGCCTCCACAGGGACTGTCTCCCAGCAGGGAACACTAAGTCCCAGAAATGGAAAGTGATTTGCTTGAGGTCACACAGCAAGTTAGAGGTAGAGCCCAGACTACCACCCAGGGCAGACATAGACACGGGAAATGATGAGTGAAGCCTCTCTTCAAATCCTTCATGGAGACACAGGTGTTGTGAGCACACCATGGGCTCAGGTCTGGTTTTTTTTTTTTTAAAGATTTATTTTTATTTGTTTATGATAGACATAGAGAGAGAGAGAGAGGCAGAGACACAGGCAGAGGGAGAAGCAGGCTCTATGCCGGGAGCCCGATGCGGGACTTGACCCCAGGACTCCAGGATCGTGCCCTGGGCCAAAGGCATGCGCGAAACCACTGAGCCACCCAGGGATCCCCCTCAGGCCCAGTTTTGAATCCCAACTTGGTCACTTTTTTCCAGGTGGCCCTGGGCAATTCCGTTTGCTTCTTAGAGCCTCAGTTTTCACATCTGAAAAATGGGGATGGTTGTCCTTTCTTCCTTGGCTGTGGCAGAGGGAGAATGAGATCTGTAACGCTAGCTGTTACTAGAATCACAGTAGTGACGTTTATGTCACTTTTATCTTGAGCCCAGACAAAGCTCAACAGTCCTGTGGTCTGGTCCCTCCTCTCTCCCTGGCAGGAGCAATAGCTAATGTTCCTAAAGCGCTTACTGTGTACTGGGCTCTGTGTGAAGTGCTTTCCATGCATTTTTTCCACCTCATTCTAACAGCAACCTTTTAAGATGCACATTCATGCTCTCCCCACTTCTCAGATGAAGAAACTGAGACACAAGGAGGGGAAGTAGTTGCTGGAGGTCACACGACTGCTTAGTGTCTGGGAAAGGATGTGGGCAGATAGTCTGACCTTGGGCAGCGAGCATAGGTTAACTCCTCAGCTGTCTTGCTCCCTTTCGAGGGAGTGGAAGGGAGAGAGGCATATGCGGTTTTCCCATGTGAGGCTCTCATGAATTCTGAGATGCTGGGCCCGCAGCTCTCCAAGGCACCTCTGTGTGACTGAAGTCCTGGGCTGGGTGCATGGGAGTGTGGGCAGGGCAGGGCCTACTGACTGTCATGTCCCTACAGCGGCTGTGGAGGCCTGCGTCCTGCATGGGCTGCGGCGGCGGGCGGCTGGCTTTCTGTGCTACAACGAGATTGCAGCTCTCTTCATGAAAGTGGGCAAGAACTTCCCGCCGGCCGAGGAGCTGAGCCACAAGGTGCAGGACCTGGAGCAGCTGATTGAGAGCACGTGAGTATGGAGCATGGGGTATGGGCAGGGCACGCCCTGCAGAGGACAGTCCCCCTGACTCCACGTTCCTCCCTGAGCTCTGCAAGAACCCATGCCTCCTGCCAGTTCCTCTCTCCGGTTTCCTTTCTGCTCCCCAAACCTGCCAGATTGTTTCCTACCCCAGGGCCTTTGCACATGTTCTACCCACCACCCGGTTCCCATACTTCATTTTCTGTGGCTAGTTTCTTGTCATCTCAGGCTTTGCCCCAGTTAAGGATAAATTCCAACCCTCACCCAATTTTTCTTTTAGATCACTCTATTTACTTACTTCCCTGTGGTTATCACCACCTCTAATTACTCTTTCATTTGTTTCCTTGATTCTTGTCTATCTTCCCCGCTTAACTCTGAACTCCTGGGAACAGGCAACTAACATCTGTTACTCCCCATCCCAGTGCCTGGACAGTGCCTAGAAATGTTCAAGACACGATTGTTGAATGCATAAAGTGGCTTTTGGGAGCCAGACCCCATTCTGAATGCAGGAAGACCAAAGTTTAATCAAAGCAGTATGGTCTCTGTCTGCATGGACCAGGTGTCACATTGAGGCCACCATTGAAGGGGAGCCTTGACTTCACTCACATGTCTTAAGAGCTGATTATGTTTGCTGGGGGAGGCTCATGGCCTGAGTATGTGTACCTGAGCACCTTCCACCAGAGCCTCGCCAGAGTCCTAATTGTTCAGCCAAAGCCTTGATCTGGAGCCTGGTCAGGGATGCCAAATAGGTTTCAGCTCCAGTTGTTGCTAGAGGCTGCCCAAAGGACCTTGTTGTGAAAGATTCTAGAGCTACTCTTGGGTTTCACAGGAAAGAATGCTCAGATTGATTAGATGGCACGAGACAGGAGAAAGAAGCACGCATGCCATGTTTGCCTTCTCTGCCATGGGTGTTCCTTCCACTTCACTGGATGGGCAATGGCCCTTGCCTTGCCTTTCAGGCCATACCAGCCCAGAGCTGCTGGCCAGAACTGTGTGATGGGCAGGGCTGTGGATTTTACATTGCCAACTCCCATTAGGAATCCCAAGTGACTCCTCAGCCACTTGGTTTTCAGGTGTCTTCCAGTCCATCTGCTAAATTTCCAGGTGTTTGCTGAGAACTTCTTAAAGGGGTGGATGTCCATCGGCCTTCCATGATATTGGGAGTGACTTTCTAATGGAGGAATTAGAGATACCCATGCCAGTTGGTAAGGGAGAGCCATTCCTTCATTCATGCAACCACTTATCCATGACAGGGAGAGGGGAGAGAGCGGGAGGGAAGAGAGAGAGAGAGAGAGAGAGAGAGAGAGAGAAGAGAAGAGAAGAGAAGAGAAGAGAAGAGAAGAGAAGAGAAGAGAGAGAGAAGGGAAGGGAAGGGAGGGGGAGGGGAAGGGAAGGGAGGGGGAAGGGAAGGGAAGGGAGGGGGATGGAAGGATAGGGTAGGGTAGGGTAGGGTAGGGTAGGGAAGGGTTTTCCCATGTGAGGCTCTCATGAATTTTGAGATGCTGGGCCCACAGCTCTCCAAGGTGCCTCTGTATGACTGAAGTCCTGGGCTGGGAAGGGAAGGGAAGGGAAAGGGAAAGGAAGGGAAGGGAAGGGAATCACTATGAGAATCCGGCTTACCCATCAACAGTGTATGAAAGTGTATTTCCCTGCATCTTCATGCTTGTTGGGTATTATGATTCCTCCAACTCTTTGCCCACTTGCCAGGAGCAATAAGGGCTCTTTTGTTGTTTTGGTTGCCATTCCCTTCATTTCCTTGAGAGGTTGCTGTTTGCATATTGGTCCTGTTGGATTTCCTCTTTTGTGAATATTCATCCTTCTTCTTTACTGGTCTTGAAGGTGAAATCAGATCCAGGGCCTCCAGGAGAATGTGCGGAAGCTGCCGAAGCTGCCCAACCTGTCCCCACTAGCCATCAAGCACCTGTGGATCCGCACTGCCTTGTTTGAGAAGGTGCTGGACAAAATTGTGCATTACCTGGTGGAAAACAGCAGGTGAGCCAGAAAGACCAGACGCCTGGGTGTGCTCTGCCGCCACCTGCTGGCCTTCTTGGAAATTGCGCCCTGTTGCACAAAGCACCTTTCGTTTCTCCCCCTTGATATGCACTTGACTTGGAAGAAATTACATGAAGGCCATCTGGATGTTCGTCTCCGAATTAGCCTAGTTTAGGACCTTGGGACAATTCAGGTGCTTACTGGCAACGCCGGATCTCCAGATTAGGAGTGGGGTGTAGGATCCTGCAATCTTAGGCATCTTTCTTCTCCCATGAATTAAGCCTACTGTCTTCTTACTAACCATGGCCCTAGAGGAGTCATTTAGCTTCTCTGTGTCTCTCCTCTCATTTGGTAAGTGGGACAGGGATCGCTGCCATTCTGGAGAAGAGGTGAGAAGGGAAGATAGTGAGTCCACAGCATTTTGGAAATTTATAATGATACTTTCTTACATTTTTTTTTTCTAGCTCAGATCAACTTGGTGTAAATGTTTTGTAGTATGAGCCCTCTTGGCAAGCATTTATCCATCCATTCATTCTTCCAACAAATATTTAATGAGCACCTAGCAAGTGCCAGGCACTAACCTTAGATGTTGGGGATACATTGGTCTTTTTTTTTTTTTTAATTTTTATTTATTTATGATAGTCACACAGAGAGAGAGAGAGAGAGAGAGAGGCAGAGACAGAGGCAGAGGGAGAAGCAGGCTCCATGCACCGGGAGCCCGACGTGGGATTCGATCCCGGGTCTCCAGGATCGCGCCCTGGGCTAAAGGCAGGCGCCAAACTGCTGCGCCACCCAGGGATCCCGATACATTGGTCTTAACTGTCATGTTCAAAGCTTGGATGTTATGCTAAGGGATAGGGAAGCTGGGGAAGAATGTAAAATCTGAGACTCTTCACGACCAGTACTCCTTTCCAGCCAGAAGGAGAGGGAGAGAGAGAATATCAAGGAAATACATGAGAATCTCCTCATCTCTTGGTATATGAAAGTGCCTATTTAACCACATCCTCACATAAAATGGGTATTATGATTATCTTTCATTCTTTGCCTGTTTGCCTGGAAAACATATCTGAAAGTATAGAACAAATCCTTCTCTTCATGAACCTCACATCGTAGCAGGGAAAACAGGTAACTAGTAATTGGGATAATATATGATGAATATTCCAAACTAGGTGGGTGGTGTTTAATTTACTCTGGGTGGTCAGAGAAAGTGTCCTGGAATACATGGCAGTTAAGCTTCCATTTGAAGTGCCTGTAGGCATTAACTGGGTAAAGATGTAGGGGAAAGAGTGTTTCTAGCAGAGGGAAGCAGGTGCAAAGGCCAGGAGACAGGAGAGGAACTGGAAGAAATCCAGGCTCTGGAGTCCAATTACACCTTCTCGTGAATTATGACAAGTCTCTGCTCTGTGCCCTAACGTGGGTTCAGGGCCTCTGTAGTTACTGCCTTTGGTCTATGACCTTGTGTTTTCCGCTGAATAAATCAGTCAAAAGGAATTAGTGATTTATTTCAGCAATAACGCCAACCTCTTTATTTATTAAACTTCTTATTTTTTTTTTTTACATTCACACAGAAGTTGTAACATTAGTACAGAGTCTCCCCTACCCTTAGTGATAACATCCTCCATAACCTGCACTGTACCTTCATAACCTATGAAGGTATGTTCTGTGTTATATGGAAGAGGTTTTGGTTCAAGAAAAATTCAGGTCTCCCCACTGGCTGTGGGGTAGGGACACTAGAAACAACACAAGTGTTTCTTTTTCAATTTAAACGTTTTTATTCCAGAGCAGAGGTTGATAAACTATAGCTCGTAGACCTAATCTAGCTTTCTTCACGTTTGGCAAACAAAATCCTATTGGACCCTAGCCTTACTGATTCATTTGCCAGTCATTTATGGCTGCTTTTGTGCTACAGTGACAAACTGAGTACTTGTGACAAAATCTTACGCTCTTCAAAACTGAAAATATTGTCTAGCCCTTTACAGAAAAAGGTTCTTGACCCTTGCTTTAGAGAAAAATCTCTTCATCACTGTCCATCACAGTCCTGGCTCTCTAATCAAGCCAGCAACATGATATACTTGACTCTGTTCTAACTACAATTAACTGTTCTTTGCTCTGATCTTTCTTCAGATAGAACCTATCCTGCCATTGCCTTTGAAGAAACTTCCCCAGATGGCCTTGTGAGTTCTTTGCCTCTCTTAGTTATTGTGGCCCATGCCAGGCATACAAAACTAAGACATTTCTTGTGGTCATGTGGAATGGTGACTACCTCAGACTTTGAACTCTAACCAGTTTAACATTTCTCTTGATTTGAAAACAGGTTTTCTTTTAAAAGAGTATTTGGTCAGAAAATCTCTCTACTAACTCAGAGATTAATATTGTAATGGAGACTAACCAGGGAGCCAGAGCTGCTAAGGTAAAAAAATTGGCTGAAGGTCTGACAGCCATTCCTGCTGCAGTGCCACCGCCTACTTCTGGCCAGTCTGACAGGCTCCTTCAGGCTTCAGAGAATCCTGTGCGTTCACATTTCAGCAGAACCTGGACACTGGCCAGCCGGTGCCACTTGTTCTTGTTCTGCCTGAGATCTATTAACTACAGCATGTGCTCCTTCTTCCCTGTCCACTTCCATATTCTTGGCAATTACCCCCGTCCTGTTTATAAACCACTGTAATTCATCTACAAGCTTAGGAAATGTTTGAGAGTGGAAAGTATACTGACGAGAATTGAGTAAATGCAAGTCAAGACACACTGCACTCTATTAGCTGGGTGACTTCAAATAATTTGATTTACTTTTCTAGGCCTAAACATCACCACCCTGCATTTAATAGTCATTTAACAATAACGGTTATATCTTGGCTCCATTAATCAGCAGGAAATAGGCAAGTGTTTATTTTTCTTCCTTGCAATGATTCTTTAATACTGCATGACTAAATTTTAGAGAAAAGCAAAGAATAAGTAAATAAGGCCACTCTGCTAATTACCAACAGAGCTGGGATAAATATCCACTCCTCCCAGCTTTAAAATCCCTACTCCACCACCACCACCCCGATCCATCCAGTTTATCTGTAGCAACTGACCCTAAAACAACATGATCAGAGTTCTGATATCTGAGACTGCAGGAAGGCCCCAAGTGTAGCCCTGACTCAGTCTCACTGAGACAGCAGGGAGAGAGCAAGCAAACTGGGCTCTTTACCTCTGGATTAGGTCTTTGTAAACTGAACTCTGTGTCACAAAACAGTTATAATAATTAAACGAGTTGCAAGAATATCAAGTAATAGAAATGGGAAAGGAAAATAATACATCATTTTTAAGCATGAATGTAAGTAAGCCAGTGGCAGTCTATAATTTAATTGACTGGGACTTGGTTTTTCCACTACTGGGAATACATATTTTCATATTCTACATAACCATGGCTAAATGAGGACAAAAATTGTTCATTGATTTATGACTCCAGGTCATTTGTAGATTCCTGTCTGATTTTCTCTAATGATTAATGCTTTTCACAAGGATGGGTTCCCAGAAAGACTGTTTTTTTATGAAGTCCTAGACCCAAAAAACTAGTTCACCATTTACCTTGGTTTAGAATTTTCATTTACATGTTGTTCTTAGTTTTCCATTTGTCCTGAATTTTAGTCTTACCCAATCTATAACTAAGAGAAATTGCATAGAGAAAATACTGTAGAAAGATTAAAAGAAAGGATGTTTTTTTAATATGATTTTTTTAAAAATCCATCGACCTGTTTTTGCAAGATTGTCAACTTATTGTGCAATGCTTTTCTGACTTCAGTATCCATGAGATTCTAATTCAGTAAGTCTGGGATTGGGCCCAGGAATTTGAGTTTTTAACAAGCATCCAGATGGCAGCAGGCAGATCATTGGACCACACTGTGGAATAACCTTTAATTGATTACTGTATCGTTAATATCCTACAGGGTGGCACGGTGCTAGGTACTTAGTAATAAATTAATTGAATGGATAATCAAAAGGGCTAAGGAGAAATGAAACAATGTGAGGTGTTCCTTTATTCACTCAGTGATTCATTTTTCAGCCCTCAATGAGTGGCTATCATGTACTGAACTTTATAGTATTGTTTGTGTGTGTGCATAGATACAATACATGTATGGACACTATAACTAGAAAAGGCACTTTATGCATACTCTATGCTTCCAAAGAGCATGAGATCTAGTGAAGGTTTTGAGAAACAAAAAATGTCATCTCAAGGTAATATTTAGGTGTTATTAAGGTGATGAGTGTGCAGAGAAGTTACAACAATAAAAATAGAAAAAAATAATGTCTTACCTTTTATATAACTGTTATATTAAATGAGCTATGTGAAAATAAGCTGGTAAGTTGTGAAAGGCCATATATATGGAAATAATAAGATTTATAAATCTCTACCCCCTTTATAGAGATGGCAAGGTCTCCCCATCCCCATTGAGTGTGTTGACCAGATGCCTCAGCTTATCTTCCTTACTCCGCAGGGTAGCGAATTAGATATCTCTGTCTGAATTTCCATCAAACGAAGTATATGTTGCCTGTTTCTGAGGCTTGAAATCTGCAGGACTGAGGCTCTGTGCTAATGATGTGCAACCTGAACTTTAAAATGTTTTACAAACTATAGTAGCTATTAAATAATTACTTGAACTTCTGGAAGTAATAAAAACCCCTGTCTTGAGATTCCTGAACAGAGTTTATCTCTTTACTAAGTATGTAAAATAATACTGTGGTAGGATAATCCTTAAAAATTGCTTCACTGTATCCTTGTTATTTGAGCACTATACATATATTTTTACCAATATTCAGAAAAGAGTGTATGAACTTTTTTCCTAGATTCCTGCAAGATCCAAACTTTACATGACAGTGGACTTCAATAATATTCATGAACTTGCATGAGGTTCATGGAAAGCAGCACATTGAAAATTCTGTGATGAATTACTAGGAGTTTTGGTTGACAAATACTTTCGTACATTTTTCCCTTTGAGATGTAGTATTATTTGGTTTGTGCGATATGTGATTCAAAATAATGAGAAGTGAAAGAAAAAAGGTGAATCCTCTATGTATTAATCAAGGGGTCATCTAGACTATATATCCAACATGACGTTTCCCACACAGTGTGTCTAGTTCTTCAATTGCTACTTGATTTCTTGGTGAGTGTGTCTTCATGTGAGAAAATACAAAAAGCAGAAAAAAAAACTATTTATCTTGGCAGCAAGTACCGTGAACTATGAATTCAGTGAGTCCTAAATATATAGAATCAGAATTGAATACAGCCAACCTAATGGTCTGTTTTGAGAAACATCAGTCCTTTTGTCCCTTATCCTATACGTAAGGCACACTAAATTATTCGGTGTCTCCAAATACTTTCCATGTAGAGTCTGTATTTTGAGACACTTGATGGCTAGGAGATTTTAGGAGCCTTTAACAGGAATATGATGTAAAAATAAAACAAATTCAAGTTAGGAAAATGTTGGGAGTCTGCTCAGAACACCATCAGCATCGCATCCTGTCCTGGCAGTCCGCGTGGAGCTGCAGCTGAGTCCACTGCATGGAAAAGCTCCTTAGTCCAGGCATGCTCCACTTCCAACTTAAACTAAATGTATTAGAACAATATAATGCCTCTAAAAGCAGATTGCACCTTACAGTCTTCGTTCTCAAGGAGTTTAAACATGTCTTAAGAAAGGGTGATGCCTCTTTGGGATTTATGATTATTACTCGTGGGCTTTATTGCTCATTCTGGTTTCCCACTGAACACCCGCATCACATCCACCGCTGAGCATCCAGAGGCAGGCTCGTCGCTTCAAGTTGCTTTGACAATCATTAATCCTAGAGTCTGACTCCATTGTTCTGCATGTATTACATAGAACTTCTATGGAACATCAAACATATTTATTGATAGGAGAAAATTGTGTCTTTATGAGCGTTTCTGTAATGAAACAGGATGAGGGATGTGGAAAGTCACTGGCAGTTTCAGTCCAAGAGGCTCTCTTCAGGAAGAGAAAAATGGAAATGTTTTTATGAACGTGAAATAAAACTCTAAAAATGATGAGATGCTCTTCTAATACCCACTATTCAATAATAGATAGTCATAGTGTCCTTTGTGAATGAAGAGGGCACTACAGATTCTTTCTGGTTGCCGCAAGTGTTAAGTGTTCACAGTTAGAAGCAATGAACATTACACACCTCTCCCCGTGTTTCCTCACAGCCTGGACAGTGACTACTCTCACAGATGTTAAGACCCTTTCTGTGGTTGTTAGAAGGATACTGATTACTGATTTAGGGAGAAGTTCTTAATCTCTTCCTGCATCCCGGTCCCTTCCCTTGACAGACATCAGTGCAAGTGAAACAGGGTCTTAAGTTTAATACCATTGACAAGATAACCCTCCCTCTCTGGAGCAGTGGCTCACCATAAGGCTATTACCTTGTTGGCCATGTACCATATCTCTTTGCTGCCTGCTAATGCTTTGCTCCTTTCTTTTCTTTTCTCTTTTAATTTGCATTTAGAAGAGCTAGCAACCTCACTTGGCAAAGCTAACTGCTGATGTAGCTAACGATAAAGCACTATGGCATCACTTGAATGTCAAAAATTAGAAGAAAATAAAGAGCTAACATGTATTACCGTATTACTTATTTTTCCAAAAGCCAGAGCCTACTTTAATTTTGCCAAAATTGTGTTGGAGAGTTGCTTCAGTGTGGGCTAGGTCCTAGCATTTGAATTATATGGAAAGGTCAAATTAGAAAACTACAGGGGGTCCGAAGGAGTTGATTGAGAATAAAGACTGTCAATGCGAAATATAGGGACACTTGGAATACACCACAGCAAGAGAGGGCTTAATATTTTACTTTGCTTAGTTTAAAATCGGAAGAAATCAGTTTAGATAGACACAGCTTTTCTATAAAGGATGTTACGGAAGCCAAACCTCCCAATATACTAGGTAAGGATGAGTATGGTTATGTAAGTATCCTAATTATGTACCTGCCCAAAGTGAAAGATTAGGTTAGTTAATGGACAACAGAGTGATTTCACATAGTTCTTCCCTTTAAGGGACTTATAGTCTACTTCAATCCTTTTGTGTTCTGAAATATGTACATCCTTCTTTCTCTGCAGTAGGCCTTGCTAGTCTAAACATGTCTATGAATTCAGCAGCTTCTTCTCCCTAGAGGACTGGAGAATATGACACAGAGTAGGAATCTGAAATTCCAAAGATGACTTTATAGCTCCCAGACAAATGGAGCTTTCTACTAGAACTTTAAAATTAAGGAAAACCGGGATCCCTGGGTGGCGCAGCGGTTTGGTGCCTGCCTTTGGCCCAGGGCGCGATCCTGGAGACCCGGGATCGAGTCCCACGTTGGGCTCCCGGTGCATGGAGCCTGCTTCTCCCTCTGCCTCTGTCTCTGCCTCTCTCTCTCTGACTATCATAAATAAATAAATAAATAAAATTATAAAAAAATAAAATAAAATAAAATTAAGGAAAACCATGCAAGGCTGATGATGCTAACTCTATTTGTTGAAAACAAGCTATCTCTTCTCCTCCCCATCCCCCCTTTCTCTATGTGTATGATTCAGGTAAGATTAGTGTCAAAATCAGTGAATGTCAAAGTTGATGTAAAAATCTTTAAAACTAAGAATTATTTTAATTCACCCACCTTATATGCTCTCTATACTTCCTGCCTCCTTGAGGATTTTATCATTCATTTCCCTTCTATATCTTAAACATTAAGTTCTCAGAATGTTGCAACTTCAACATTTTCAAGTCTCTCTCATCTTATGGGAAATAACCCAAAATACCACCTTGGCCCTACATATCTTCACAGAAGTCCTCTTCTTTCCATTGTCAAGTATCTTAAAGAGTTGTTTTACTCAAAGTTTATACTTCTTTACCTTTTGTGCATTCATCTCAGTATAATATGGAATTTAGGCCCACCAATTTCACTCTTCCAACCATTGACCTCTATGTTGCTAAAGCCAAAACACACATTTTTCATCGTCCTTCTTGTTTTCTTTGTGATGTTTCGTTTCTGAAAATCTCTTAGCTTCCAGTACACTATACTTTCTTGCTTTTTTTCTACTGTTTCTTTTCCTCTGTTCTTTATTTTTTTCTCTGTTTCAGTGGATACTTTTATTGATTTAATAGATCACCAACTTTGTCTCCCTACCTGCCTACAATTGGAATTTCATCTTATTTCCATGCTGAGTAGTGAAACAATGACACAGCTGTAGTCAGAATAAGCTACTTCAAAAAGAGAAGCCAACACAGCTCATTTTCTTCTAGCAAGCAAAATATAAATATATGCACTCTAGAATGCACAATGGTTTAGTCACTAAGAAATTCAAATGGGATCCTGAAGAATGTAGGCAAATCCAGGGTGCAGTAAAGAGGAGCTGAGATGCTGTGCGCCTCTTTAAGGGTTCCTGGTACTGCATCTCTTGGCCACTAGCTGAATTTTGACATGAGGGAAGATTTTAGCTAATGCCAAGGAGAGATGCAGCAAGTGCTAGGTTGACTTAGGGGCTGTGCACAGGAACCAAAAGGCAGGAAAGTACTAAACACTGCTAAGAGCATCCACCCCAGGAAGGACTGGACCTTCCAAAAGCTCTAAACTCGCACCACCCCCAGTGCTCACATGGCTGACTTTATCCTCTGTGTTCCATTTGGCACAGCAAGTGGCAGTGTCTCCACCACCTATGATGGTGATGCAGCCCCTGGCGGTGGCTTTCACCACCTCATCCATGAGGGCTTTGGTTCCTCGGGCAAAAGCTTCCCATTCAAATATGCCCACAGGTCCATTCCCCATGGTCTGCTTAGCCTGAGCAACTGCCTCAGCATATTTCTTGCTGCTCTCAGGACCATGGTCCAAGCCCATCCAGCCAGCAGGTATGCCAGAGGCCACAGTGGCTTGGCCAGTGTTGGCATGCTCATCAAACTTTTCAGCAGTGACGAAGTCAACTGGCAAGGTAATTTTCACACCATTCTTCTCAGCTTTGGACATCAGGTCTTTGACGATCTTGGCTCCCTCTTCATCAAACAGAGGAGTCCCAATCTCCATGTTGTTGAGCACCTTCAGGAAGGTAAAAGCCATTCCACCACCAATAATCATCTCATTGACTTTGTCCAGCATATTACTGATCAGCTGGATCTTGTCTGCAACTTTAGCTCCACCCAGGATGGCCAGGATGGGTCGCTCTGGGCATTCCAAGGCCTATTTCAGCTCCTTCTTCATCAAGAAACCTCTGGCCTTCTGTGGCAGACTGACTCCCACCATGGAGCTGGGGGCTCAGTGAGCAGTGCCAAAAGCATCATTGACATAGACATCTCCTAGCTTGGAAAGTGAAGCTTGGAAGGCTTCTATTTTGACTGACTCAGCTTTAATCTTATTCCCAGAAGCATCTTTTCCCTTCCCTTCTTCCTCCACATGAAAGCAAAGGTTCTCCAGCAGGATGACAGACCCAGCAGCTGGGTCAGCACAAGCTTTCTCCACTTCTTGGCCCACACAGTCCTTTAAGAATAAAACATCCTTGCCCAGCACAGACTTAAGTTCTATAGCAGCTGGCCCCAAAGAATACTTGTCTGGCATGGGGACACCATCAGGCCGGCCCAGATGGCTCATAAGAACTGACTTGGCTCCATTGTCCAAGCAGAATTTGATACTTGGGATGGCAGCCTTGATTCTCTGGTTGGTTGTTATCTGGTTGTTCTTCATAGGAACATAGGCTCTTCATAGGTTGAAGTCCACTCTCATGACGACCCACTTGCCCTTCACGTCGAGCTTGTTCAGAGTCAGCCTGTTAGAAAGTGACATCCTGGCAATAGAAGGGCTGCGAGGCTGAGAGCTTAAACAGCGGAGAAGAAAGCAGCCTGCGTGTGCTCCAACCTCGTGCGGAATGCCGAGAGCTCCTCTGTTCTTTATTTTTTTTTTTAAACATTTTATTTTTTTATTTTTATTTTTTAATTTTTATTTATTTATGATAGTCACAGAGAGAGAGAGAGAGGCAGAGACACAGGCAGAGAGAGAAGCAGGCTCCATGCACCGGGAGCCCGACGTGGGACTCGATCCCGCGTCTCCAGGATCGCGCCCTGGGCCAAAGGCAAGCGCCAAACCACTGCGCCACCCAGGGATCCCTCCTCTGTTCTTTAAATGTCAGTGTTTTCCCAGGTCTTCTCCAAGCCTGTTAACTTTTTTTTTCTTTTTTTTTTTCTCCATTCTCCTTGGGTGATTCTATTTATATTCATGGCTTCAAGCATAACCTGGAAAGCTATGATATCCAAATATGTATTTTACGTTCTATCTGGATAATAAACCCATAAGATCCTATGTTATCAATCATTCAGAAAAAAATAAGATATTCGTGGACATTTTAGTTGACTTTTATGGTGTTTAGGAGTTAAGATAGTAGTGATAAGCACAATGATAGTATTGAGAGAGGACTCGTTTTAAGTCTTGAGTCAGTCATGACCTTGAGTAAATTGCTTTAATTATAAGCCTTGTATATACTTCATTTGTTTGTTTTTTTAATTTTTATTTATTTATGATAGTCACAGAGAGAGAGAGAGAGGCAGAGACATAGGCAGAGGGAGAAGCAGGCTCCATGCACTGGGAGCCTGATGTGGGATTCGATCCCGGGTCTCCAGGATCGTGCCCTGGGCCAAATGCAGGCACCAAACCACTGTGCCACCCAGGGATCCCTATATACTTCATTTGTAGAATGAAGTACGCACTTCATAAGATTTCCATGAGGATGAAGTGAGATCGTAATTGTGAAGAGCCTGGCACATAGATAGTTCACAATAAGTAGTAGCCCTTATTGTAATAAAATGATCTCTTGAACAAGTTTCACTTCTAATTGTAGAAAGCCAAAGTAGCACTCTGAGCCCAATCAGGAGACAAAAACAAAACAAAACAAAACAAACAAACAAAAAAAAAACATGTAGTAGGTTAAAGCAGAACAGTTTAATACAAAGAATTACTGACTCTGACAAACATAACTATAAGATATAAAGAAATTCTGTGTGGTAAAGCAGAGAAAGAGTACCTAAGAAAGGGTAAACTTGAAAAGGGTATTAACAGATACAGAGATAATCCATAAATCACAACACTGTAAAAATGTGTTCAAATACTGGAGAAAATGTAGTTTGGCTCCTAGAGAGCAGAGCTGACCACTGGAATGGCCAGGCCAGAACTGCTGTGCAAACAACAGCCACCTCCGGAGGTATAGACAAAGATAAGAAAATGACATGTGACAAGAAAATGGTTGCTGGATCTGCAGTGGGAATCCAGGTGCCAGTAGGGGTGAAAGGTTGTTAGAACTTACTCTTTGAAGGACTGACTTGGTGTGTGACCTTCTGGACACAAGTAGCTTTATGCAGGCTGTACTAGGCTTGTCAGAGGAGTCCAGGCTGTCTGTAGAAATATCATTGCCAGGATGAGGCTGAAAGGTCAAAGGACCTTCATCCTAGGCTTGTGACTGCTAAGTAGTAGTTCCTTACCAGATGTCCTTATACCCACACTGCCTATCCTCCTGGATAGTGCTGTGAATTGGAGGAAGTCTCTACCTCCTGCAAAATCTCCCCTGCTGCCCTCTACTGAGAAACTTAACAGTGTGCATTTAAAAAGAGAAATGCTTAAGCCAATTCTGTTGTTTACCATATTGGAGGTACATTTGGAAATGAAAGGCAATGAATTGATAACTGACACAACAGATAGGCTTAACAAATACAGAGATAATCTAGAAATCACAACACCATAAAAATGTGTTCAAATACTGTGTTTTGCTCTATAGTTCTTTCAGTTCCAAGCTTTTTGATATGAAAAATTGGTGTATATATGTATAACTTTCGTTCATGATTTAAATATGAATACCCATTAGCATCATGATAGCTATGCATGTGCTAGAAGATAATTTAATGAATTACAATATAGCACATCGAAGAGTTGCTATGGTCTATTGAATCAAAAATCCAGTTCTTGAAAACTGCCTAAACATAATTTACCTATCCAATGTCAGTTTAAAATTTGCATAATAAGCCACAGTGAGTTTTAAAAATCTCATACAAATAGTGATCCATTTAATATGTTCCACAAAGAAATATATTTTAAACATCTTTTATACATATATACATATTTTAAACAGTCTTTTATATATCTTTTATATATTCTAAGAGAGGGCTCATTTTCCCCCCATTACCTAAAAATGTTTCTCAGAAAAAATAATATAAAAAATTACTATGTTGATCATAATTCCAGGAGAAAACTAAGAATCCTTGAAAATATAAGCTTAATTGAACTGGTAAGAATTGCTGTTATAGCAAAGTGGCATGGCATTAGAATAACTCCCATCAGTTATCAGGTTATCTTTAATTCACAATTTACAACTAACCATTTTGTAACCTCAAGAGCTGTTCCTTTTCTCTAATTTATCTCTAATCATAATTTTTATTCACAATTGACCATTTATTATACCTCAGTGATGAGTACTTTTTATTTTTTTATCACACTTCATTTTTATATTTAAATTACGTTAGCTAACGTATAGTACATTATTAGTTTCAGCTGTAGTTTTCAATAATTCATCAGTTGCATATGACATTTCTTAATACAGCAACAAGGTCTTATTTTCATCATTGCATCGATGGAGAAAGAGGAGAAATGTTGCATTACCTGTTCAAGAGAATCACTTCAGAAGCAGAAGGGCTGGGATTTGAAGATTTTTTTGTTTGTCTCAAAAGCTCCTACTGATTTTAGGCATGTTTCTAACTCTAGGTCAAAGTGGAGACTTATATTTTATAATCAGAGGTGTTAGAATTGATGGCACTGCTTCTCAGACTTTCATGTACACATCGATTGCCTGAGGACTTTCATCAAATACAAGCTCTAATTTAGTAGGCCTGGAGTGAGACTTGAGATTCCAAAAAGCTCGTATTTGGTGCCTATGTTACTAGTTCATAAACCATACTTGGCATAGAAAAGGTAAACGGCAATGGGATTGGAACAGACCAAGATATTAGTGACATCTGGATAATCTGAAGATTTCAGTTCCTTGGCATTTATCTGAAGGACCTGAAAACTTATGCTCTCACAAAAACCTGCACATAGATGTTTATAGCAGCTTTTGTTCATAGTTGCCAAGACTTGGAAGGAACCAAGAAGTTTTGCAATACGTGTATGTGATAAATACAAACAAATATTACTGAGCACTAAAATAAAAATGAGCCATCAAGCCATAGAAATACATGGAGGAAACTTCAATGCAAATTACTAAGTGAAAGAAGCCAAAGTGAGAAGGTCACATACTATATATAACTTTAACTATATGATGTTCCAGAAAAGAAAAAGAAACTGTGTTAACGATAAAAAGATGAATAGTTGAAGGGAATTTAGGGAGAAGATGAATCATTTTCCTTTGTTTGTGTTAGGGCACTGAAAATATGCTATGATATTATAATAGTGAATAGATGTTATTGTAAATTTGTCCAAACCCATAGAATGTAAATATCGAGTGGACCATAATATAATCTATGGACATTGGGTGATTACGATGTGTCACTGTAGGTTTATCCTTGGCAAAAACTGATAAAAATAATAATTTATATTTATAGTATAAGTATGTAAATAAAAATAAATATATTTTATATCCATATTAATTTAATAACAATTATTATTTTTAAAAATACCTCTTGGTGAATGACTTTGATGATGGGAGAGAAGCTATGCCTGTGTAGAGCATGATGTATATGGAAATCTCAATACTTACCTCTTAATTCTGTTGTGAGCCTAAGACTACTCTAAAACAAAGTCTAAAAGTCAAATAAGAAAAAATGTTGACATGGGCAGCGCAGGTGGCTCAGCGGTTTAGCACCGCCTTCGGCCCAGGGTGTGATCCTGGAGACCCAGGATCGAGTCCCACATCAGGCTCCCTGCATGGAGCCTGCTTCTCCCTCTGCCTGTGTCTCTGCCTCTCTCTCTCTCTGTCAATTGTGAGTAAATAAATAAAATCTTTTAAAAACATTTTTTTAAAATTCAGCATCAGTCAATAAATATGCACATGTTATCACATAAGGAATATATGAATGTGTCAGTGAATGTACAGTTAATACACATGTATGTGCATATGTGCATGTATTTTGAAATGTTGATTAAGATACAATGAATAATTAACTATATAGCAAAGTCTATAATGTGTCTGTGTTTCTATATATGCTGATTAGAAGAGATCAAATATTATATACATTGGATTTCTGTTAAATTTTTAAACAATAATATTTCCATTTAAAGGTAATTTTATTGACATACACAAAAAATATATAGTGTTAACAGTTGTCAAGTAACTACAAATCAAAACAATTAGATACCATTTATTTTTCCTATAAAATTTTCAAAAATTATAATGATCAATATAAAGACTCAGTTCATGAGTCTGGTATACCAGATATTTATACTAACCAGTTTTATGTGGAAAAAATGCTTGCAGAAGCATTTTGGTGTTAGTGATAATTTGGAAACAACCTAAATATTCAACAATAGAAATTATGGCATATCTAGCCATTTAAAAAACTACATTGTTAGAACACTTAAAGACAAAAATGCTCACAATATGAACTCAAATGAAAAGACACAAAATAAAAAGTACAGGGCAGCCTGGGTGGTATAGCGGTTTAGCTCCTCCTTCAGCCCGGGGTGTGATCCTCAAGACCTGGGATCAAGTCCCACGTCGGACTCCCTGCAAGGAGCCTACTTCTCCCTCTGCCTGTGTGTGTGTGTGTGTGTGTGTGTGTGTGTGTGTGTGATGAATAAATAAATAAAATCTTTGTAAAAAATAAAAATAAAGCAATAGAACTCTAATTCTGAACACACATGTTCAGTCAATATCCACCAAGTGCCTACCTTTTTTTTTTGTTTTAGTAAGCACTGTGTAGGTATTTGGATATATTAGTGAGCAGAATAGAGGCTCCTGATCCATATACATCTTATGGTTTAGCAGCAAAAAGACAAGAAACAAAAGGATTGAAACTTTTATTTATTTTTTTTAAGATTTTATTTATTTATTCATGATAGACATAGAGAGAGAGAGAGAGAGGCAGAGACACAGGCAGAGGGAGAAGCAGGCTCCATGCCAGGAGCCTGACGTGGGACTTGATACCAGGACCCCAGGATCACGCCCTGGGCCAAAGGCAGGCGCCAAACCGCTGAGCCACCCAGGGATCCCCAGGATTGAAACTTTTAATAGTAAAATATTGATAGTAAGATTATAGGTGAGCTGTATTTTATTTCTTCCATTCCCCCTTTTCTAATCACCTACATGGAGAGTGAGTTACTTTTACTGGAACAAAAATGCAAATATTTAAAAATGCAAAGAATCTATCAGAAAAATTATTATACTACTTAAAATGTTGCTTAACTAGTACTTTAGTACTAGTTAGTACTTGTGCTAACTAATCCTTAGTCCTTTTCGACTATTCAACCATTCCCTCAGGACTCTAACTTTAGACAATACTCATATCCTTTTTTAAAACTTTTTCTTCTCTATTCCAAAGAAGCATACTGGTCTCTCTAATTTGTTCTTTAAAAAATCAATGAAAATGTAATTAGTTGCAATTAATATATAAATATGAATCTTTGGTCCTGGAATTGGTTTGCCTGACCCAATTTAGCTCTGTAATTCTACGTGATTATCCATCCATTTAGAGTAGTGCCTTGATAGTGCACATCTCGTTTGAATTCTCTTTGTAACATAACTCAATACTAATTTACCTACGACTATATGACCTGTGATTTTGTCATTTAACCAAATCACTTTTACATTTGCATCTGATATTTTTTAAAATATCATGGTTAATGGCTGCATAATGTTATAGTTGTTCAAGTACTAAGTAGGTAATTATTCTCATTTGCACCATGACTATTATTATATTGAAATAAGCTACATTATAAAGCCTATTGATGGATTCCTAACCTACCTTTACCGGGCTTGTCAGATTGTCAGATTTTAGCACATCATCCCTTGACATCTCTACGTCAGTGGTCCCAAGCACAAATGTATATACAAAGACTAGCCCACCAACATGAATGAATGGAGAGGGTTGGGAACAAGGGGAACAAGGTCTTTGGAGAACATGGGCCTTTAGTACAAGGGACAGCCGGTATTCAGCTTCAGCTAATTTTGCCAATCAAGAGTATTAGCCTAAATTTTCTGATTTTTTAAAATGAATTAGAAAACTACTTTTATTATTTTATTTATTTTATTTTTTATTTTTATTTTTTATGGGAGTTCAGTTTGCCAACATATAGCATAACACCCAGTGCTCATCCCACCAAGTGCCCCCCTCAGTGCCCATCACCCAGTCACCCTAACCCCCCGGCCACCTCCCCTTTCATTACCCTTTGTTCGTTTCCCAGAGTTGGTGTCTCTCATGTTTTGTCACCTTCACTGATATTTTCACTCATTTTCTCTCCTTTCCCTTTATTCCCTTTCACTAATTTTTATATTCCCCAAATGAATGAGACCATATAAGGATTGTTCTTTTCCAATTGACTTATTTCACTCAGCATAATACCAGAAAACTACTTTTAAATGTAAAATTTCCCAATTACATAAAACACCAACCAAACACAACAGTCTAGCCAACTGGATTTGGTTTTCAAATTAGAAGAGTTCAAATTTATGAAACTTGTACATTGTCACTTGTTATAACCATCCTGAGATAGACTTTTTTGTTTCTGTTTCTGATTTTTGTTTTTTAAATATAGCATAGGGAAAAACTTTAAAGAAAGACATACAATTTCCTTATAAGTATATAGAAACACCCTCACCCTGAATTGTCAGATTGTCAGATTTATTGATGTTAAATTAGATGATTCTATTTAAAGTTTATTATTTTAAGTGCATCTTGCTTTTTTAAATTGTTAGGCTTTTTAAACTTTCATTTGATAATAAATCAACATAGGTTCATAAATGCCATGGATAATCATGACAAGAATATACGGAAATTAAGTGTATGTGTACAAATCACACGTCCAGTCTCTTGCTCCTTAAGCATTGTTTACTCTTAGATCTATAATCTAATTTTTTAAAGAAAATGCAATGTATAATAAATCTTGAGTTTCGAATACTATGTGCAATCACGATGCTCTAGCATCTCAAAAGTAGACAGGGAAAATAAAGAATCAGAACAAAGGGAAACTATTTGTTTCCAAATCAAGAACAAACAATAAACCATGTCTTAGTGGCTATAAACTCAAGGCATCAAGCCATAGAACAGGGTAATTTTTACGAAATATAGAATAATCTACCATGCATCAAGCAAACTGTATTGAATCTAATAAATCTAAAACTCTTAATAAAGTGCTTGGCAGGAAATCATCGAGCAGATCCAGTGTTCTGAGCTCATGTGCCACAGCTGTCACCAGAGGACCGGGGTGAAATTCTGAGTAGCTACAAAGGCAAAAACACAGAAAGTAGAGGAAAATTTCATGTCATTAACACTGTGAAGCAGTGTTTGCTCAGCTCAACAGCCTCAATGATTACATTTTGTTTTTCTGCATATCTACATTCTATTCACGTAATACCCATATGGTTCAAGTGGTGTCCCTATTATTAGTCTTCTGACAGGAATGTCCCTTGCAAAAGACCATTGTTTGCTTTATGGGGAAAAGAGATATTTAGAGAGACGTTTGTCTTGAGGATCCACCCAGCTTTAAGAAAGGGTAATGCCCATGACTGGACAACTTTAATTCAAAAACATTAGTACTATATTTTAGGTAAATGTTTAAGGAAGAGGAAGTATTACTAAACTCAGATTCCATTCTCCAGATGCTATAAAATGGCATGTGTTACCAATTTTTGAAAATACATATAAATTATTATTTTAATAGAACAACAATAGTAGTAACTAATTGTTGGTAAGCAATATGCCAAGAAATATATTGTGTATCTCACATGACTTGATTAATTTATCCTCTGTCACTCTGTGAGGTAGCTACTATTGTTACATCTATTTTCAGATATGGAAATAGAGTAAGTGGCAGAGCTGGGATTTCAATCTGATCAGTTTGATTCAGGAGGTAGTTTTACCTCTTTGAGTGTCATTATGGTGAGATATTTGCCTGGTAGGCAGTCAAGTATGATTCTAACCCCATACTTAGTCCAAGTCTTCAAAATGGAAAGTCTATTCATTTTGCCAACCTGCCTTTGATTCAAATGAGGAATCTGCAGGATGCAGCTGATCACTACAAACCCCGAGAACTCCCTCATTCACTTCAAGACTGGCAGGGTTTATATACCCTTATTTAATCCAATTGTAACTGAACCGAGTGAGAGTTTGTCCCCTCAATGCACAGAGAGCCAATAAAAACTGACACTGAGCTTTTGCAGTGAAGAAAGATAAGCTGTTAATGGTGTGGTCTCACCCATGAGAACAGTACCTAATGCTCAAAAGTCCTGTACCCCCTCATGGTTTGCAAGTGAGGATTTTTAAGGTCAAAATTTGGAGCAGGGGGCTCCTGAGAAGGTGGACGCTGTTGATTGGAGGCCCATGATGTCATGCTAGCAGATGCTCCGATGCCATTTCATTAAGTCCCACAGCGGTCTTCTCCGTCTCAAGAGATTTGGAATCTGAAAGACATCTCGATTCCTTATGTTAAAAATTTCACTAAGTACATCTGGTGATCATATCTATTTGTAAGCTAGTGGGGTTGCATTCTTACAGGTTTCTTGGCTAGTTCAGTTATGCCTGGGGATGATATGACCTCTATTGATCATTCTTTCATCTGAACTGATACGATGGAGGCCAGCTTCAAATATGATTGGATTACTTGTGATTTGTTTAATTTATGCTGTAAATCTAAAATCATATTGCTAATTCTTCTTTTTAAAAAATATTTATTTATTTGTTTGAAAGAGGGAGAGAGTGAAAGAGAGAAAGTGGAAGAGAAGGGAAGAGGGGGAGGGAGAGAGAGCCTGACAAGAGGCTCGGTCTCACGACCTGGAGACCATGACCCTGAGATCATGACCTGAGCCAAAACCAAGAGTCGAGTGCTTAACCAACTGCAGCACCCAGGTGCCCCATATTGCTACTCTTCTAATGTTTGCTTTAGTAGGGAGGGATTTTTTTTTTTTTCTTAACTTACTGGATTCTTTTGGCTGGTCTACTAATTAAATTGGTTAACATCTAATTTTGTACTTATGAGAGCCCCACAAAGACATGAAAAGCTTCAAGACAGGCAATTGAGGCTTAATATGCCATTCTGAGTTAAGGAGTTAGGGGTAGGGATCTGGGGCTTCAAAAGGAAGGAACACAATTAACAGAAAGATGATAAGAGCAAATAATTGGAAAACAAATGTTTGTCATGACCTGCAGAGACAGTGGGACACAGAGGAAACTGAACAAACGTATCTTGCTGAGTTCCCCTTAGCTTGGCACACCTAGCCTGTACTTTTTGTAGATATTTCTGGTGGTACCTCTCTTCCAGGACCAGACCTCCTCTGAATTCTCAGAGACAAATAAGGGGGAGGGGAAAGTTTTTGAATCCGTTGGATCTTGATTGCCTTCAGCTCAAAACAGTCCACATGACAAAGTGACACATTTTGTGGCAGCCTATTCTGATTCCCTTTAATTTCAAAGGGATTTAATATGCATAAGTGAATAAACCATTACGTTCAGTCTGTATAAAGGGTGTTATCAGTCATCTGCTTTGCATTGGGGAAGTTTTCCTCTGAGGGTAAATTCCTCTGAATTATGCTGCCCTATGAAAGGCAGCTATGCTTAGCACAACATCACTAGTGCTGCACTCTGCTGCACTATGATATGGCAGAAACACATCCTTTATAGCAGTGCCGAGGAATCAGATCTCCCCACCAAAATGAGCTTTCCAGATAGTTCTGTGTGCCTTAAACATTGAAGAACAGCATTCAAAAGATTTTATTTTAATTTTAATTTTTTTGAAGATTTTATGTACTTATTTGAGAGAGAGCAAGAATGTGTGCGTGAGTGGGGGAGGGGTAGAGAGAGAGGGAAAGAGTGAATCTTAAGCAGACTCAGAGCTGAGAGCAGAGCCTGATTTGGGGCTAATCTCAAGACTCTGAGATTATAACTAAGCTGAAACCACGAGTTGGATGCTAAACCTACTGAGCCACCCTGATCAGAAACTCTTTCGCTTAACATACAAGTTCATAGCTTTTCTTTTTTTCTAAAATTGCCAGATATTATCAGGAGCATAGCCTCCCAAATAATGGAGGAACTTCATCCTAGCCTCATGATGTACCAATTTAGTAATGGAGAATATAGAAGCAGGCAGGGATAGAGGGAGGAAATAATTGAAAGCTATTTGGGCAGCCCTGGTGGCACAGCGGCTTAGCACCGCCTGCAGCCCAGGTCGTGATCCTGGAGACCCCAGATCGAGTCCTGAGTCGGGCTTCCTGCATAGAGCCTGCTTCTCCCTCTGCCTGTGTCTCTGCCTCTCTCTCTCTCTCTCTCTGAATGAATAAATAAATCTTAAAAAAAAAGTAAAAAATTGAAAGCTATTTGTAGTTTTAAAAAATTCCCAGATTTCACTCTATCATACAATAAGCTTTAAAGAAATTGCTGTTGTATTGAGACCAAACCTATTATAATGAGACAGGTCCAGATAATGATAATGTGCTGTGATTTTAAAATGAAATTCAGGACATAGCTCCAGGGTCTGTTTTTAATGACACCTCCATTGATAAAGGATGTAAAATTTTCCAAGTCTGTTAGCTAGTCATTCAGTAGTAAATTTGACCAAGTGTAATGACACCCACATTTTCTTATTAGAGTGCTTATGGTTATCTACATAGCAAATGGCAAATTGGAGATTTATATGCCATTTAAACTAGGTTACATCTAGGAAAATTCATTCTGGGTCATTATGGGAAGACTGCTCTTAAAACAGTCTAGTGGAACAGTTTTAGATGGTTTTGTGTAGTACCAAGAGTCATTAATATAACAAGAGATTCCTTTTTAGCAGAAGAGTTATTTGAATAGACAGCTGGGCATTGTAGTGCAAAACAGGCATCAGCTTAGTTTTGCACTTTGGCCTTATAACATAAAACCCTGTCATTACGACAAGCCCTATTATGGCAGGAAATCTGTCTAATGTAGCTCATTCTTGCTCTTAGTCCAGGGAGGTTTAATTACCAGAAGAATTAATCTCACCAATAATGGGGGATCCCTGCGTGGCCCAGCAGTTTGGCGCCTGCCTTGGACCCAGGGCGCGATCCTGGGGACCCGGGATCGAGTCCCATGTCGGGCCCCCTGCATGGAGCCTGCTTCTCCCTCTGCCTGTGTCTCTGCCTCTGTGTGTGTGTGTGTGTGTGTGTGTGTGTGACTATCATGAATGAATAAATAAAATCTTTTTTAAAAAATCTCACCAATAATAATAAGTAATATTTGTAAGGACTTTGAAGTTTACAAGGATTTTCACATATAGTTCCTGCCCTTGTATCATTGCCCATACTTCCTAACTGTTCTTCCTGACACCAGTTTCAACTCCTTCCAGTACATTCTCTGTATTTATGATCAAAACACAAATTTCATCACATTATTTTCCTGATTATACATTTACAGCATTTTCCTTATTGCCTACATGGTAAAGTCTAGGTCATTAGCAAATCATACAGTGTAGTAATATTGCTTGTGTGGAATCAGATTTTCCGTAACACACGCACACACACAAACACACACAAATATACCAAAATGTATTAAAAAGGTAGTGACAACATAGAGAGGAGTAGATGCTGCAGATCTTTGCTAGTCTTGTTTCCTAACATTTTCCATTGTAAAGAGTTCACAGCTTCCAGTGGCATAGATAATACAGGTCAGGGACCAGATAGATTTCAGACAAAATTTTAATAGCTCATATATATTAAACATTTTATACAACATGGCATAGTACTTAATACATAATAACCGCTCAACAATAATTTTCTAAACTTTATTTCAATGTGGCAAGTACTGCAGTATAATACATCCTCTACTATGGAATTTCCACAGACTGAGGATGTTGTTATGGTAAGGTTCCAGTGTATAAATTATGTGAAAATACTGGGTAAAAGGGAAGGAAATATTTTGCCAGCTGATAATATAATGTTGCAAAACTTCTATTCAAGGAGATTTTTAAAAATCTGAGTTTACTATTGTATATTTCACAGTTGAAAATAAGCTCTGGCCCATGAGATTTTACCTACACATTGGGGACAACATCTTGTTAAAACAAGATTGTGAAGTTTATAAGAAAGTAGTAAAGTCTGCCTTTCGATATAGACTTACATTTTTGTTCTTCCTGTTTCTTTTGGAATCTGCATTTTTCTGTGAATGATGAGTATTTCTTGGTCACCAAATCCTCTCTTAGTCTACATTCATTTGGTAGTACACTGGAAAGCTGAAGAAAAGTGATTAAAGACCAGGAATGTCAATGTTTTTGGCATGGAAATGGATCATATTTGACTTTTTCAAATATATGCTCTTGAAAATTGGCCATTCGTATGTACAGACGTTTAAATTTCTAAATATAATAAGCTGTGTAAAAGGAGATATGATTTGAGGAAATGAGTATAGTAATGGTCATTACGGGAAGCACCAGTGCAAAATTACCAGTTCAAGAACACTTTATGGAACATAATGAATTGTCATAGTTGTTTTTAGAGTTAGAAAGATTCTTTGACTAAATGTTAGAACATCTTTGTTTAACAGCATTCATTCTAAGAAAGACATACAAATACACTGATATAGTGTCACTGATCTCTCTTATTTACAAATCATTTAAATTACAAAGAACAAACATTCCCTTCAAAAAATCTGAATATACCCTTCCTTAGCTTGAACTTTAATTGAACTTGATAAAAGTAATTTGATTTTCAGGGTTGTTCCTATCATATCTTAATGAATTAAAGAAATATAGCAAAGATTCCTTGTGTGTATGTTTTTTGTAATAATGAAAAAAATCACAGTTACACATTACCTATAAAGAAAAAGAAGGAATATGATGTAGGTTGAATTGACTTATATACTACATCATTTAATTCCTACAAGTCTTTTGTTTTGTTTTATTTAAAAATTTTTTTAAATTCCTACAACAGTCTTTTGAAAGAGGAATTACAATCTTCACTTTAGATGTAAAGTACCAGTGCAATACTATCTTATATAGAATAAAGTTACAGTTGTTTATAATGAATTGAAGATTATTGTTTCACTGTGTTTAACATTTTCTGGATGATGCTGTTTTTAAAGAAAAGTAGTGTAAATGTAAAAATTCAATGTATTGGTGGGATCAATAATTGTGATCACATTCAACATTTATAAATTCATTTTCTCTCTAAATTGAAAAGAACTGGAATTTTTTTTAAAGAGTTATTTATTGGGCAGCCCGGGTGGCTCAGCAGTTTAGCGCCGCCTTCAGCCCAGGTCGTGATCCTGGAGACCCGGGATCAAGTCCCACGTAGGGCGCCCTGCATGGAGCCTGCTTCTCCCTCTGCCTGTGTCTCTGCCTCTCTCTCTCTCAATCCTCTCTGTGTGTTCTCATGAATAAATAAATAAAATCTTTTAAAAAAAGAGCTACTTATTGATTTATTTATTCATGATGGACATAGAGAGAGAGAGAGAGAGGCAGAGACACAGGCAGAGGGAGAAGCAGGCTCCATGCCGGAAGCCCGACGGGGGACTCGATCCCGGGACTCCAGGATCACACCCTGGGCCAAAAGCAGGCGCTAAACCGCTGAGCCACCCAGGGATCCCCAAAAGGACTGCAATTAAAGAAGAGACCAGAATTATTTATATCATTAACTTTATTTTTTCAGTGTTCAGAATAAAAGTCAATATCAACATGTGTAATAACAACAGTCTTTTCCAAAAAGTCTATCTCTCACAATTATTTTTAATAAACGCAAAGATAATAGGAAAGAAGTGTTATCTAGTTATCTAATTATAGATATCTATGTTATCTAGTTTTGTGAAAACACATAATACTGAGAATGTCAGAATTTTTTGTTTAGGAACATGATCTCTTTAAGAGTGTGATGAAAATAATAGATCATCTTCTCAGAAGAAGAACTACATATGCATACACACTAATCCTCCAATCCTCAAATCAATTAAAATCCCTTTTATGTATGCAGTAGTATGAAATATAGAACCCACAGATTTATGATGACCCAAGATCCTACAATTATTTACTCCCTGCAATCTTCATGCTTACCCCCAAGGATTTCAAACCCCAATTACCCTCCACTGTTTGTTTTCCCTAGCATTTTCACCATCTGACGACACATGATGTAATTTACTCATGCATTGAGTGTCCATTGCCTGTTCCACTTTCCAGAATGCAGCTTCCACCAGGGCAATGACCTTTGTCTATTATGGTCAACAGTTCACCTAGAACAGTTTCTGACACAAAACAGTCCCTCATTATTTCCTGAACCAATAAATAGATTTATAGTGACTGTATATGTCGTATTAAGAATATAAGCCTCAAATTTGAATTCAAGAACCTTTTATTGAATTGTTGATCTGCATATCCCTAACTTCATCCTTTTAAAAGTAATAGACCATGCATGTTGTTGTAGTGTTTTTAGGATGAAATAACAAATATATAATCTTATAATAACCATCTATCACTTATATGACTGCACAGATTGTTCCCTGAATTAGCCATAGAATGTGGAGGCCAAAGCCACCACTTCTTATAGGATTATCAAATGTCCATATTAAGTGTCAGTTTTGATTGAAAGTTTCTTTAAGGGTAAGTTGATAGTTTACAATGTCTTAATGACCAGAAAAATTTTATCAAAAATAATGGTAATTCAAATATTATTATAGCAAGTAAATTATTAAATTCGGAATTACACCCATACTGACACCCCCACACACACACACAATTAGACATTTTTCCCCAGTGTATTTACCTCGGATGATATCTGAGGTACCTCAGATGATGTTTCTTTGATTTGTTGATTGGTTTTCATTATTTTATTTTGTTTTCCAGCATTGTGTCCTTACTCTCATATTTTTGGGCCATTCTTCAAATAGAATATCCAGGTTTCATTACCAATGGTAAGATGAAACCATGAACTTAAAAAGTCACCTTAATAACCAAATGTATCATAAAATGTACAAGTAGAAAAAAAGTCTATGGCATCGCTAGCCAATATATCTTTATCACAGCTACTACTGAGAAGACAGACTGATAAAATGTGGGAAGATAATTTAGATTTTGTGAGGAAGGAAAACATGTTCTTACACTTAGGGACTATTCATTACATTTTAGTACAAAGGAAATTTTTTATATAGCTGAGTTATCAGCCAGTGAATGAAAACAGAAGGATGAACAGTTCTATATAATTGTTGTAGAATACTCGCCAAGTCTTGTGAGATTCAGCCTGAGGATAAGTGGGGAAGAAAGAATAAAGGGAGCTCATCAAACAGTTGATACTCTTTGTAGGGAGGGCCTCTTGGTTGTTGGATAGGAGGAAGCAGGCAGATGTCAAAACTATGTTCATAGCTCCTTCCTCTACAATGACACAGGTTCTGTTAGATACTTCTCACACTGAAATAAACGACTCTGTTCACACACCCGTGTGCAAGATTAGAATATTTATTCTCCGTGATATGACTACTCCTTAAAACCCAGGCCGTCTGGCAAACTATGCGTGAATGAATGGATGAATGAATGAGATCTATGAGTCACCTGCCACAGAGAATGAGAGTTTATTGTGTTTGTCTAGATAAAGAACATACTGGGGTGTAAGTTTTGTTGTTGTTGTTGTTCTTTTACCTAAACTTGTCAATTATACTCCTTCTTACCATTATTCAGTTTTATCCTAAATTTCATTATTATCTTCTTAAATAATTTGTGCTATAAACCAGCAAGTCCCCTTGTTCCTGTGTTTTCTCGTACTGCTGTGATACCATTTTTTTTTGTTGGATTAGTCTGTATGTCACACACATAAGAACACAGCAATTGAGATATTAACAATGTTAAACAATTTTATTAATAGAATATATCTCTCCATTTCTTCAGGTCTTCTTTAATATCCCTTCATTGGGTTTCACAATTTGCTACATAAAATCTGTAAATATTCTGCACTTAACAACTATATATTTTGTAGCATTTTCTTTCTTGTGAATGGTAGCATATATTTGGCTATATTTTCTAACTTATTGCTATGTAGAGAAATGTGCTGATTTTACAGAAGGTCTGAAATGCTGATAATAATAACTGGAACTTCAGAAATATGGATTAAAACAGAGAAAAACAAAGAGAAAAATAGTAAACTAGATAATGAATTTGATGAAATCAATCAGAATGAAGTGCAGAGAAATAAAGATAAGAATAGAAGAAGAAGAGAGGTGCCTGGGTGGCTCAGTCAGTTAAGTGTCTGCCTTCAGCTCAGGTCATGATCAGCCCTTCCTTGGGCTCCATGCTCAGAGGAGAGCCTGCTTCTCGCTCTTCTCCCCATTTATGCTCTCTGTTGCTATCTCTCTCTCAAATGAATAAATAAAATCTTTTAAAAAAAGAGGGAGAGAGAATATAAGAAGAAGAGATTGAGATAACTGAAGGAGAAAGTGAGGAGACCCAGTCTATAGTAACAAGTTCTAGAAGGGGATACCGTAGATATTGGAGGGAGAACTGTATCAAAACTTGGCCCAGGAAAGCTCAGGACTGTTCTGGTGGCCTTGGAGAAGCCCACTAGGGCATGATGCATCATGGTTAATGACATGGACTTTAGGTTTAAATTAGTATCAGTTAAAGTCACAGCTCCAACATTTACGAAAAGTGTGAGTGCCCTTGTATATGGGCATCACGTGAGCTCCTACTTTATCATATTGTCAGTGAGACAATACAAGGGCACTGTTCAGTATTGTACCTGACACATAACACCCAGAGAATGTTACCTCTTATAGGATTCTAAAAGTGTAATGCTACTCACATTAATAGAATAAACTGATGAATGATAAATCAATGTATTAATATATTGTATAGAATTATTTAATTATTAATGTATTAATAATAATGTAATGATTTATATATTGCTATATTATATTAATATTAATTATATGGAGGTGTAGAGGTGCTAAATAATATCTTTAAGACCTAGCTATCATGGAATTAAATACATTGTTCCTTAGAGATGAAAACACTTGTCATGCATATCTAGTGCTGCTATCATTCCAATAGTAGTATAATTTTATTCTCATTTTTCAGCTCAAAAGATTCCAGTTTGGCGGGATTAGGAACTAAGAATTGTGGGGAGCTAAATTTTGGGCTAGGGGGCACTTTAGATAAAAAAAAATACTAAAGCTTGGATCATTTGTCAAAATGACACACCTGAGTAGTGATGAAGCCAGGATTCAAACCCATGGTGCACCCCTGTGCAAATTTCTGTCTAATAAGCCACTATGAGACACACCGAGTCATTGAAATGCAGAGTAAGTGATAGGGGAAGCATTCACATTATGTTTACCAATAATGTAGGGAAGGAAGGAAGGAAGGAAGGAAGGAAGGAAGGAAGGAAGGAAGGAAGGAAGGAAATACTATGAATACATTTTAAATAGGATACAAATTTGTACAGAGCTTGTAACAAAAAAAAATAAAAGACTTCTTTTAATAGAAGTTTAAAAAGGTCTGGGAAGGAGTTAAACAAAAGATTTGTATTTACCTCTAAAAAAACTCCTTATTGCTTTCCATACTCTTCTACCATGAAAACTTTTACTTTTTAATAATTTTATTTAAAAATGACTTTTTAAAACAAAATATAGTCTCAAGAAAGGCAAGAAACCACATTTGGAGTTAGGAGTTTGAAGGGAAGCAGTAGTTTCTATTTATAATGAATTCAGAATATAAAAAAGTAGTAAAGGACAGGCTTCCACCTCCTCTCCTTCCTCTCCTCCCTCTCATATTGCCCTCACTCATTTTCCCTTTGATTTTTCCTACATTTATGGTAGTTCAGGGTGCATATTGCACAAGAGATCCAGTCTAACAGGATGAAGGAGGGCTTCAGTCCAGTGCTAAGATACCACTGCATCCACCAGAAGAAGAGAGAGCCGTTTCTTACTTGATAACCTTTCCACTCCTATTTTTGTATGTCTGTGCTGTGATCAAAGCACGGGCCTTAGTTGTGAGGCTCTTGATATTGAGGGCAGAGTGGGGGAGTTTGGGGGCATACGCCCGAACAGTCATCTGTTCACCTAAGCCAAGTGGAGCTGAAATCCTGCATATGTGCCAGAATGCCATTTTTTTCTTTCTCCTTTTCTCTGTTGCTTATCATACCCTGGACTATTCAGGACAATCAGCAATTGGACAGAATACTCAAGGAGGGGGATATTAAGCTCTACTTTTTTTTTTTAAGATTTTATTTATTTGAGAGAGAGAGAGAGATCACCAGCATGAGCAGGGGCAGGGGGAGGTCAGAGGAAGAGAGAAACAGACTCTCCCCGCTGAACAGGAGCCCAACTCAGGGCTCCATCCCAGGACCCCAGGATCATGATCTGAACCGAAGGCAGACACATAAACAACTGAGCCCCCAGGTGCCCCTGAGCTCCACTTTTGAAGGGAAGAGTATCAAATAATTTTTAGACACATTTTAAAATGAAAACTTTTTTTATATTGTTTGCATAAAAATGCCAAGAAGAATTACAGTGTTACGTATACAGAGATAATTTAACAAAGAATCTCACACTCTAGTTTTTGAATACAAGAGAACAACACTATAATTTGTACTGGTTATTACAGAAAAAAATGTATATATGCTAATTTTAAGACAAATTCTCAAATTTAGAATATCTTAACCAACTCTTCCAATTTATAATTTGAGTAAATATTGCTATGCTACATTCAGTATTTAACTCAAAAATATTTCTGTACTCAGAACTCTGTAGAATACCAGATTGTTATAGATTGTGAACAAATCTATATGAAAAAATACATCCCAGGGTTCCTTGGGTGGCTCAGTGTTTAGCGCCTGCCTTCAGCCCAGGGCATGAACCTGGAGTCCCAGGATCAAGTCCCATATTGGGCTTCCTGCATACAGCCTGCTTCTCCCTCTGCCTGTGTCTCTGCCTCTGTGTGTGTGTGTGTGTGTGTGTGTGTGTGTGTGTCTCATGAATAAATAAAATCTTTAAAAAGAAAGAAAAAGAAAAAATACATCCCAGACTAAGTTCAGGTATCATTACTATTGTAGCAAACCATATTCTATATTTAAATGGTTTCTAATTTGGTAAGCAAATATAGAAAACTTGGAGTGGATTTAATTCAAAAATGAATTATAAAGCAACAAAATACGCTTCTGTAAAATCTGATTTCTAAGGAAGTTAATTGCGATTTTCTTAGAACAGTAAAATCCTGAAGTTCTGAGTATATAATCATTTTCAGGAAAAATATCTTTAATCTTGATACATGGCTTTTGTGCACAAACTTTATATGAATAGGAGGGATGATGTAAAATATAAGATGATGGGATCCCTGGGTGGCTCAGCAGTTTAGTGCCTGCCTTTGGCCCAGGGCATGTTCGGGGAGTCCCAGGATCGAGTCCCACATCAGACTCCGGCGTGGAGCCTGCTTCTCCCTCTGCCTGTGTCTTTGCCTCTCTCTCTCTCTCTCTCCCTCTCTCTCTCTCTCTGTCTGTCTCTCATGAATGAATAAATAAAATCTTTAATAAAAAAATATATATAAGATGCTGACAGGGGTTCCTGAGTGACTCAATCGGTTAAGTGACCAGCTCTTGATTTCAGCTTGGGTCAGGGTCTCTGTCTCAGAGATCTTAACCAAGCCCTGCCTCTCTCCTCAGAGAGTCCGCTGGAAATTCCCTCTCTCTCTCTCTCTCTCTCTCTCTCTCTCTCTCTCTCTCTCTCCCCCCCCACCCCCCTGCTCTGCGTGTCCTCCTGTTCATATGCACTCTCTCTGTCAAATAAATAAATCTTTCTTAAAAAAGAAAAAGATATAAGAATCAATAGATTAAAAATATTAGTTATGCTAACAAGGAAAATTAGAACAAGATTAAAATATAAAGATCAAAATTATTAGTTATGCTAACAAGGAAAATTAGAACAATCTTTTATCAACACTGCAAATTTAGTATTTGGCATATTTTTTTTAAAGATTTATTAATTTATTTATTCATGATAAATAGGCAGGCACTAAACTGCTGAGCCACCCATGATAGACATAGAGAGACAGAGAGAGAGAGAGAGAGAGAGAGGGAGAGAGAGAGAGAGAGAGGCAGAGACACAGGAAGAGGGAGAAGCAGGATCCATGCCGGAAGCCTCACGCAGGACTCGATCCCAGGACCCCAGGATCGCGCCCTGGGCCAAAGGCAGGCACTAAACCACCGAGCCACCCAGGGATCCCCAGTATTTGGCACATTATATTCTATTTAACATTCTGAAATTTCCCTATTTTGCTGCCAATTTTTTCACATATCTCTTTATCTTCCGATCTATTCCTTTCCACATGCCTCTTCCTGTCCACTTTTACTACTGAACTGAAACTACTTTCTCCATTACCATCTATGACACATCATTCTATTTTCTATTTTTCACAGATCATTGATCTTTTCATTTTTCCTGTTTCTTGACTTTCTGTACTGTTGAATTTCTCTAGTTTTATAAGATTCTTTACACGTTAATTTTTGCACCTCTACAGTATTTTTGTTTTTCAGTAATTCTTTAAGGATGCACATTTCTGTAATTATCAGGTCAAACAATACAAAATATTGTTAAATCAGTACAATTAATATGCCATTATCAACTAGTGATAGCATTTATAGTTTTCTTTAAAGTTATGGTTTTTTTCATTTCTTACTCTAATAGGCTGGAAACCTGCAATGGGGGTGGTTACATGTGTTTGCCTTTGTCCACTTCTTTGCTTTTAACTATGATTTTGATTCTCCTCGTTTTCCTCCCCTCTCCATGTTAGAGTTACAGAGATGTTTAAGGGCCTATTTCCTCTCTCTTATTATTTCCCTTAGTTTCTCAGACACTGGGAGTTTCCCACCTACAGTTTCTTTGACACAAGCCAATGTATCTTCATTCCTGCTCATTACATCTTTCTCAGTCTCAAAGCCTTCTTTCTCTGACCCATCCAGTTTCTTCATCGTGGAATAGTCTTGCCAAAACAAGAGACCCCAATTTTATTAATGATAAAGTTTATATACTTACTTGTGTGATTTGTAAATAAAATCATACATATAATTTGTACTTCTGAAAGACATTTTAAATTGAGGGCAGATTGTCTTTTATATTTCTTTTTTTTAATAAATTTATTTTTTACTGGTGTTCAATTTACCAACATACAGAATAACACCCAGTGCTTATCCCGTCAAGTGTCCCCCTCAGTGCCCGTCACCCATTCACCCCCACCCCCCGCCCTCCTCCCCCTCCACCAACCCTAGTTCATTTCCCAGAGTTAGGAGTCTTTATGTTCTGTCTCCCTTTCTGATATTTCCCACACATTTCTTCTCCCTTCCCTTATATTCCCTTTCACTATTATTTATATTCCCCAAATGAATGAGAACATACACTGTTTGTCCTTCTCCGATTGACTTACTTCACTCAGCATAATACCCTCCAGTTCCATCCACGTTGAAGCAAATGGTGCGTATTTGTCGTTTCTTATGTCTGAGTAATATCCCATTGTATACATAAACCACATCTACTTTATCCATTCATCTTCCAATGGACACCGAGGCTCCTTCCACAGTTTGGCTATTGTGGACATTGCTGCTAGAAACATCGGGGTGCAGGTGTCCCGGCGTTTCATTGGATCTGAATCTTTGGGGTAAATCCCCAACAGTGCAATTGCTGGGTCGTAGGGCAGGTCTATTTTTAACTCTTTGAGGAACCTCCACACAGTTTTCCAGAGTGGCTGCACCAGTTCACATTCCCACCAACAGTGTAAGAGGGTTCCCCTTTGTCCGCATCCTCTCCAACATTTGTGGTTTCCTGCCTTGTTAATTTTCCCCATTCTCACTGGTGTGAGGTGGTATCTCATTGTGGTTTTGATTTGTATTTCCCTGATGGCAAGTGATGCAGAGCATTTTCTCATGTGTATGTTGGCCATGTCCATGTCTTCCTCTGAGATTTCTCTTCATGTCTTTTGCCCATTTCATGATTGGATTGTTTGTTTCTTTGGTGTTGAGTTTAATAAGTTCTTTATAGATTTTGGAAACTAGCCCTTTGAGCGGTCGTTTGCAAATATCTTCTCCCATTCTGTAGGTTGTCTTTTAGTTTTGTTGACTGTATCAAAAAATACAAAAGCTTCTGTGCAAAAGCTTCTTATCTTGATGAAGTCCCAATAGTTCATTTTTGCTTTTGTTTCTTTTGCCTTTGTGGATGTATCTTGCAAGAAGTTACTGTGGCCAAGTTCAAAAAGGGTGTTGCCTGTGTTCTCCTCTAGGATTTTGATGGAATCTTGTCTCACATTTAGATCTCTCATCCATTTTGAGTTTATCTTTGTGTATGGTGAAAGAGAGTGGTCTAGTTTCATTCTTCTGCATGCGGATGTCCAATTTTCCCAGCACCATTTATTGAAGAGACTGTCTTTCTTCCAATGGATAGTCTTTCCTCCTTTATCAAATATTAGTTGACCATAAAGTTCAGGGTCCACTTCTGGGTTCTCTATTCTGTTCCATTGATCTATGTGTCTGTTTTTGTGCCACTACCACACTGTCTTGATGACCACAGCTTTGTAGTACAACCTGAAATCTGGCATTGTGATGCCCCCAGCTATGGTTTTCTTTTTTAAAATTCCCCTGGCTATTCGGGGTCTTTTCTGATTCCACACAAATCTTAAAATAATTTGTTCTAACTCTCTGAAGAAAGTCCATGGTATTTTGATAGGGATTGCATTAAACGTGTAAATTACCCTGGGTAGCATTGACATTTTCACAATATTAATTCTGCCAATTCATGAGCATGGAATATTTTTCCATCTCTTTGTGTCTTCCTCAATTTCTTTCAGAAGTGTTCTATCGTTTTTAGGGTATAGATCCTTTACCTCTTTGATTAGGTTTATTCCTAGGTATCTTATGCTTTTGGGTGCAATTGTAAATGGGATTGACTCCTTAATTTCTCTCTCTTCAGTCTCATTGTTAGTGTATAGAAATGCCATTGATTTCTGGGCATTGATTTTGTATCCTGCCATGCTACCAAATTGCTGTATGAGTTCTAGCAATCTTGGGGTGGAGGCTTTTGGGTTTTCTAGGTAGAGTATCATGTCATCGGTGAAGAGGGAGAGTTTGACTTCTTCTTTGCCAATTTGAATGCCTTTAATGTCTTTTTGTTGTCTGATTGCTGAGGCGAGGACTTCCAATACTATGTTGAATAGCAGTGGTGAGAGTGGACATCCCTGTCTTGTTCCTGATCTTAGGGGAAAGGCTCCCAGTGCTTCCCCATTGAGAATGATATTTGCTGTGGGCTTTTCGTAGAGGCTTTTAAGATGTCGAGGTTAGTTCCCTCTATCCCTACACTCTGAAGAGTTTTGATCAGGAATGGATGCTGTATTTTGTCAAATGCTTTCTCTGCATCTAATAAGAGGATCATATGGTTCTTGGTTTTTCTCTTGCTGATATGATGAATCACATTGATTGTTTTACAAGTGTTGAACCAGCCTTGTGTCCCGGGGATAAATCCTACTTGGTCATGGTGAATAATTTTCTTAATGTGTTGTTGGATCCTATTGGCTAGTATCTTGTTGAGAATTTTTGCATCCATGTTCATCAGGGATATTGGTCTGTAATTCTCCTTTTTGGTGGGGTCTTTGTCTGGTTTTGGAATTAAGCTGATGCTGGCCTCATAGAACGAATTTGGAAGTACTCCATCTCTTTCAATCTTTCCAAACAGCTTTAGTAGAATAGGTATGATTTCTTCTTTAAACGTTTGATAGAATTCCCCTGGGAAGCCATCTGGCCCTGGACTCTTGTGTCTTGGGCGGTTTTTGATGACTGCTTCAATTTCCTCCCTGGTTATTGGCCTGTTCAGGTTTTCTATTTCTTCCTGTTCCAGTTTTGGTAGTTTGTGGCTTTCTAGGAATGCGTCCATTTCTTCTAGATTGCCTAATTGATTGGCGTACAGCTGTTCATAATATGTTTTTAAAATCGTTTGTATTTCCTTGATGTTGGTAGTGATCTCTCCTTTCTCATTCATGATTGTATTAATTTGAGTCTTCTCTCTCTTCTTTTTAATAAGGCTGGCTAATGGTTTATCTATCTTATTAATTCTTTCAAAGAACCAACTCCTGGTTCTGTTGATCTGTTCCACAGTTCTTCTGGTCTCGATTTCATTTAGTTCTGCTCGAATTTTAATTAACTCTCTTCTTCTGCTGGGCGTAGGGTCCATTTGCTGTTTTTTCTCTAGCTCCTTTATGTGCAAGGTTCGCTTTTGTATTTGAGTTCTTTCCAGTTTTTGAACGGATGCTTGTATTGCAATGTATTTCCCCCTCAGGACTGCTTTTGCTGCATCCCAAAGATTTTGAACGGTTGTATCTTTATTGTCATTAGTTTCCATGAATATTTTTAATTCTTCCTTAATTTCCTGGTTGACCCTTTCATCTTTTAGCAGGATGGTCCTTAACCTCCACGTGTTTGAGGTCCTTCCAAACTTCTTGTTGTGATTTAGCTCTAATTTCAAGGCATTATGGTCTGAGAATATGCAGGGGACGATCCCAGTCTTTTGGTATCGGTTCAGACCCGATTTGTGACCCAGTATGTGGCCTATTCTGGAGAAAGTTCCTTGTGCACTTGAGAAGAATGTGTATTCAGTTGAGTTTGGATGTAAAGTTCTGTAGATATGTGTGAAATCCATCTGGTCCAGGGTATCATTTAAAGCTCTTATTTCTTTGGAGATGTTGTGCTTAGAAGACCTATCGAGGGTAGAAAGAGCTAGATTGAAGTCACCAAGTATAAGTGTATTATTATCTAAGTATTTCTTCACTTTGGTTATTAATCGGTTTAAATATTTGGCAGCTCCCACATTCGGGGCATATATGTTGAGGATTGTTAAGTCCTCTTGTTGGATAGATCCTTTGAGTATGATATAGTGTCCCTCTTCATCTCTCACTACAGTCTTCGGGGTAAATTTTAGTTTATCTGATATAAGGATGGCTACCCCTGCTTTCCTTTGAGGACCATTTGAATGGTAAATGGTTCTCCAACCTTTTATTTTCAGGTTGTAGGTGTCCTTCTGTCTAAAATGAGTCTCTTGTAGACAGCAAATAGATGGGTCCTACTTTTTTATCCAGTCTGAAACCGTGCGCCTTTTGATGGGGTCATTAAGCCCGTTCACGTTCAGAGTTACTATTGACAGATATGAGTTTAGTGTCATCATGATATCTATTCAGTCCTTGTTTCTGTGGATTGTTCCACTGGACTTCTTCTTAAAGGGGAATTTTAAGAGTCCCCCTTAAAATTTCTTGCAGAGCTGGTTTGGAGGTCACATATTCTTTCAGTTCCTGCCTGTCTTGGAAGCTCTTTATCTCTCCTTCCATTTTGAATGAGAGCCTTGCTGGATAAAGTATTCTTGGTTGCATGTTCTTCTCATTTAGGACCCTGAATATATCCTGCCAGCCCTTTCTGGCCTGCCAGGTCTCTGTGGAGAGGTCTGCTGTTACCCTCATACTCCTCCCCATAAAAGTCAGGGATTTTTTGTCTCTTGCTGCTTTAAAGATCTTCTCTTTATCTTTGTAATTTGCAAGCTTCACTATTAAATGTCGAGGTGTTGAACGGTTTTTATTGATTTTAGGGGGGGATCTCTCTATTTCCTGGATCTGAATGCCTGTTTCCCTACCCAGATTAGGAAAGTTTTCAGCTAGGATTTGTTCAAATACATATTCTGGCCCTCTGGCCCTTTCAGTGCCCTCGGGAACCCCAATTAAACGTAGGTTTTTCTTCCTCAGGCTGTCGTTTATTTCCCTTAATCTGTCTTCATGGTCTTTTAATTGTCTCTTTTTTCCTCAGTTTCCCTCTTTGCCATCAACTTGTCTTCTATGTCACTCACTCGTTCTTCCACCTCGTTAAGCCTCGTCGTTAGGACTTCTAGCTTGGATTGCATCTCATTCAATTGATTTTTAATTTCTGCCTGATTGGATCTAAATTCTGCAGTCATGAAGTCTCTTGAGTCCTTTATGCTTTTTTCTAGAGCCACCAGTAGCTGTATAATAGTGCTTCTGAATTGGCTTTCTGACATTGAATTGTAATCCAGATTTTGTAACTCTGTGGGAGAGAGAACTGTTTCTGATTCTTTCTTTTGAGGTGAGGTTTTCCTTCTAGTCATTTTGCCCAGTGCAGAGTGGCCAAAAACAAGTTGTATTGGGAAAAGGAGAAAAAGAGAGAGAGAGAAGGAAAGAAAAGAGAAAAAGAAAGAAGAAAAAAAGGAAAAAAGAGAAGAAAAAGAGAAAGAAAAAGAAAGGTGGAAAAAAAGGGGGGGGTGGGGGAAGCAATCAGAAATCAGAAAGAAAAAAAAAAACAAACTCGGGGGAGTATCTTCTGATTCTGTACACTTTAAGTCCCTTGACTTCCCCTGGAACTGGTCCGTGTTGCTGGTCTTCTGGGGGAGGGGCCTGCTGTGCTGATTCTCAAGTGTTAGCACTTGGGGGAGCTGCTCTGCCCCCCGCCTGGTGCAGGGCTCAGTGGGGGCTGTTTACCCCGTGAGGCCCCAGGAGGAACAGCCACAGTGGGGCGGCAGCTCTGGGAACCGGGATTCAGCCCCCGCAGTAGCTCCGGGGCTCTCCGTCTGCAGGGCCTGGAGGCTCCGGGGCGGGGCCGCTGATCTGCTCAGCTCTGGGCAGGAGCGTCCTTGCTGTCCTGGGCCCTCTGGGTCTCTGCCTGTCCCGGGGGAGGCCGGATCCTGGGCTGTGTCCCGGCGCCCTGTGCTCCGGGGCCTGCGCTGTTGGATTCGCTCCCGCCCCGCAGCCCCCTCCGCGGAGCCGCCGCCCGAGCCCCTCCGAGCTGCTCCGGGTCCCGCTGTGCGAGCTGCCGTCTTAGGGAGCTCGGGGCGCTCTCCCGGGGCGCAGGTGCCTGTTAGTGTCCCAGGGAGCCCGAGGGCATCCCCGCCCTCCTGGGTCCTGCTCTAACTCCCTGCGAGCCCCTTTCCGCCCGGGAAGGTTGGTGCAGCTCCTGCTCCTCCAGGACGGGGCTCTCCTGCCCAGCTCCTCGCGGGGCCCCTCCCCCTTGGAGGCCTTTTGTTCCTTTATTTCTTTTTCCCCCCGGTCTTCCTACCTTGATGGAAGCGCGAACTCTTCTCACTGTAGCGTTTCAGCTGGTCTCTCTTTAAATCTCAGGCCGAATTCGTCGATTTTCAGGATGATTTGAAGGTTATCTAGGTAATTTGGTGGGGACAGGTGATTTGGGGACCCTACTCTTCCGCCTTCTTGCCCCTCCCCTCCATCAGTTACAATTTTGAAATGAACATTCAGCAACATAAAGATCAAAATTTGACTTTAACTCTTAATGTACTATGATAATTTATTTCCAGCATATATTAAGTGAAGCCTGCAAAATAAATAATCTACAGAATCATTAAAAAAAACTCAGAATTTAGTCTTAGCATTCAAATAAAATTAATAAAATGTACTTAGTTGTCTCCAAAATATCACGTTTCATAAATTGCATAAACACATAACAGCCATGATAAATATAGTCTAAAGGATTAACTACAGAATATTATGTACTACATTGAGATTTTATTTGCCTTGAGATTTATGTATAGACATGTATATGTATAAAGTTTTCCATGACACGGAAGTTCATCGCATACCTGTTTTGTGCTTGATAGGAATAATAGTGTAAAAATCAGTATTAAGTCTTCCTTAAGATTCGGAGTCAATTATGCAAATGTGTATATGCTTGCCACAGACTGTTTTGTTCTATTGTGCATGGTTTGAATTGCATGTGAAGAAGTATTCATCTTGATTTAAATACCTTCAACTGTCTCCAGAATAGTTGAAATACTTAAGAAACGTAATGAGACATAATTGGATAATCACTTAAAATGGAAAGTTCGATAATTTCATATTCACGTACCCAATTTTGACCATTTAAAAAAAAAATCTCTGGGTCCATAATACAAGCCATCATTAACTTTGGAGTAACTCCTAAGCAATGAAAGTATGAAAGAAACCATATATATAATAGGTTGTTTTTAATAATTAGCAATCATTTAAAAATCTTTATAATAGTGAAAAATCTGATGAGAAAAATATAGGGCTTATTGGTTAAAATCCTTAAGGCTAAAAATTGTATTTTATTTACTTTCATATATTTGGAGAGTGTGGTGTTTGTATCTGTTTTTTTTTTTTTAAAAAAAAAGAGCTTTTTTTTCTTCTTTTAGATCTGCTTGTCTATTTTAGATAGCCAAAGATGATGAAATATGGAGTGTGTGCTAATTAAAAGCTAATTAGGTGATTTTTACTTTTACTAAGTTACTGATCTATGTGGGGTAATTAGAGCAGGGGGAGCAGTGGTGAAACCAGAAAGGTATCTTGATGATTGGTACAAAGACTGTATGTAGCATTGATAGGTTTGATCCTCCACTAGCCATTTCAAATAGTTAAATAACAAGTTTATTAATGTTTACCTGTGAAATACAGCATGGTTTACACAAATACTTCAGGATTTGATTTATGAAGCCATCCCTGAAGGTAAATGATAGTTAAAGGGAACAATGCGGTAGAGACATATCACAGATACAAGTAATTGATGCCAGTTAAATACTGGCACTTGACTTGATTTTCACAGAGATTTCAGCGCTTGGGGGCAAAAGAGTTCAAAGACGTGTAATTAACATGCTACATGAAGGAAAGTGGTATAAACTAAAGAATTATACATTGTTTTATTATGCATAGTCTGAACTCAAAATTAAAAGATTGAATAATACAATAAAATTATAATCTGAGAGCACGAACACCCTTTAAAAAGACCAAAAAGAGATAAAGTCTGAAAAAATATATAACAAAAAATCTTTGGTACATAAATGAAGAATGAACTTCAGGATAAAATGATTGGACACACGAAATAGTCTATTTTTTCTTTTATTTCTGTTGACCTATTCAATGGTATATTTATTTCACTGAACTCCTAAAGTAACGTTAGAGTTCCCCTATGAAAAACAGAAATATTTTCTAGTTCCTGGCACAACATCTGGCAGTAGCAGATACCCTGTAAATTTTTGCTATCTAGAAAAACAATTGTATGTGAGCTAGACAGATTACCGGGTTTCTTTTGCTAAATCAAACATTTGTTTCTCAAACACATTCCTTTTCCAACCATCTCTCTCTCCATCCTTTCTTTTCTCTCTCTTTCCTTCTTTCCATTAACAAATTTAGGAAGAATTCACTCTGTGCTGAGAAAATGTCTAACTTATCTCACAATGGCAGAGCTGACAAAGTTTTTATCTTACTTATTTCACAGTTTAATGGGGGAAAAAGAATTAAACGTGCAAAATAAATCTCACCTTTGATAAATGTCATGAAGGAAAATATTCTCAAATGTAGAATAATGAATACAGAAATTGATAATTAATAACTTTACTCATGAAAGTAAACTCATGAAAGATGAGCTCACTACATGAAGAAATGGAGATAGAAAGACAGTATAATGGGACTTCTAGATTCTGAATTAAGGAGGAGCTTGGAATGTCCAAAGAAATAAAAGAATGTTAGTGTAGCAGGAGCATAGTACGTAAAAAGGAGAGGGGCTTGAAATGAAGTAAGCTTTGTAGTCCATAACAAGTGTATTGGATTTCATTGTAAATGCCATTGGAAGCCACTGGATGCTTTTAAGCAAAAGTGTGTGGTAATTGCATTTATGTTTTAAGATAAGTGCTTTATGGAGAATGAATTAGTGGGAAGTAAGACTAGAAGTGGAAAGAGCATTTAGGAGGAGACACTTGAAGATTTCCAAGAGAGAAAGATATGATGTCCTAGACCAGGATGGGACCACTGACATGGATTTGCAATCTATTGGAGGCAGAATCAAAAGGACTTAATAACTGATTGAATGTAGAGGGTGAGAGAAAAAGAGACAACAAACATGAGTCCTAGATTAGAGCAATTGATTATATAGCAAAAACATTCACAACTGAGTTGGTCAAGATGAAATTGGGAGACAGGCGCTAGTAAAAGAATCAATAACTCAGGATGCGTGGGTGGCTCAGTAGTTGAATAAATAAATAAATAAATAAATAAATAAATAAATCTTTTAAAAAACATTTTATTTATTTATTTATGAAAAACAGAGAGAGAGAGAGGCAGAGACACAGGCAGAGGGAGAAGCAGGTTCCATGCCGGGCGCCCGACGCGGGACTCGATCCCGGGACTCCAGGATCGCGCCCTGGCCAAAGGCAGGTGCCAAACCGCTGATCCACCCAGGGATCCCCTAAATAAAATATTTTTTAAAAAAGAATCAATAACTGCTTTTGGGATTGAGAATGTATTGTTTTACTTTCTTCTACTCAGAGTATGGATTTGGAGTTATTACTTTAGATAAAAACCAAATTAGAAGTGGGGAAGAAAGATTAAATACTAGACATTCCAGGGATTCATTCAAGCCAATGATCTAGCAACCCAATTGTAGCTAATTGTTCTAGGTTGATATGTGTAAATATATGTATGAATTGACACTGCAAAGACATATGGTAACCATTGAGACCTCTGCATTCTACGGGGTTGAGATTAAATCTATTTTTATACAACAGACTTCAACAGTATTTGGGATTATAAAATGAGTCTACAGTGTGATCAGGGCAGTGACAAATGGAAAGGAGTAGCAATGGCTGGTATTCTTAAATAAACAATTGGGGAAAAATAGGAAAAGTTTATTTTATTGAGCAAAGAATTTCTAACCTTCACATGACCTTTCGCAGTTGAACATAAGCACAAGTAAGAACAATATAGAAGGAGGAATTTACTAGAATAAGTGAAAATTGAAAGAGCTCTATAAACTTCTGTCATTACCATCATCGTCTCTAGAAAACCACATCTCAAAACGAGAGAATCTGATAGAAGAGAAATGAAAATGGACCATTTTTCCTCATTAACTTGCAAGGAAGTTTCTATACATTTGTATCTTCCTTTTTTGGCAAGGTTGAAAACATCGGCAATCAAAAATTTCCTGTCATTCCTCAAATCTGTTTGTGAAGGTGGGACAGCTGATTGCCTTGCAGTTGTGTTTGTAGCATGTCGTCCCTGATGCCTCATTTCATTTATTTAATAGCATAATTATATCATAACTTATATCTATCTGCACTATCATAAACTGACGTGTATTCTCACACATTCTATCTGAAATTTTGCCCATAAGAATTGTTTGCATTTACTTCAGACCATCCCACTCCATTTTTGTCCAGCATATCCCTAGTTATAATCTTGAGAACAGCATATCAGATTAGTCATGATTAATAAATACAGAAAAACTTGGAATTTAATCAAATGGCTTCTCATTCAAAGATCTCCTTTTTTTTACCCATAATAACCATAATTTATGTCTGCAACAGAAGAATATGGTAATATTAAAACCCTAATTATCTCAGAATTCATTATACGCATATGATACCCTACTTGCAATCGTGTGAACGCTATACACATTGAATAAAAACCATACTTCAGATTTTGAATTTGAATCTTTCCCCAGGCTGATAGTATGTAGCACAGTCCTCTCCCCCAATGCCAGGGAGTAGCAGTGAGCCACAGCTCCTGGCCCGTAATGCCATCACAAGAGTAAACAACTGACACACTGACAACCATTCTTATGCCGCATGGCCAATCTCTTTCACTTTCAGTACAGTATTCAATAAATTACATGAGACAATCAACATTATTAAAGGATTTTATCCAACTATAGACTAACGTAAGTGGTCTGGGCACATTTAAGTTGGGCTAAAACTAAGCTATAGTGGTCAGTAGGTTAGGTGTACAAGTGCGTTTCAACTTATGACATTTTTAATTTATGATGGGTTAATCAGGATATAACCCCATCATAAATCAAGGAAGTCTGTCTCGAAATTTTGATTTCAGAGTCAAATAAATAAGCTAAGCATGCTTATTTGAAATGTATTGTTACTTGTTATAATCATTCACTGATTAGTGAGTTTATTTCAATGTATAATTATTACAAAATTCAAATATACTGTATTTAATAGAATGCATTCCAGAATATGAATTCATTTCAACTACGTCATCTTATTCCAATCTGGTGGGCTACAAAGAAAGATAATGTCATTATGAATACCTTGTTATCTCAAAATAAACTTAAGAGTAAGAGGTGCTTTATTTCTTTTGCTGTATTCAAAGAGGTCAATCTATTTTTAAGTTAAATCAATAAGTCTCCATTGTGTGCTTAGAGTAAGACCACGAGCATTTAGCTCATAAGTAAAGTGTTAAAAGAAACCACAATGTTATCATTAAGAATTTGACTTAGAAATTCTTCTGGTTTCCTAACATTCTTGCTAAGTACTCTGGAACGGACAATAATCTGCACTATTGTAAAATGAATGGAACAAGTTGGAGGATGGTGAAAGTCTGAGGAGACTGAGGAAAACCTATTATTATTCCAAAATATATAGCAACTTTAAAAGATACGGTAATTATTATTCTGTTGATACTTCTATTGTGCTGGATATTTATACTTATAGGAGATAATTGTGTGTGTGTGTGTGTGTGTTTGTGAGAGAGAGAGAAAGGGGGGGGAGAGAAATTACGAATGCTCTAAATATTTTGAAGCAGCATAAATGAGATCCACCTTCCCGTTACCCTTTCTGCCAACTTGAAAACGCCATTTCATAATATCTGAATCAATGAAGAAATCACAAGCTAGGAACATCTATAATTTAGGGGCAATGCTAATTTTCTTTTTTGAGTGTAGATCTTTAAAATGAGCTTTTTTGCCCCTGCTCTAAAATCTGTAAAATGCATTTACCTAAGGTAGACTATCCCTGAAAGTATTATATGAAAATTTTTAGCTAAGGGGGGCTTTTTATTTTGATAAGTCTCTGAAGCCAAGAAGTTGAGTTTCCTCTGTTATAAGTGATAACATTTATAATCAACTAATACCTAATTCAAACAAAAATCTTTGTGAAGTTTGTTTCTAACCTGAAGAGGTTCTAACGTGTCTCTCTTTTTTTTTTTTAATTTTTATTTATTTATGATAGTCACACAGAGACAGAGAGAGAGGCAGAGACACAAGCAGGCTCCATGCACCGGGAGCCCGACGTGGGACTCAATCCCCAGTCTCCAGGATCGCGCGCTGGGCCAAAGGCAGGCGCTAAACCGCTGCGCCACCCAGGGATCCCTCTAATCTGTCTCTTATTAATAGCATTGGGTTCCTGTGTTCATAGGATCTGTATGACTACCCAGATAGAAGTCTGTGATAGAGATGGGTTTCCTACGGCATCATAATTTTACAGTAAGTCTGTAACAGAGTAAACATGTTTATCCTTGTGAATATTGATTTTTTTCACATCATAGATTATTTTCAAAATTGATAATTATAACAGCATGTTTTATTATATTTAAGTATGCGTTTATCTATTAACTGAATCATTAAAGTAAGATTCTTTACTTCAAATTATTCTAAAATAGAATTTTATTCATGAATTTTCATAGTTCCTTAAAGATATCATTAAGTAAGGAAGTCAATTATTCTTCTAATGTAAATTTCAAGCATGACAGGTAAAATGTTCTAGAAAAAGCTTGCCATGCAAAATTGTTTTGAATACTATGGCTAGAGCATTTGCCCACGCATGAAATAGAGATATAACTTCAATACTTTCAGGTCAAATCACAGCATCAGGAAAAGGTTGAATATAAATTAAGGATAAAATCCAATATATTTGGGTGGGACTACATTTTCTTCTTGAGAAATCATAGAAGGACACATTAATTATACTTGGTATGAAATTTCTCAAGTAAAACAGAAAATCCTGACTTTGCTAAGGACACACATAACCAAAGCACTGGCTTATTCTATGTTTTATTTTAAACTTTTGGAAATAATTTTGATTAAGGGATTAAATGGCATTGTGCCTATTCTGAAGGATATATGACAGAGAAAGGATTTTATGAGGGACCAGGCATGTAAGAATATTCATTCTTCAAAAAAACAAACAAAAAAAGCAAAACAAAACAAAACAAAACAAAGATTCATTCTTTAACATGTTCAATGCAGACTTCTTGAGGGTAAAGTGTGCACCACCCAGTGCCAGTCACTGGGCTACTGACCAAATAAGAGCTCATTTTGGAACTCCCCAATTAGTGAAAGGGAAGGACATGTGGATACGTAAATTAGCCTGACAACACTAAGATTTGTTGAGCATGCATGATGTACCAGGAAATGTGCTAAATCCTTTACAATGATTATTTATTTTAATCCTTATAGTATCCCCGAGAGAGGGACTGTTGCTTATTGCAGTAAAATTGAGATTAAGATATGAAACTCGCTCAAGGTTTCACAGCCAGAGAGGTGTACCAGAGATGATAGATCGTATTAGAAGGATATGAAACAAATGTTATAGGAGAGGCCAGGGTAATAATAAGTGCCTGTGGGAGTCAATGAAAGTGTCCTACCTCACAGATAGAAAATTTGAACTAGATCTTAAAGAGAGAATACGAGGTTTGCTAGTAGTGAAGGCAGATAAGGGGAATGTTTCCATCTAGTAAGATTTTCTAGAAGTATAGCCTTCTGGTCTTCATTTTATCATTTATAATATGTGATAGTGGAATAATCTGATTTCTAAGTTTTTTTGAGTTCTGGAATTTTAGGATGATGTTTTGTTTACTCTACATAAAAATAAAAGAGACTTCTGAGTAAATGCTGAAACATCTGAGACTTTTGACAATATATCACTGACCCTCCAGAAAGAAGAAAGATTTCTTTTATCCTGCACATGGATAAAACATCATCTGTTTTCTTCAAAGATAGCTAGTTACATGTGGAACTTCTCCTCCCTTAAAAGAGATGGGAGAAAGTACGATATGACATATGGGGGGACAGCCTAGCCAGTCTGTAGTAGCTGATAATTAGGGTTCTGTATTCCATAAACCCAACTGCTTCTGGTTAGGGCTCTCTTATCTTTTTTTCTAGTTACTTTAGGAAAACTTAATGTTTTAGACCTCAAAGGATTTCCTTTTGTTGTATGAGAAAAGCCAGGATATTCCTGGCCCCTAGAGAGGTGTTGCACAGTGCTGGGGGGTGACAGCCACTTAAACTCCCAGGAAAAGCCAATGGAGATGGGAAGATAGCAAAGGAAACACATACAAAATGGCCTTGATTGTACATAGTTTCTGAGAAGGGGAAACTGGACAGTCAAAATGTAATACTTCTTTTTTTCATAGTCAGCATCAGTGACTTTAACTGAAACAAAAATGATTTTAAAATATTGCTAGCCAAGTGTGTTTCACTCATTCATTTGAAGCCCTATGATCTTCCTAGAGAAAATAATCATGTAACTGAAGACACACACAATATTCTGATATAATTTTTAAAAGTTATCCTATGGAACTATACTCAACATACCCATGTGTTTTCATATACCAATAATTGAATTTGTGGTTTGAAATGACAAACCACATGTCATGCTGTCTTACTTCTACTATATGAAGCAGTTTATTTCATCTATAAAAAACAAGCAGTGAGAAATATTCAGGAAACTCTTTTACAAATTTAAAGAAATAAAAATATTTATTATATTGTCACATTGTCATTTAAATGCTCAAATTTTCAGAGAAGAGTGACAAAATTGTCTTCTTACCCATAAACCCTGTCCTTTATGATTTCTGTACTATATTACGATATTTTTCTTCTAAAATTAGGATATAGGAGGGAAAGAAAAGATGAATAAGCAATACATTTATTAGTATTTAGTAACATGTAATACAAGGAATCCAGAATGACGATCAAAAATCACAAAAGGAAGAGTCAGCCACAGGTTTCTGGTGAGTTATTCAAGTGAGTGCAGTGCTCCCACAATCATCTCCGTCCAGGTTGAACTGTTGCGTAGGGCAATTAATTCCATTTCCCACTTTTAGTTTTTCTTATGTTAAATTTAGAAGGCAGCCTGCCAGCTATGATTAAGATTTTCTCAGAAAATAGTTTCTAGAACCTAATACAAGACTGTTAAACCACTGCGTAAGCATAATGGTTTAGATCAGTTGTATGCAACTTCCATGTGCACATTTCCCAAAGCAAGCTTATGAAAGCACACATTTCCAGGTACCCATACCATCCAAGGTGTCTGATTTGGTAAGATCTAGAGTAAAACCTCGGAAGTGAAATTTTCATCAAGCGTCCCAAGAGGATTCTGACACAGATTTGTGTTTAGAATACCGTTTGGGAAATTGTTTTGGAGCAGAATGAAGAACAAAGTATATTTTTATATGTAAGCACAATGGGAAGGAAACAAGGAATTTAAAACGTGAAGGAGGAAAAGGGGACTCTCGTATTGTACATAGTTAAAAGTCTGTGATTCTCAGATAATCATAACTTTTCCATATGTTACCAGCATGATAGCCTCCAAAGCTTATGCTGTCTTCACTATACCAAATGAAGCTTAAGGAGTGAGTGAGACGGGGAAAAAAGAAATTATTTAAGCAATAGCTCAGGGAGAAGCTAACGAGTTTTTGTTAGCTTCCAAAAAGGCAAGTGCCCATAGTATGGTCAGGAATAAGAAACGGGGGGTGGGGGGGGCGAAAATAGACAAGAAAAAAGCAAAAGAATGTAATTGTTCGTGTGACCCATTGTGTGCATGTGTACACACACGTACCACAACATGCCACCTACCACAACATACCACTTACCACAGCACACTACAACCCTTCACCACCTGGAAGCTGATGGCTACAGTACAGTCATTATGTGCATTATGTCATGCTCCCAGAGGTTTTCCTAAATCCAGTGTTATGTACTTTCTCTTTAACACTTTGCACACATAATGCCAACAAATCCAGCTCCTTAGGAAGTGCTCACCTTGATATTCTGAATATTTTATACAAAAAATACTTTTATTTATTTTTTTAAGACACTTTTATTTTGACCAAAGTTTCCATTTATATTCACATGGTGAATTACATGTTGAGCTACTTAGCCAATGATCATGAGTCAATTATGGTTTATGGAAATTCACTTGGAATTGTCTATCTGAGAATTATGAAACTTTAAAAATTGTCACTTCCAATTGCCTGAATTTAGAATGGGGAAAACTGAGGCTTCTGCTGTTCTACTTCTCTTCTATTCTTCTTTTGAACTTGTAAACCTCTTCTTTGTAGAAATTTATTAACAAGTACCGTTATATAATGCTTTCTCCAATAAATGAGAAATACACACACATACACTCACACACACCTTTTCATTTCTATTATCCATGGCAAAATTTTATCTTGGGTAGTATACTTACTTCCTGGTATCCTCTTTCCCCACATCCTCCTCTCTGCACTCTTATCTAGTAGTAGGTGTTAGAATATTGCTACTTGATGATTAATATTTTCAATGAAAGAGATTAAAGTTGGAAATCTTGCAGAGCTTTTGTATTTATATTTCTATTCTGAGATTTTGGAAATAGACACAAATTCTCAAGTTTCATTTGAAAAACGTTTTAATCATGGAATAAAGACAAGTGTATCTGAGATTATGGTCTTACTATTCAGTAATAAGAATACTCTTAACTATCTGATGGATGAAAACTAGTATTCTAACTCAACATATTTATAGTACAGAGTTTTACTTATTTCTTTACTGATCGCTATGCCAAATCCTGAACTCTGTTCCAGTTGTTTTACTGTGTAATGACTCTTAACCTTTCTACTAATTGGACTGGCTCATATGCTTTTTAGCCTGTCTTCCCTCAGATCCTCATAGCACACTTTTGGAAGCCTGACACTAACAGAGGTCATGTAAAATATGTTAGGTAACTGGTGGTGATATAATCCTGCATAGCCAAACTGAACAATACGTAGAAAAAATGGAATTTAACTTCAATTACCATTTATGAAAATCTGGTTCATTGATGTTTACTTATAAAATACCTCCTCCAAATCCTTTAGTCTGAATATGGACAATCACCTTTTTACACCTTTAAATAGATTCTTCCTATCTGGATAGCTCACACCTGATTCTGATTAAATAAATTATCCATCTGTGAATTCTACAGGTGTAACTTTTAATACTTACCCTTTATTATTTAATACTTACCCTATATTATTTCCAGCAGTCTCCTCCCTGCTCCCAACGTGTCAGAAACAAGTAATTTAGTTGCTATGACTTTTCCATTTGTCTAAAGGCAAACCTATCAACCCCTATAAACATGTGTGTTTTATCTTGCTCCCTGTTTGGTATACCATGGATATGTGGGAGAATCAAGATTAGACTTTTGTTGATCTGACTTCTTGATAATAAGGTGTTAGGAAAGCAATAAATGTATTGGAAAAAGAACTTTAAATCATATTTAAGCTTACTAAAGCCTTTCAATAGAACATATTTAATTCTGGTAGTAATAAAATGGATGGGATTTCATTGTAAAGCAGAGCAGAATTCAGCATATACTGTGTCAGCTTTACATGACAGATTATTAATAAACTGCCACTGTTACCACTCGATGCCAGTCTTTGGTGTTGGCATTTTTTTAAACTTGAAACTCAAATGTATTTTTTTAATCTTATTAAAAGATTAGATGTATTTTTTAATCTTATTTTTAAAAGATGTATTTTTTAATCTTATTTTATGAACCAGTTTCTTCTTTTCAATACATTTTTTTCTCTTCTCTGTAGAATTATTGTGTGATTCAATTAATGGTTCCAATTTCATTATACTTATATGTTCTAAAAAACCCTAAGGCATTGTATAACTTCACATAGATCAACTTTAGTTATTTGTTTGTTTGTTTGTTTTCATTTGATGAAGGTGAAGACAAGGCAGAGTAAGAATTAAGAAAGAGGATGTACTTTCAACTTGGTACCTAACAAAAATGAGCCATTTGGTAGAATTCATTTTCTCAACTAACTTTCCCCAGTATGTTTGCCTTTTTCTCTCTTTTCTTCTCCTATCCCTGTTCTAGATACACTTTTTTAAAAGATTTTATTCATTTATTCATGAGAGACACAAGAGAGAGAGAGAGGCAGAGACACAGGCAGAGGGAGAAGCAGGCTCCATGCAGGGAGCCCAACTTGGGACTCTATCCCGGGTCTCCAGGATCACGCCCTGGGCTGAAGGCGGCACTAAACCACTGAACCACCCAGGGACCCCCGATACACATTTTATATTGTCCATTAATTCAACAAAACACTTAAATATTTGTATGAAATAGTCATTTTGCTAGTGTTGGAAAAATAATAAGTAGTGGGCAAAGCCTACAGGAAATAGACAGTTCAAGAGAGCTTATAGGGTCTAAGGTTATCCTTTAGATACAAAAGGGCCATTTTGTATCTAAAATTTTTTATGCTTTACAACTCCTTGTCACTCCATCAAAACTTTAGCTATCTATCAGAGAGAAGTTAAGAGTTACTTTAAAATAAGTTGCAATCAGTGGGTTAAAGGACATAGCATCTGATGATGGGGTAAAAAGTGTGTATAATGTCATAGAGAGGGCAAAATGAATAGCAAAACATGCAGGTGATGCGCTGAGTTTTATCTAAGTAGTATATATTATCCTCATTGTCTTAATTGGACGGGTAATGTCAAACCTTTGGACAAAGCTGAAAAAGATTCATACCTAGTAAGGTATGCACTGGTATTTACTGGAAATAAAAGAAATAGAGACTAGAAGAACAATAAAAAATGATCAATCAATGAAACTAAGAGCTGGTTTTTCAAAAAGATAAAACAGGCGTGTCTGGCTGGCTCCATCAGTAAAGCATATGACTATTAATCTTGGGGTCATGAGTTTGAGTCCCACATTGGACATACATATTACATACATAAATAAACATATATATATATCAGGGCACCTGGGTAGTATAGTCAGTTAAGCCTTTGACTCTTGGTTTCAGCTCAGGTCATGATCTCAAGGTCATGAGTGCAGCGCCTGCTTGAGATTCTCTCTCCTCCCACCTGTGTGCTCTCTCTCTCTCTCTTTCTCTCTCAAAACAAATCTTTAAAATGTACGTGTATTTTTGAAAGATAAAACTCTCAAACCTTTAGCTACACTAAACAAGACAAAAAGATTTCAATAAATAAAATTAGAAACTAAAGGAGCCATTACAACTGACACTACAGGAATGCATATGATCAGAAAATAACTGCCATATACAATTATATGCCACCAAATTTGATAACCTAGAAGAAATGAATACATTTCTAGAAGCATAAAACCTACCAAGAATGAATCAAAAAGAATAAATAATATGAATAGGCACCAATGTGTTACACATTAATACTCCATAATGAACAGTGGGCACTGGCTCAAATGTCCCATACTGGTTTTTGCCTTTGAGTCATTCTACATGGTGTTCCTTCTGCCTTATAGGGTTTACCACTTCCCAGCAGTGGGTCCTGGGCAAGTTTCTCAGGCTCATTGACCTCAACTATCTCCCATAGAGAATGGGAAACACATTGGTTGTGATGCTTACCTCATAAGGACATCACAAGGATCAGATGATGTGTGAAAGCATTTTACAAACTGCCAAGTCCTCTGCCCATATGAGCTAATAGAATATAAAACAATGGATGCCAAGGAGTTAAGACAGGGAGGGAACTTAGAAGATAGAAATAACTGCTGTGTGGAAATGGTAGACGTGATTTTTGCTCAACATTCTGGCAAGAGAAACTTTATAAAAGTACAAATTAATTAATAGAGCAAATTGGGGTAAGGGATAGGGAAGAAGGTAATTGAGAAGGGGAGGCCTGGATGTGTTTGGATCCTCTGAAGTCTAGAGAGAGGAAAGTGTTTGTTATCCAGCAGACAATTCCTGCAAGCAACCTGGAGCAATTTTTGCCTGACCCAGACAGATTCAAATCTGGCCTGTGCCGTTTTGACATTAAGATTCAGTTTCCTCACCTGTAAAGTGGACATAATAATGGTACCAACCTCAGAGCATTGTGGAGATACTTTAATTCATTTTTTTTGTCACTCAAAAAGATTTCTTAATAATACGGCATTGGACTATAACCAAAATATGAAATAAATATACACAAGTTTATATTGATATAAACAAATGAACAAATAGGGGAGAAAAGGCTAATTTTGCTTTAATAGAATTCCAGATAGGGGCACCTGGCTCAGTGGTTGAATAACTGCCTTTGGCTCAGGTCATGATGCTGGGGTCCTGGGATTGAGTTCTGCATCAGGCTCCCCACGGGGAACTGGCTTCTCCCTCTGCATATGTTTCTGTATCTCTCATGAATGAATAAATAAAATCTTAAAAAATAAAAAATAAAAGAATTCCTAATAATAGACTCCTCACTTCAGGAGGTGAAGGAAAATCCTCCCCACCCCCTACCCCAAAGGTGGGGTAGATTTAGAGCACACTTCTAAACAACAGAGTGTAGAGAGAGGGAAACAGTGACTTGGGGCAGCAGACTGGCACACACAACTTTAACTGAGTGACAAAAGTCAGTGATGAAAGTCAGCAGTAATGCTGTGTGAATCTCATGCACCCCCAACTGAGATGGGATGGAAAGGCACAGAAGCACTTCACCACTGTGGTAGTCTTTCCAAAATTCCATATTCCCAGCCTACTCATGACAGAAATATCAGACACACCCAAATTGAGGCTCCTGCAACAAAGTAGCTGACCATGGGATCCCTGGGTGGCGCAGCGGTTTGGCGCCTGCCTTTGGCCCAGGGCGCGATCCTGGAGACCCGGGATCGAATCCCACGTCGGGCTCCCGGTGCATGGAGCCTGCTTCTCCCTCTGCCTGTCTCTGCCTCTCTCTCTCTCTCTGGGTGTGACTATCATAGATAAATAAAAAAATAATAAAAAAAAAAACACAAAATAGCTGACCAACACATCCCTTCAAAACTGTCTATCGAGGTCACGGAAAACAAGAATGAGAAGCTGTCCCGCACAAGGCTGGTTCAACACTTGTAAAACAATCGATGTGATTCATCATATCAGCAAGAGAAAAACCAAGAACCATATGATCCTCTCATTAGATGCAGAGAAAGCATTTGACAAAATACAGCATCCATTCCTGATCAAAACTCTTCAGAGTGTAGGGATAGGGGAACATTCCTCGACATCTTAAGCGCCATCTACGAAAAGCCCACAGCAAATATCATTCTCAATGGGGAAGCACTGGGAGCCTTTTCCCTAAGATCAGGAACAAGACAGGGATGTCCACTCTCACCACTGCTATTCAACATAGTACTGGAAGTCCTCGCCTCAGCAATCAGACAACAAAAAGACATTAAAGGCATTCAAATTGGCAAAGAAGAAGTCAAACTCTCCCTCTTCGCCGATGACATACTCTACATAGAAAACCCAAAAGCCTCCACCCCAAGATTGCGAGAACTCATACAGCAATTTGGTAGCGTGGCAGGATACAAAATCAATGCCCAGAAATCAATGGCATTTCTATACACTAACAATGAGACTGAAGAAAGAGAAATTAAGGAGTCAATCCCATTTACAACTGCACCCAAAAGCATAAGATACCTAGGAATAAACCTAACCAAAGAGGTAAAGGATCTATACCCTAAAAACGATAGAACACTTCTGAAAGAAATTGAGGAAGACACAAAGAGATGGAAAAATATTCCATGCTCATGGATTGGAAGAATTAATATTGTGAAAATGTCCATGCTACCCAGGGCAATTTACACATTTCATGCAATCCCTATCAAAATACCATGGACTTTCTTCAGAGAGTTGGAACAAACCATCTTAAGATTTGTGTGGAATCAGAAAAGACCCCAAATAGCCAGGGGAATATTAAGAAAGAAAACCATAGCTGGGGGCATCACAATGCAAGATTTCAGGTTGTACTACAAAGCTGTGGTCATCAAGACAGTGTGGTACTGGCACAAAAACAGACCCATAGATCAATGGAACAGAATAGAGAATCCAGAAGTGGACCCTCAACTTTATGGTCAACTAATATTCGACAAAGCAGGAAGACTCTCCCTGGAAAAAAGACAGTCTCTTCAATAAATGGTGCTGGGAAAATTGGACATCCAAATACAGAAGAATCAAACTAGACCATTCTCTGATACCATACACAAAGATGAACTCAAAATGGATGAAAGACCTAAATGTGAGACAAGATTCCATCAAAATCCTAGAGGAGAACACAGGCAACACCATTTTTGAACTTGGCCACAGCAACTTATTGCAAGATACATCCATGAAAGCAAGAGAAACAAAAGCAAAAATGAATTATTGGGACTTCATCAAGATAAGAAGCTTCTGCACAGCAAAAGAAACAGTCCACAAAAGTAAAAGACAACCTACAGAATGGGAAAAGTTATTTGCAAATGACCTCTCAGATAAAGGGCTAGTATCTGAGGTCTATAAAGAGCTTATTAAACTCAACAGCAAAGAAACAATCCAATCATGAAATGGGCAAAAGACATGAACAGAAATCATACAGAGGAAGACATAGATATGACCAACAAGCGCCGCATCACTGGCCATCAGGGAAATATAAAACCAAACCACAATGAGATACCACCTCACACCAGTGAGAATTGGGGAAAAGTCACAAGACAGGAAACAACAAATGTTGGAGAGAATGTGGACAAAGGGGAACCCTCTTACTCCGTCAGTGGGGATGTGAACTGGTGCAGCCACTCTGGAGAACTGTGTGGAGTTTCCTCAAAGAGTTAAAAATAGACCTGCCCTACGACCCAGCAATTGCACTGTTGGGGATTTACCTCAAAGATACAGATGCAGTGAAACGCTGGGACACCTACACCCCAGTGTTTATGGGAGCAACGTCCACAATAGCCAAACTGGGGAAGGAGCTTCGGCGTCCATCAAAAGATGAATGGATAAAGAAACCGTGGTCTGTGTATACTATGGAATATTACTCAGCCTTGAGAAACGACAAAGACCCACCATTTGCTTCGACGTGGATGGACCAGGAGGGTATTATGCTGAGTGAAATAAGTCAATCAGAAAAGGACAAACATTATGTGGTCTCATTCATTTGGGGAATATAAAAAGTAGTGAAAGGGAATAAAGGGAAAAAGAAAAAAAATGAGTGGGAAATATCAGAAAGGGGACAGAACATGAGAGTCTGCTAACTCTGGGAAACGAACAAAGGGTGGTAGAAAGGGAGGTGGGCAGGGGTGGGGGTGACTGGGTGACGGGCAGTGAGGGGGGCACTTGATGGGATGAGCACTGGGTGTTGTTCTATATGTTGGCAAATTTAACACCAATAAAAAATAAAATAAATAAATAAATCATCCTTTTGTTCCAAGGATGGAACACACACACACACACACACACACACACACACACACACACACACACAAAAGGACAAACATTATATGGTCTCATTAAGTTGGGGAATATGAAAATAGTTAAAGGGCATGAAGGGGAAAGGAGAGAGAATGAGTGGGGAAATATCAGAGAGGGCAAGAGAACATGAGAGACTGCTAACTCTGGGAAACGAAGAAGGGGTGGTGGAAAGGGAGGTGGGTGTGGGGGTTGGGGTGACTGGGTGATGGGACCTGAGGGGGGGCACTTGATGGGATGAACACTGGGTGTTATGCTATATGTTGGCAAATTGAACTCCAATAAAAAGAAATTAAAAAAATAAACAAACGAAACAAAAGAAAAAAAACCAAACAGCAGGTTTCCCTTTTTAATGGCTGAATAATATTCATATATTTTTTCTTTATTCATCTATTTGTTTATGTATAGTATGTTGTTTCCATGTCTTAGCTATTGTAAATAATGCTTCAATAAACATGGAAATACAGAAATCTCTTTCAGAGAGGGATTTTATTTTATTTTGGTTATGTAACCATAGGGTGGTTGCTGGATCATATGGAGTTCTATTTTTAATTTTTTGAGGAACCTCCATCCTCCATATTGCCTTCCATAGTACCCATATTGAATTACATTCCCAACCAACTTGCACAAGGATTCCCTTAACTTCAAATCCTTGCCACCAGCACTTGTTATCACTTATCTTCCTGATAGCCATTCTGACAAGTATGAGGTAACATTCACTGTGATTTTGATTTGCACTTTTGTGATGATCAGTAATGTTAAGGACATTTTCATGTACATATTGGCCATTTGCATATCTTCTTCAGGGAAAACAGTCTATTCAAATCTTTTACCCATTTTAAATCAGATTGTTTTTTGCTGTTGAATTTTCTTATATATTTTAGATGTTAAGTGCTGTTTGCAAATACCGTTTTCCTTGCCATGGGTTGCTTTTCATTTTGTTGTGCAAGAGTATTTTAAGTTGATATTATCTCACTTTTTTTTTGGTTTTATTGCTTATAATTTTGGTGTCATATATAATGCGTCATTGCAAAGACCAATATCAGGGATATTTTTTCCCTGTTTTTTTCTAAAACTCTTACGGTTTTAGGTCTTCATGTAATTGTTAATCACCTGAAACTAACTGGAATTTAAATAAAACCTTTAAGAAAAGATACCCAAAAAACGAAGCTTGTTTTAAGATATATGTTTCAAGAAATTCGTTTAAGGAAAGTGCAAGTGAGGGACGCCTGGGTGGCTCGGCGGTTGAGTGTCTGCCTTCAGCTCAGGGCGTGACCCAGGGTCCCGGAATCGAGTCCCTCATCGGGCTCCCTGCGGGGAGCCTGCTTCTCCCTCTGTCTGTGTCTGTGCCCCTCTCTCTCGCTCTCGAATAAGTAAATGAAATCTTTTTTTAAAAAGGAAAGTGCAAGTGAGAAACACCATTAAATAAATAAATAAATAAATAAATAAATAAATAAATAAATGTTTAATTATGTCAGCACGTTGATGTTATCCATAGTTCTCCACATTTAAATTTTAGCAATATTGTAGCTAATATAAAAGACTAGGTGGGCATATTGCAACTCTACCCCTTAATGGGTGTGTGACCATACAGAAGCTGCTTAATTACTCATGTGCTTCTTTTTCTGTATGAACAAAACATGAAAATAGACATCTACATTCTATACCTTAGTAGGAATGAAATAGCATAGGTAATATTTACATGAAATAACATAGGTGAGAGCCCCTTCCCCTCCCTATACTGATAGTACTTGGCACAAGCAGGTAGTAAGTAATTGATATATTGTTCCCCTTTGTCTTCTTATGCTCTGTGTCAGAAAAAAACATTCATTGAAGAAAAGTTGTGTTGAGAGAAAGGATCTTTTCAGCAGTATGAGTTTTAGGTAAGACTTTTGTTATACTGTTGGAACTGCAATTAGTGGATGAGAAGGGCTCATACGTACTTAGCTAGTACCGGGCCATCTCTACACCATACTACTGTCTTCTCCACACAATTCCATAACTGCCTCAAAAAAGGAAAGGATATGCCAAACTTTTCTCTTGCTATGAAAAAGTTTTTTTTTTTAAGATTTATTTATTTATTCATGATACACATGGGGGCGGGGGCGTGCAGAGACACAGGCAGAGGGAGAAGCAGGTTCCATGCCGGGAGCCCAATGCGGGACCCGATCCCGGAATTCCAGGATCACGCCCTGGGCAAAAGGCAGGCACCAAACTGCTGAGCCACCCAGGGATCCCCTGAAAAAGTTTTAATTGAAAACCAGGATTCTGGGCTGAATACAGCTTCAGCAGATTCCCCATTAAATTAGAAGGGGTTTTTCATTTAAGTCATAGTGTTGATATGTCACTATGCTCTGTCACTTTGAAAAGCGATAGTGCTTTGTTATCAGCACTGAGCCCTGACAGGCTTTTGATGTAGACTTAGACTAAAATAGATTGCCAGAATGATGAAGGCGCTGCTTACCTTCTAACACCTCCAGGCTGTGGATGTGGGCAAAGGTGCTGACCTATTGCTCTGTCCAGCCCAGTGGGTTTGATCATCTCCAGCTGAATATTTTCACATTTTAGATTGTAAGTTGAAATTGTAGAAGGGTTGATAGGTTTTCAACAGAAGCATGAATGTTACTGATAGCATATGATTTATGCCATCTAGAGACTTAATTTCTTAGGCAAATTGTTAATAATTAATTCTTGCCCTTTAACTTATACATTCTATTTAGAAAGTCTTTAAAGAAAGAAAACCGTACTTGGTGAGTTATAGAGGAAGTTGGCCTGCCAAAAAACATAGTCATTCCTTGAATTAAACACCATGTGCCAACCTTCTGCCAAGCACTGAGTTAGGTGTTGCAAACAGAAAGACAATTAAGAGTACCCGTCCTCAAGCAGAGAGATATATACAGAGGTAGATACTTATAAAATAATGCAGCAAGTGAAATATTATGCATAGAATATTACTGAAGCACAAAAAGCAATTATCTTGATATCTCTTAGGAAACAGGTAACAGAAATAGTGCATGTGTAACCAGTATCCTTGTTCCTAATGACCAGATCAGCACATTCAATGTATAGCTGAATGTTTAGATTGATAGGACATTACCTTTCTTGGCTAGGAACAAGATTTCTCTTAGGAGAGGCTGAACATGCATATTCAAATAGAGTTTGCTATCAGAAAAGTGGAAAGGTTTTTGAGGGCTCAGAATTAGTATTTCTTCTTACATTTGCCACCCCACCCCCAGACACGCACACAGTTTAACTCTCTGTACACCATAGTGTCCCATGCCTTTCTGCTGTTGGCCATATAGAAAATAAATACTTTTTGAAAAAGCTTTGCTCTATAACATTTCCAGGCTCCTTCATGTGGGCTCACTTTTCTACTCAGCATGTTTCTCTACATTAAACTCTGGTAGATATGATAAGCAAGTAGCTAAAGAGCATTTAAAAGAGTTTACACTGTGAATGGAAAAATACAGATTTTACTGCCTTTGTTGCCTTTTAAAACTAAACCTCTTCTTGAATGTATTTGTATAGGATTTTCATAGCCCTCCCCTCTGGAGCAATGTTTTAGCAATGCTGCTCTGAGTTTTAATCACTGGATATTTGTTTTTTTCTTCCACACTAATTTCAAATCACAAACTAACATTCAAATTGAAAACAGTAATAGGTTTACAGTCTTTCAATTTACTTTTAACTTCATGCTATCTAAAAAAAAAAAAAAACTTCATGCTATCTTTTCAGAGCATCTGATCAAGTTTAACACCATTGGATAGTTTAAAACTCAGTTTGCAGTAATCCACAGCCCTCAGAAATATTTGACTTCTACCTAAAAGTAAATAAAGGTAAAAAGTCTCTACATCTTCAATAAAAGTTTTCAAAAATGAATCAGCCACATGTTTTGAGTCCCATCTCTGTGAGCAAATTTCCAGAATAAATCATTTCTGGGCTTGGCTGAATTCCAGAGCACTGCAGGTCTCAGTCCAGAGGGCTGCATATATATGCAGATTGGCCATTCAAAGTTAAGGAAATACCTGCTTTCTATATTTATAGATGCTGCCACTTATATTTTGCATTTTATATGATCATTTCCTTGTCTACCTTAAACTATTAAGTTCATGAGTATGGGAATCTCTTCATTGTATTTCCAGCCATAGCTCACTCAGTACCTAGACCAACAGTAGGCACTCAAGGAATACCTGCTAAATCGCCAAATCCCGTGTTTAGGACTGTGAGTGAATAATGGGAACAGAGTTGTACTCAGATGTTAAAGATGACTTCGTATATATTGATCCCTAGATATATGAAGTCAAAAATAACAACAATAAGGAGGGCTTAGATAACTAAAAGTGTTCCTAGAGTAGTATAGCAAATAGGTTCCAGGGAGCTTCATGGACGCTTTCCCCTACCTCACTTATTAACTGGCATTAAGGTAGGAATGTATAGCACAATGCTTCCTTTAAGCAACAAACTTTCAGAAGTATTGCTCCAAGACACAACTCACATAGCAAATAAAGTATAATGTCTTAGAATGGTCTTTAGGACCTGAATTTCTAATTGAGATCTTGTTTTAACATTTTCCTAACTCACACACACACACACACACACACACACACACAAACAGGGCATATGCAATATATACTTCTGTGTGTGTAGGTATATATATAAGAAATAGCAATGCTATCTATATACAATTGATACATATACTAATATATATGAGTAACTATATATTTATACATTATATAAGTAACATGTTTGTAATATTTAAATATTACATATGTGATATCTATGTAATACAAACTTATTTATTATAGAAGTCATAACTAAGTTATTAAGCTGTTATCCCTTTTGACAATAAATATCATCTCTCTTGGTCTTACTTACTCTCTATTTCCCAGTTGGGCTTTTAGGCATTTGATGGTGAGAGAATGAGTTAATTTTACCTCTCTAAACAAAGCCAACTGGGAAATGGCTTGGATGCCACCATGGAGGTAATAGAAGATGCCCAATTTTGGTAAATAAAAAACATGTGACTAGATGTCTCCTCATTATTTCAATATTGTATAAATAATACTCTTAAAAATATCAAACAGATCATAAGAATATCTGATAATATTTCAACTCCAATTTTATAGAGAAACACAAACTGTAGCTGTCAGAATGATCCTCTTTCCTAAGCAAAACAACTAACGTAGCAACAAGGTGTATGAGGAGATCAGCAATTTATAAAAGGACTACCTTTTGCTTCTAGTTTTAAATTCTTCACTGGGTCAAACTGTGACTTCATGGCTACTTATTTAATGTGTGTTTGTGTGCATAGGTCTGTGTTTTCTTTCCAGTTATGTTGCCAGTTTATTCAGCAATTTTACCATTTTGACAAAGCTTATGGATTTAAGACGTTTTATAGCAGAATTATTTATTATGAACAAAGTTTCATCTTAATAAAGATGTACTTGTATGGACAAGTACATTTTAATTTTTTCAAGATACATTAATGAAAAAATATTCTGGATCTGTTTTCATTCTTTCTTTTATTCTACACTCCTTCCCCACAAAAAAGTATGCACATATACATAATTATTTTTTACATAATTATTAAGACAAAATTAATATGATTCAGTCAGAGTTCAGGTATGACATTTGTTAATTCATATGGCTAGTGCTCGAAAGGAAATATTATTTATATAAAGGTAGTCTTATAGGGCTAAGCAACAAAAGAAAACCGAATTGAATATGGCAAATAACATGGAATTAAGTACTGTTTCAAGCGTAATTTTTTTTTAAATGTGGTCATTCTGCACTGTTATTCATTCTGTTCAAAGAAAAAGCAACCTTGAGTAATGTATTTTTAAAATCAGCAACTTAATTAGAGGAAAATTTTTAAACAGGCAAAACAAAACAAAACACCCAGAGTATGAAAATCAAAACAGGAAATTATGTTACAATAAGAGGTAATCAAATCATTCCTTTAAGAAGCGTAGAGGCGGCGGCCAAATGGCAGCACCTGAGGAGCCGGATATAACCCAGGAGCAGACAGAGAAACTGCTGCAGTTTCAGGATCTAACTGGCATAGCAACTATGGATCAATGCTGCCATCCCTTGGAACAGCATTACTGGGACATAGAGGCTGCTGTACAGGACCGATTGAATGAACAAGAGGGTGTGCCAGATGTTTTCAACCCACCTCCATCCTGACCCCTGCAAGTTAATACAGTTGAGCACAGGCTCTACAGTTAGGCTATTGCAAGACCACAGCCAAGGGGGCTGCCTGGATGGGGTTATTACTTAATAATGCTTCCATTCCGATTTACCTACACAATACTTGATATATTTAGGTTTGCCCCTCGCAGCTGGGTCACTGACCCCGTTGGGGACATTGTTTCATTTATGCTCTCTTTTGAAGAGAAATATGGGAGGGCACACCCTGCCTTCCACCAGGGAACGTACAGCCAGGCACTTAACGATGCCAAGCGGGAGCTTTGGTTGCTTTTGGTTTGTCTTCATGGAGATGATCCCCAGGACTCCGATGAGTTCTGTTGCAACACACTCTGGGCCCTGAAGTTATTTCCCTAATAAACACTAGGATGCTTCGCTGGGCATGCTCCGCAAATAAACCTGAGGGATATAGGGTCTTGCAGGGTTTAGGAGGGAACACCTATCCATTCCTGGCCTTGATTATGCTGAAGGATCAGAGAACGACTGCAGTGGGACCCGATGACCTTATTAACCAGCTGACATGTATCATGGATGCAAACCAGACTTACCTCGTGTCAGAACGCCTTGAAAGGGAAGAACGAAATCAGACCCAGGTCCTGCGACAACAGAAAGACGAGGCCTATCTGGCCTCTCTCAGGGCTGACCAGGAGAAGGAAAGGAAGACACGGGAGGAGCCAGAGCTGAAGGGGCGCAAGGAGGAGGAGGAGGTGCAACAGCAAAAGTTGGCAGAGGAGAGAGGTGCGCGGAATCTACAAGAGGAAAAGGAGGGGAAGCTGGAGTATCTGCCCCCAGAGCCTTCCCCTGATGACCCTGAAAGTGTCAAGATCATTTTCAAATTAGCCAATGATTCTCGAGTAGAGAGATGATTCCACTTTTCGCAGTCTCTAACAGTAATCCATGACTACTTCTTCTCCTTGAAAGAAAGCCCTGAAAAGTTTCAGATTGAAGCCAACTTTCCCCGGCGGGTGCTGCCTTGCATCCCTTCAGAGGAGTGGCCCAACACCCCCACACTTCAGGAGGCCAGACTTAGCCACACAGAAGTTCTCTGTTCAGGACCTGAAAGATGAATGACATTTTTCTTCCCTCTCCCCTCCTAATCCCTAAAAGAAATGGAGAAACAAACAAACAAACAAAAACCGAGAGAGAAATTCATATTATTATTATAATACAATATTTTTTTTTAAGATTGCTGTATCCTAAGGGAGGATCAGAAACCATGCAGCCCAAAAGAGTCACCACCTGTGTGTGTGTGTGCGAAGGTCAGCAGTGAACGTTCCCACTGGCAAGCCCACCCTTCCCTACTGCCTCTGCACCACACACCTTCCAAAGAAAGGTCGAAGGACTTCGACCCAGTCATTGTCCCAACTGGGGAAGGGGACATTCCCACTAGTTCTCATTCATCCTTGCTTTTATGAAAAATAAAAGTGGAAAAAAACATCTATCAACCAGCTACTACTGCAGCATCTCCTGACGACTTGCTTCTCCCACCACCAGAGAAGAGGCACAGAAGAGAGATGTTCCTTGAACTTCCCACATTTTATGAATAACTTCTAAATGTTTTTTGTTGCTTTGTAATGACCAAAGGAATGAGACTGACAATGTTGTGCCCCTAAGTAATAAGCAGGTCAGCACAAGGTGGGTGCAGCCCAAAATAGTCAGTCCTGCTCTGCTTGTCCAGGGGTAGGGGGTTTTGTTAAATTTCCTGAGTCCCACAACATAGCTGGGTTTTTTTTTTTAACTTTATTTGATAAAGAGCCAATTCTTAAGCCCATGAATTCATGCTCTGGGCTCCTTAGCCCACAAGAGTGTAATAAAGGTGACCTGGGCTGGTTTGTGCTTATTTTTGCCATTGTCCCTCTCACATTCCTAGAGAGGTTGTTCTTTTTGGTCCAACTCTTGCTGTCCTTTCTTACCATCTATGCGCCTCGCTTGGAGTATTGGGAGAAATCTGGAGTTCATTGCCCCACAAAGTCTCTGTATAGATATCCCCATATATGCAGTGTGAACTCTGTGTATACTCATTAACTGCAGTTGTCCCTTGGAATCTGTACTAGATGGTTACTATGCAATCTGAACCAAAGGATAGCAGCTCTTCATTCCTCTTCTGATGTGTACGTGCTCTTCCTGCCCAGCCCCGAGTGTTCCTGAATTGCCAATCTTGGTGCCTTATCAAAGGACTAGCAGGGTCAATGGTAGAACCAGCAGAACCCCATGATGGTGCCCTGCCTGTATCAGTGGGAGAAGTGGGTGGTGGTGGTGGTGGTGGTGGTTCAAGGATAGAACTAGAAACCTTGAAGGGAGCCAAGACAGAACTCCAGGTGTGTGTAAACTGCTGGAAGGTACAGTTAGTTTCTGATATAGCCACCTGCTGGAGGCAGGTTTTAATCCTCTCCCTCTATTGCTGTTTTGAGGTAATAGGGGTTTTTTAACCTCTGGATGGATGTCCCTTCTTTGGTTGAGTTTATGGTAATGGGTACATGGGTCATGCCATGTATTATTAACAGATGTCAGCATGAGCTGGCAAATATTCCAAAGTGTTCTATAGCTAGACTGGTGCAGACTTGTAACACAGCAACCTACTGAAGTAACTGGAGCCTAGCATGCTTTGAGGCCAGGCTTCATATCAAGATAAAACATAACGTGGTAGATTTGCAGTCTCCAAAGGCTTTCTCTCTTGCTTCCCTAAAATCTAAGGGCAACTCTTTCTCTTTTAGGTAGCAGTGATGTACGTGGCTTCTCCTCTGCATCCCACAGTGGTTGGGGTAAACATGGGTAAGGGACAGAATAAGGAACCTCACAAGGCACCACCTAGGGAGCCCGGGAATTACCCAGTGGTCTTGGCACAGATGTCTAAAACACCATCTCTAGGAAAATTTAATTTAATTCTGCTCCTCACTGCCTATTATTCCATTTTGTTTACTGCTGCCTCAAGGCCGGATGAGTGGGAAGTCACTGTCTATTGGCATGAAAGGTAACTGGAATGGATACCAGGATAAAGCATGTTCTCTATTCAGCCTTATGTGAAGTCTGCTTCATGCTTACAACCATGCAAAGAGGAATTTTCCCACATAACTTTGAGTCTCCCTCCCTGTCAAACTCATAGCTATTTCCCCGGCAGTACACAGAAGGGCAGGATATTAAGGGCCTCCTCTAGGTTGGGTATTGTTTTGGGTGTTTTGCCCACACATCTTTGGGAAGTTGTAAAACTTTTTCCTTAATTCAGTCTGCATCTTATTCTACAACGTGCACGTTATGTCTCTTGGCCTTTCAATACTTGTTCAGGGAAGGAGGTCAGATGCCAGACTGTTAAGAAAAAGTGTATGTCGGTACGGTTCTTGGGATGGCCTACCCATTTACTTTAGGTTTCAGGAAGTTTTATCTGAAGCACATGTTCCTTCCTAGTCCATGTGGAAACAAGCCTGCTTTGCTCAGACCCCATTCCTGTCTCCTTACCGTAGGGCTGCTGCATAGGTGTCATCTCCCTTCCTCCTCCAGGAAGGATGCACATTTTGTCACTTAAAGCCAGTACAATCTGTTACTCCCAAGGACCTCGGAACTCCATGGGACCTGCAAGGGAGAAAATACTGAGAAGCCGATGATCTGCAAGGATTCGCTCATTTCCAGATCACCTCCGGGTTGTTTCAGCTGTTTATCAAACAGCAAGCCATCAGCCTAAAAAAAAAAAAAAAACACTTGTTTCAAGTTCTCTTCTGCATCCCAAAACTGACGTTGTAAATTCAACTGAATGACATGGGAAATGACCAAGCAAAGACACCCAGTTGGAGTCCGTTGAATTTCTGCAGTTAGTGGGGCATTTCTGGTCTTTTCTTCCACTTCTGCAGAATTTCCTGCAGCAAATACTTCTTTTGTCCTTGCTTGCCTCCACTGTGATGTTTGGATAAAAAATGATCAGAGAATATCTCTTAAAAAATAATAAGGAACCTAGAATCTTCAGCTGAGCAGTCATTATGAAAATTGCTAATGGTGCCAAGGCCAAGGAAAGAGTTTCAGAAAATGACTGTGGGAGGAAAGAGTGATAACCCCCAGAATGCAAAATCAGGGGAGTATTACCTGGTGCTTGAACAAGGAGCTCCACTTTGCAACTGTTTCCTTTTTTTTTTTTTTTTTTTTTAGGACTTGTGAGGAATGCAGCAAACAGGAAATCCCTCCACAAAAGATACAGTGTCCCAACTTGGTACTGCGCCTGAATAGTTTACGTGATAATTTACTGAAGAAATCTAGTGTACTTTAAATTTTTTTCATAAAAGTTCCCATTGTGTTGTAGGTTAACATTAAATGTTTTATACAAAAAAATCATTTTTAATCATTAATGATTAAATCATTCTGGTAAAAGATTAATATCAATGTAGTATGAATAAGCCCATTATAAATAGCATGTTGTCTGAAAATGGAAAGAAGAGTTTAGATACATGAACCTGAAAGTCATCACTAGAAACCATTAAGATACCTAGAATTTTCATCTGAATTCACTCATTCTTAATTGATCATTTATCTATCACCAGTAGGTTGGACTTTTGTGGGGTTTGGGATAAAAAAAGAAAAAAGAAAAAAAAACAAACTCTCCTTAAGTAACTTTCATTCAATCAAGAGAAAGAAAAAATATAAACAGGTAATAGCAACATTCTCTATCTGTATACAAAATGCTTATAGATGCTACTTATTTATTATATGCCCATGTCAGAATTTGTTTTTTTTTAATTTTTTTTAATTTTTATTTATTTATGATAGTCACACAGAGAGAGAGAGAGAGGCAGAGACATAGGCAGAGGGAGAAGCAGGCTCCATGCACCGGGAGCCCGACGTGGGATTCGATCCTGGGTCTCCAGGATTGCGCCCTGGGTCTAAGGAAGGCGCTAAACCACTGCGCCACCCAGGGTTCCCCCATGTCAGAATTTGTATACATAAACCAAGTCAGGGATGCTGGCCACCTCTTTGAAGTTTTTCACCATTTTACCCAACTCTTCATTCTTGTTTGATAGTTATTAAACACCTGAGGGGAAGAATCTAGTAAAACCAAAATATTTAAATAGTCACACAATGGTCATTTTGACAGAGATGTTGCTGGTCATAAACCAGTCATGTGGGGATCCCTGGATGGCTCAGCGGTTTAGTGCCTGCCCTTGGCCTAGGGCGTGGTCCTGGAGTCCCGGGATCGAGTCCTGCGTCGGGCTCCTGGCATGGAGCCTGCTTCTCCCTCTGCCTGTGTCTCCGCCTCTCTCTCTCTTGTCTCTGTCTCTGTCTCTAATGAATAAATAAAATCTTAAAAAATAAATAAATAAACCAGTCATGTGAATTACACCAAGTTATTTTGCAGCTGATTATACAGCTGTAAGTACTTCTTTTAGTGATTGCATCAAGAGTACTAATATATACATCTGGATTGGAAGACTGAGATGCAGTATTGAGGTGGAAGGCTTATTTGAAATCCATCTGCTATGGATTTTAACTTCACCAGGGTGGTAAAATGATCTGAACCACATAATCTACTCTAGTATCTTCTCCTAGTTTCATAGGGAACAGCAGGAGAGATACAAAGTTGCGAGAAATCCAAAGTTGGAAACCTTTTCATGTAGTGTTCCTGAATCTCAAGGAAATCCAGCTTATTAGTTTCAAAAGAATCTTTCAGCCACTACTGCATCTGTGCTTCCATCTGGGTGGGGACCTAACTGAAATGTGATTCCATGTTGGAAACCAGTATACAGAAAAGTCAGTTCCCAGCTTCAGAGGAGATTGGCAGAATACAGTTTGGATCCAGGTTCAGTAAGTACAATTTGCTAGTTTATTTTAGTTTCCAAAGCCATCCAACTTTCATTTGCCCTGGCTCTTGATGTTTTAGAAACTTGGCAATAGAATGATCTTATTAAATAGATCCTCCCCTCATATAAGCATCTTCAGATTGAAAGGCCACATAAATTTTGTTTTTCAATTCTAAACGCATACAAGATTTTTATCTGTCCCATTATGGACCAGACTTACCTTTCGTTTCTCCCTAGCTCTCCTGTATTTTTTTCTGTATTCATTTAGATTTAATTTTTTTAAGGCAAGAACCATGTATAAGGTGACTTATTCATGTTCAAAATCTTAGTACTTAATACAAAATCTGGCATATAGTCATTAATCAATAGCATTATAGTTAATAATACATATTATGAGGAAAACATTTTCTATTAACATAGATTACTTTTCAGGCCTATCATATATGACATATATATGTATATACACATGTATACACATATCTGTGATACATATCTCTCTATATGTTACAGTAATAATTGGTATGTGAAGTTGTACCTGCACATATATATATAATCTCTATCAGATTCCCTAGCCATAATATCAACACAGCAAAGAATACATCTTAATAGAAAGATTTATGATTAGTAAATTAAACAGAGAATGGCAATATGACCCAGCAATTTCACTCCTAGGTATCTGCTCAAAAGAATGAAAACTATTACTCAAACAAAAAATTGTATGTAGATGTTCATAGCAAAATTCACAATAGCCAAAAGGTAGAAAGGATGCAAATATCCACCAACTGAGGAACAGATAAACAGAATGTGACATAATACATACAAAGAATATTATTCAGCCATAGAAATAATGAAGTCCTAGCACATGCTACAACACGGATCAAGCTTGAAAACTTTATAATGAGGGAAAGAAACCAGTCATAAAAGTTACATATTATATGATTCCATTTATATCAAAAATCCACCCTGACACATACATAGAGACAGGAAGAAGATCTGTGGTTGCCAGGGGCTGGGCTGGGCACGAAGTGATGGGAAGATAATAGTTGGTTTCTTTCGGGGTTGATAGAAATGTTTGGAGCTAGATAGAAGTGATGGTTTTCACACATTGTGAATGTAAAGTAAATGCTAAATTTCACATTTGAAAGTGGTTAAAATGGTAAATTGTATGTGTATTTTACCATAACAAAAATATTTGTGCCAGAATTGCTGTTTAATCAAACTACATTTTAAAAATTAAAAATCTTGAATTCATTATTTTTTTCTAGAATTATATAGCAGTTATAGCTCACCTGACTTACTTGACTAAAATCATCTTTTTTTTTTAATTTTTATTTATTTATGATAGTCACAGAGAGAGAGAGGCAGAGACACAGGCAGAGGGAGAAGCAGGCTCCATGCACCGGGAGCCCGACGTGGGATTCGATCCTGGGTCTCCAGGATCACTCCCTGGGCCAAAGGCAGGCGCCAAACCCCTGCGCCACCCAGGGTTCCCTTCTTTTTTTTTTTAAGGAAACTTCAGTCTATTGAAATCTCTGTTCTCTATCGATGAAAATATATCAAAATCATTAATTATTTTAGTTCAAATGATTGATTGTTATCCATAGTTCACCTACTCTTTTCTTTTCCATTATAATAACTAATTCAATGCTGTTCCTTTGAGAAAAAGGCAGGTTTTTTTAAATTAAATACTGAAAATCTAAATATTTTTGTGGATACAATTAATTTTTTCAAAGAAAATTATTTTAAAAGTTTTACCTGCCATTGCTTTGTAGTTCATAATCATTAGAATTCATAACATAATCATTACTTTACTGTCTTATGTCACTGGATAGAGATCATCAATATGTAAATTATATATATAATAGATGGAGTTATAAACACTAAAAGTATCGAGTCAATGGAATAATATTACGAAGGAGAGATGATGTTGAAATTATGGTGGTGTAGATGAGCTTCACTGAAAAATATAAACTTTCACATGCATCTAGAAAAATTGATAGGATTTGATAGTTTACCATAGCAGGAGAGAATGATGAACATTCCAGGTGTCCAGGCAAGACAGAAGATGCTTCAGGATTTCAATATCTCCATTGTAAATGATTGAAAATGCCTTGCCACTATTTCCCAGCGTGTAACTGCATCCACTCATACGTGTCCTGTACACTCTGGGATGAGAGATCTTTCTAAAAGACAAATCTATTTGGCCTAATAATTACAATAGCATGCATTTATGCAGTGGTTACTTTGTCCCAGACACTGTTGTGTCTTCACAGTTAAACACTTAATCATCATAACAATTGTGCAAGATTTTTCCTTACCCTGTCAAAATACTTATAAATATTACAAGAAAATCAGATTCTGAATCCTACCATGAGCTGCCTGTATCTTCTGACTCAATGTTCAAACCAAATGACTCAAATACAAGAGAAACAGTAACTTATCCAATTATCTAATAGGTACTTACTGAATGCCACGTCCTCTCACCCCTCCATATGTCTTTGTCTGTGTGATGTCTGTGGACTCAAATGTTCCCTACTACCTTCTTATTTCCTCTGCCTTTTGTATGAATGTACATTCCCTCTCACCTTTGAGCAGTATTCTCTGATGTTTGTTTTTATGCCCAGGTTTTGGCTATTATTTATAAAGCTGTGTTAAATATTCAAATATAGTTCTTTGTGTAAACATATATTTTCATTTTTGTTGGGTAAGTGCCTATAAGAGGAATTGCTGGATCATTAGGAAAGTCAAGTTTAACTTTCTGAGAAACTGCCAAACCACTCTCCAAAGTGCAGTGGCACATTTCATTTCTTACAATCATTTTGTCCCTCATCTTCAACAAAACTTAGTATTATTGGTTTTATTAATTTCAGCCATTCTGCTGAGCATGTAGTGCTATCATATGTGATCTGGTTTGTGTTTTCCTAATGACTAATGATGTTGAGCGTCCTTTCCTGTGTATTTTCCGTTCGTTTATCTTCTATGGTGAAATGTATGATAAAATCAAAACCCCATTTTAATTAAGTTACTTGGTTTCATACTAAGGAGTAGTAAGATTATTTAGATATTCAACTTACATGTCCTTTATCACATATATGTGTTACAAATATTTCACTTGAATTTACAACCCTGAGGTCAGGAGTCCCTCGCTCCACTGACTGAGCCAGCCAGGCTCCGTAGCCTGCTTTACTTTTTTATACTACTTTGGACTCTTATTTTTCCTGAATCTGTGTGTATATACTTTTTAGCAACTTGGGAAAATTCTGGCTATTTGTTATTCAAATATTTTGTTCTTACTCTGTGTCCTTCATTTTCTAGCAATCCAATTACATGAATGTATGCTCTGTTAATATACCAAGTCCTTTGTTTTTAAGCTTGGTAAGAAAAGTCTTGGGAAATTTTTATACTTAATTTAGCTTCAAAACTAAGGCAGTATCGTGAGGACTCTACTTAATGCCCTGTGTATCACTAGATCTTTCCACACTGGCAAGTGGACACATGAGTTATCCTCAGCCCTGTGAGAGCTCCAGGAACTTTTCTACTCCTTTCCTGTAGCTCTTTCCAAGGCTTCTGGTATTTTCTTCTCATGAAATGTACAGAGCAATACTCAGTGACAGAATTGGGAGATTCTTTGAGGTTTTACAGAGTTGTGTGTCTCTGCAACTACCCACTCCGCTCTCTTATTCTGACCTGTCAAATCTAGTTTTCTTGACTGCTCCCAAAATTTGGTCTCTATCTCTGCAACTTGGCAAGATGGCTTGATTCCATTACAGCTAACCCTCCTTTGTTGTTTGGTACAATTGAAGGGCTCATCTTTTTTGTGGTTCACTTATGCCAGGGGTCATAGTCCTATGTTGCTTGTTGTCCAGTATTTGAAAAATGTTACTTATGTTTTGTCTGCTGTCTAATTGTTTAACACAGAAGAGGTTTTTTTGTTTTGTTTTGTTTTTGTTATTTCCTCCTAACCAAGGTTGAAGTTCTAGTCCAATTCCACATGTTGAGTTTAAGGAATTGATGAAACATATAGCAAGGTGTCAAAACAGGCAAACATGGCCTTAGAAAGGAGCTTATTTTTATATTAAATTTCCCAATTATTTTTTAAGTATAAAATTGAAAGTAGAGAAATAAGTGATTCATTGGGAATTACTATATATTATATTCAAAAAGCAGAAGACTAAAGATGTAATTCTTGGGGAGTCATATGTAAGAGAAGAAAGATTTATAAAAGTAAAGTTATATGTTAAATAAAAGCAGACACAATTTTAAGAAATTTGGAGTTATTCTGAAAATTGATTGGTACTTAAAGGAAGAACCATGTTCTGATGTTTTCCCCTAAAATTTCAGCAAGTTCTAAAAAAAAATAAACATAAAAATAAAATAAAATTTCAGCAAGTTCTTGATTGAAAAATTTTAAAGGGATATTATTTTCCAATGAAATGACAGTTGGTATCAGACATTTGTGCCTGCTGACAAGACAGTGACATGGTACCACAACAAGTGCCTACGATTCAAATGGTGTCTAGACAGGAGGGATCATTTTAAACTTCTTATTTTTCACTGTCATCAAATTCTGTACCATACATTTTCTTTTATGCACAGTGATTAGACATAGATTTTACATAAAAGGAACATAGAGGGGACAATACTGTTGTATACTGTAAATAATTAGAGGAGTCAGTTTATTTAAGTAGATTGTTCAAGTTAAGTAGATGTTCAAGAGTATAGTCTATAGCTCTCTCATGAAGATAAAATCAAAACACTGAACTGTGACTTAATTCTTTGATATATACATGTACACATGCGTGCATATGTAAATGATTGAGATATGATACCAAATTAAATCATCTGTCAATCTAAAATAATTCTAGTAGACTAATTTATTGACTATTCTATTTCACTTCGCTTGATAAATATTGTTAGAGTTGTAAAACTAGAACCTTTAGTTTTATAATTACATTAAAATATATCCTTGACTCTATCTTTGATTGGTAGTTCCCTGGGAGATGAAGGAATTTTGTGATAAAAATATAAGTGAACATCTGAATTTAAAGAAACTTGTGGATTTCTAGAGAATTATAAATTATCCTTAAATTACCAAACTTTAAGTGATCAGAAATCATATAGAGCTAATCATGTCAGCTATTCTGAAAAAGTTGAATAATTTCCTAGTTAAGCCCATTTGGAAATGCACAGAGAAAAAATTTTAAATGCTTTAAATAATTTATTATATCTTTTCGGAAAGAAATTTCTGGGGTAAGTACAGTACATTTCAAAGACATAAGAATCATAAACATGAGTGGGAAATATCAGAAAGGGAGACAGAACATGAGAGACTCCTAACTCTGGGAAACGAACAAGGGGTGGTAGAATGGGAGGTGGGCAAGGGGTGGGGGTGACTGGGTGACGGGCACTGAGCGGGACACTTGATGGGATGAGCACTGGGTGTTATGCTATATGTGGGCAAATTGAACACCAATAAAAAATAAATAAACAAATAAAAAACAAAGACATAAGAATCAAATGATCACGTCTTTACTAATTTATTTTGGCATTAAAACCATGTTCATTGTGCGGAATCAGAAAAGACCCCGAATAGCCAGGGGAATTTTAAAAAAGAAAACCATAGCTGGGGGCATCACAATGCCAGATTTCAGGTTGTACTACAAAGCTGTGGTCATCAAGACAGTGTGGTACTGGCACAAAAATAGACACATAGATCAATGGAACAGAATAGAGAACCCAGAAGTGGACCCTGAAATGTATGGTCATCTAATATTCGATAAAGGAGGAAAGACTATCCATTGGAAGAAAGACAGTCTCTTCAATAAATGGTGTTCAATTTACCAACATACAGAAAAAAATTGGGAAAATTGGGAAAAAAGTTGGGAAAATTGGACATCTACATGCAGAAGAATGAAACTGGACCACTCTCTTTCACATACACAAAGATAAACTCAAAATGGATGAGAGATCTAAATGTGAGACAAGAGTCCATCAAAATCCTAGAGGAGAACACAGGCAACACCCTTTTTGAACTCGGCCACAGTAACTTCTTGCAAGATACATCAACAAAGGCAAAAGAAACAAAAGCAAAAATGAACTATTGGGACTTCATCAAGATAAGAAGCTTTTGCACAGCAAAGGATACAGTCAAAAAAACTAAAAGACAACCTACAGAATGGGAGAGGATATTTGCAAACGACATATCAGATAAAGGGCAAGTTTCCAAAATCTATAAAGAACTTATTAAACTCAACACCAAAGAAACAAACAATCCAATCATGAAATGGGCAAAAGACATGAAGAGAAATCTCACAGAGCAAGACATGGACATGGCCAACATGCACATGAGAAAATGCTCTGCATCACTTGCCATCAGGGAAATACAAATCAAAACCACAATGAGATACCACCTCACACCAGTGAGAATGGGGAAAATTAACAAGGCAGGAAACCACAAATGTTGGAGAGGACGCGGACAAAGGGGAACCCTCTTACACTGTTGGTGGGAATGTGAACTGGTGCAGCCACTCTGGAAAACTGTGTGGAGGTTCCTCAAAGAGTTAAAAATAGACCTGCCCTACGACCCAGCAATTGCACTGTTGGGGATTTACCCCAAAGATTCAGATGCAACGAAACGTCGGGACACCTGCACCCCGATGTTTCTATCAGCAATGGCCACAATAGCCAAACTGTGGAAGGAGCCTCGGTGTCCATCGAAAGATGAATGGATAAAGAAGATGTGGTTTATGTATACAATGGAATATTACTCAGCGATTAGAAACGACAAATACCCACCATTTGCTTCAACGTGGATGGAACTGGAGGGTATTATGCTGAGTGAAATAAGTCAATCGGAGAAGGACAAGCAGTGTATGTTCTCATTCATTTGGGGAATATAAATAATAGTGAAAGGGAATATAAAGGAAGGGAGAAGAAATGTTGGGAAATATCAGGAAGGGAGACAGAACATAAAGACTCCTAACTCGGGGAAACGAACTAGGGGTGGTGGAAGGGGGGAGGAGGGCGGGTGTTGGAGGGGAATGGGTGACGGGCACTGAGGTGGACACTTGACGGGATGAGCACTGGGTGTTTTTCTGTATGTTGGTAAATTGAACACCAATAAAAATTAATTTAAAAAAAAAACATGTTCAATTATGGATCAACTTTGTATACATATTCCTAAGAACTATCCATCATTCCACAAGTTTAGATTAACTTTTAGTAAAATATATACAAAGAAACTGTAGTCTGTATTTTAAAGTTTTTTCCCCAAACCTATAGTAATTTTATTTATGAAGCAAAAATAAAACATTTATCTTTAAATTAAATAGCGTCATAATACCAACATTTTGGGAAGCACTTTATTCTTAATCTACGTAGGACTGGAATAAACATAAACTGTGACCTACTGTATCTTAACCCCTGAGAAACTCATATCCGCATGTACCCAAATGTATGTATAATTTTCAGAAAAGCATTGTTCAAAATAGTTTGACAGTAGGGAGTAATATCCAAACATTTTTCAACAACAGAATGCATAGAGTGTGGTATTATCATTACAATATTATAATTAAGACCTATAACAATAATTTAACCACAACCACACTCAAGAACATAACTGCATCTTATGATAAATTGTGATAAAGATGTAAGACATAGAAATACATATAATGTGATTTTTGGGGGGTAGTTAAGAACAGGTAAATCTAAACTTCATTCTTTGGGATGTACACCTGATAGTAAAACAAACAGAATAAGGAAATTATTACTAAGTTATGATAGGGTTCTTGCAGAATGATGGAAAGTGATTGCTTGAGGGTTTCTTGAGTAAGGCAATGTTCTTTTTCTTGGCCTAGATGTTGTTTATAGGATCACATACATTTTAAATGTTTGCTAAACAATTGTTTGTCAAAGCTGTGTTTGATGCACTTGTGTCTAATAACAAAAAAATTTTAAATATAAAATTTCAGAAATGACCGACCTAACAATATTTGGTATATAACAGGTTTTCAAGCTCTTTACAAGTTTCTGTACAAATGACTTTTTCTCTATGTCAGTTTTATCATTTGCTATGTAAATACTAAGTATCCTCTTCATATTTCTAAGCAGATTAATCTATGATTTAATCTTTTTATTTGAACAAACTTTGTTTAACCGGTGCAGCCCTGTCAATTTCCCCATATGTTGCTTTCATATTTCACTATGAACAATTTATCCCTCTCAAGTTAATATGGAAAAACATGGATTTTATTGATGATACATCTTGTGTTTAATTGTGAAGCACCACTGTGACTAATGAGACTTGTGTTCTTGTTATTTACTTGTAATTTATTAAGATCTGTCTTTGGAAAGGGGCAAATAGAACACATTATGTTGTTGATGACAATATTTGATAGTCAATAATCATTACCTGATTAAAATATAAGAATCAGGGATGGGATACTTATATCTTTTGTAAGTAAAAGCAGGAATATAGGCTGCAGAGAGAAAAAGGACAGAAAATCCAGGCCTATGAGATACTTGGAGATGGATGTCTGAGAGATCCAGATACCCAGATTCACAAAAAACAGTGACATATGGATTATGTGCCATATGTAATTTCTGAAAGAATTCCTATCTACTAAGTATCAATCCAAAAAGCAGTAATTGATGAATAGGATTGAAGTTCTTTCAATAGCCTGCTTTAAATATAGATGGTATAAAATCTGTTTCGTGAGAAACAAGATAATCTGATAGAAAACTAGCTATATGATATTAAGTAAATGGTTCTTATTTCTTCATATAAAAAGCACGTTACCGCCATGTAAAGCAAGTGATTCTTAGGTTGAAAACCTCAACATGCCTGGTTCTTGATGTACAGAATCCTTTCTGCATGAAAGAAAGACCTTGGATCTTTTGGGGTTTTTATTTGAGGATTCCAGTGTTCAGTATATTAGGAGAAAGTCTACCAGTGTAGCTGACGCAATAAGTTCACAATCTCATGTAGGCAGCTGCATCTCTGGGATGGCCAGCCCCAGGCTAATTGCCAACCAAGCAAAGAGTTCATTTTTGCCTGCGTTCTTCCAATGAGGATACAACTAGAATGAGTGCTGGTGTTGGGGGAGGCTAAACTCCACATCTACGCATCTTAGGTTCTCCCCGGGGGGACTCATTACCAAGAGGATATCATCAAAAGAAAAAATTTATAAAGGTTTGCAGTGCACATCACACCGAAGAAATCAAAAATAAAGAGGAACTCAAAGCAGCAGCTTAAAACTGCCGGCTTTATAGCGTCTTCAGCAAAGAACAATAATACATTTGTAGAAAAAATGATAGCCTAAAGAAAAGCAATTTTAGACTATCAAGGGCGGCATACTGGAAAGGTAAATATATGGGAAGACATTAACACTAAGATTTGTTTCTGGATTCCTCTTCCCAAAAATATATATACATATATATTTTGGGGTGGCATATCCCAGCTTCCTTCACAAGGCTTTATGCCTCGCTCTAAGGAATCCCTGCTGAGCCAAGCTCTAGTTATTGGTATTTGAGTTAAATTACAGTTATAGGTGGAATGGGTTTATGAGTCATTTCATTAGAATGTTTTCAAAAGATGTGCCCTTAGTCTCTTCTTTGACCAAAAGTGTGTGCAGAAGCCCCATCCTCTAAGGGATTGTACAGAATGTCTGGAGCTCTGTAGAGTTGGTTTTTTCCCCCCTCCTGAGGAAAGCAAGATTACTCTTTAACAGTTAAAAGCGTTGTTCCTATTAGGGATAATGTAACACCACGTCATCCTTCCTATATAGTACAATCATTATGCATACACTATAAAAACAGACTGCATGGTGACTAATTTTCAAATAAACCCATAGACTAAATCACAGCATATATAAATCATTTCTATCTCAACTGCTCACTTAAACCTGAACAAATTTTCTGGAAGCATGTTAATTTTCCTATGATACTCCTTAATATTTCTTGCAGAGCTGGTTTGGTGGTCACATATTCTTGCAGTTTCTGCCTATCTTGGAAGCTCTTTATCTCTCCTTCTATTCTGAATGAGAGCCTTGCTGTCCTTCTCTGATTGACTTATTTCACTCAGCATAATACCAGAGAAGGACAAGCAGTGTATGTTCTCATTCATTTGGGGAATATAAATAATAGTGAAAGGGAATATAAAGGAAGGGAGAAGAAATGTTGGGAAATATCAGGAAGGGAGACAGAACATAAAGACTCCTAACTCGGGGAAACGAACTAGGGGTGGTGGAAGGGGGGAGGAGGGCGGGTGTGGGAGGGGAATGGGTGACGGGCACCGAGGTGGACACTTGACGGGATGAGCACTGGGTGTTTTTCTGTATGTTGGTAAATTGAACACCAATAAAAATTAATTAAAAAAAAAAAAAAAATGAGAGCCTTGCTGGATAGAGTTTTCTTGCCTGCATGTTCTTCTCATCTAGGACCCTGAATCAATCCCGCCAGCCCTTTCTGGCCTCCCAGGTCTCTGAGGAGAGGTCTGCTATTAATGTAACAATTCTCCCCATATTCGTTAAGAATCTGCTGCCTCTATCTACTTTACAGATTTTCTCTTTTTCTATAGAATTTGCAAGTTTCACTATTAAGTGTTGAGGTGTTGAACGGTTTTTATTGATTTGGGGGGAGGACCACTCTATCTCCTGGGTCTGAGTGCCTATTCCCCTCCTGAATTAGGGAAGCTCTCAGCTTGGATTTGTTTAAATATGCTTTCTGGCCCTCTGTCCTTCTGGGTGCTCTCTGGAACCCCAGTGATACGTAATTCTTCCTTCTGAAGCTGTCATGTATTTCCCTTAACCTTTCCTCGTGGTCCTTTCATTGTTTTTCTCTGTTTTCCTCAGCTTCCTTCCTTGCCATCAAGGAGTCTTCTGTGTTGCTCATTCTTTCTTCCAGCACCTTATGCCTTGCCATTAGGACCCCCAATTTGGATTGCACCTCATTTAATTGATTTTTAACTTCAGCCTGATGAGATCTTAATTCTGCAGTTGTGAAGCCTCCACCCGCCCCGGGGGGAGGCAGGACCTCGGCCGTGTCCCCCGGGCCCTGGGCTCCGGGGCCTGTGCTGCCTGCACCGCGCTCCCGGGGCCTTGGCGGGCGCCCGAAGGCAGCAGGTGCAGCGCCCCGCCCGCCCGGAGCCCCCGCCTGCCCCCCTGCTTCTCCCTGAGGCCCCGCCGCCTGCGGCTCCAGCGCTGTCCCGAGCTGGGCCCGCGGGCCTGGGGCGCTCTGCCCCGGGCGTGCCTCGTCTGCTAGTGACCCCAGGAACCTGGGGGCTCCGCCGCCCCTCCTGGGGTTCAGCCCGACACCCCTCCTCTCCGGGGCTGGGCTCTAGGGGCGCCCAGGCTTTCCCGCCAGGCTGGAGCCATCTCCTCTGGCCTGCAGCTCCCCACCCCCCCACCTGCCCCAGGCTTCTTCCTTCCTTTCCCTTTCCCTTTCCTTTTCCCTTTCCCTTTCCCTTTCCCTTTCCTTTTCCCTTTCCCTTTCCCTTTCCCTTTCCCTTTCCCTTTCCTTTTCCCTTTCCCTTTCCCTTTCCTTTTCCCCCTTTCCTCCTTTCCCCTTTTCCCCCTTTCTCCTTTTCCCCCTTTCCCCCTTTCCCCCTTTCCCCCTTTCCCCTTTTCCCCCTTTCCCCCTTTCTCCCTTTTCCCCTTTCCCTTTCTCCCTTTCCCTTTCCCCCTTCCTGTCTTGTCTTGTTAGAAGCCAAAACTTTTCTCTCTGTAGAGTTCCGGCTGTTCTCTCTTTAAATCTCAGGTCACATTCGTAGGTGTTCAGGATGGTTTGGAAGTTCTGTAGGGAAGTTGGGGACCTGGTGAGGTGAGGACCCTACTCCTCCATCTTCATAAATCCCCTCTTTCAGGGTATTTGAAAGACTGCTTTGTCTTGTCCTCCAAATGGTGCCTCGTAAAGTCTGTACGCATATTTCAATGTAATTAAAAAATAGAGCCTTTTCCAGTAGCTGTTAAAAAGAACATCTCAGTTATTTTGTATCAAAGGCAATTTCATGCACTTTTTTTTTTATAAACTGCTTATTCAGTCAGCATTTTCCAGTGCTCCTGAGAGGGCAGTGAGGTGCCAAGTGATTGGCCTATAAAGCTGCTGGCTAAGGACAAAGTTTCTGCTTGCACTCCGGACAAGTGTCTGGCGCAAAAGCAGATTCCATGGGGATGGATGTGGGGCTGGCCAGGCCGGCCACTGATGTGGGGTGGGCTCTTGTTCAGAGGGGTTTCCAGGTCCCATTCCCCCTTTCTGGTGACCAATGACTGAAATACCCTTTGGATTGTTGGACAGTCCTAACTTTCCTAACTCCAGCGACCTCAACTTAGTTTTACTTAATAGCTGGTGTTTAATATTGTCCTTTGTGGTTTTATGTTTCCTCCCTTTTTTTATTGTATAAGACTCATGGCTTTCACATCCGTTTCCATGTAGAGGAACTCCAGCTGGCGACTAGACTGCGGGCAACCTCACTGAAGGAGAGAAAGCATTTTGGGGGCATTTTTCGAGACCATGTGGTGGATACCCGACAGTACTTGGAACATGTTAGAGAGTCCACGACAGGTATGCTGGCCATTAACGACCCAGCCTGAGGGAATTGTTCACGTGAAACCTGTGCATGTTTGTGTTTAAGAGTGTGTGTAAAACTTCATCCCATCACTGTGAGTGGAGGTAACCTCCCAATCTGCTTACGTTGTTGTAATGGCACCTGATTTTGCAGAAACAGAGACTATTAGAGAGTCCTAGATGGACTCTCCATTTTTCTCTTCCTTTTATAGCCACTAAGACAGAATGACCCAGCTCTTTGAATGCACTGAGACTTTAGATAAAAGAAACCTAAGCATAATTACAACATTTACATTATTCTGGCTCCCCACCCACTCCCCCTGTTGGAAGCCTTGTGTTAGAGATCTTTCTTCTGATCTCTTGTTAAATATTTTAATCTTCTATTTTAACTCTCTAAATGTCTGCTTGAGTGAGGACTCCTCTAAATGGATGATACATACTCTGGACATCAGCTGTATGTAAATGTTTATGTGTTTGGTGGTTAATATCCTTGTTTGGCCTAACTTTGGCTTTCAGTATTGGGATGTCCACATTATTTAGGTACAGTCAGTCTGCTTGTTTCATTATTGACACGTGAATTCATTTTTGCAGGCACGCTGGGTAGACCTGTAAAGCTATTCACAAACCATTTCCGAGTGACGTCCCGCCCCCAGCAGGTCACATATAAGTACAACATTGACTACATGCCAGACATCGAGGATGGAAAAGTTCGTTCAGAATTGCTTTTGCAGCATAAAGCATTTATTGGAGAGTGCCATATATTTGATGGGAGCTCTTTATTATTACCTCACAAGCTACTGTTGCCGGTTAAGTACTGTTATTGGATGTTTTCTTTTTAAATTTTATTTACTTGATAGAGCAAGAGAGAATGAGCAAGAGGGCGGAGGAACAGGGAGAAGCAGTCTCCCCACTGAGCAGGGAGCACAACTCGGGGCTCAATCCCAGGACCTGGGATCACTACCTGAGCCAAAGGCAGATGCTTAACAAATTGAACCACCCAGTCACCCTAGACATTTTCTTGACCTTTGTTCTCTTCCTCTCACATCTTCACTGTTTTAAAGCAAATACCATTTTTGTACAACGATTTGAGGAGACCTGAAGATCTCTTGCCCATGGGATTTGTAACACCCACGTGCCATGTGTGCTTATCACTGATGTTCCCTCCTGCCTCATGTCAGTGCTTTTTTTTATGTCAGTGCTTAAAATGAATCTGAGAGCAAAATATATACATGTTTTTACATTTTCAAAGGCAAATATGGGTCAAGTGCTGATGAAGTATTGAATAGTTTTTATCTTTCAGCAAAAACATTAGAAGGACTTAATATTTTTTCAATAAACATCTATTTACCAAATGGATAATCTACAGGAGCTCATTTAAGTTAAAAAAAAGTAGTTGTAAATGTTTAATTCTGACTCCTCACTTTAGCCTTATAAGTCTTGTATTGTCCCTGCATGTGTCACACTGGTGTGTTTTATACCCAGGTGACCTATTGATTTGTGGTTCAATAATGAGCTTATTGTCTTCGGAAGGACTGCTAGACCCTCTTGTTTTTTCTTTATCTCAGAAAACGGAATTGGTCAGCCTACTGAAAAACCAGGTTGTGAAGCTGACCATTGAATTCATCAGCGAACTCTCACCCAACTCACCAGACTGCTTACGCTATTACAACATTCTCTTTAGAAGGTGTGTTTATAAGCTTTAGTTTCCTTGAGATATGACTGTGTTCATGTGTCAGTGGCATTGAACATAGACATTTGCTCCTAGAATTTCATGTTCTTGACACCTCCTCATCCTGAGAGGGCAACGGATCTTGGGGATGAAATGGGACTTGACCCTCACCTAGACATGCTTAAGTTCTGTGGCCTATCCTCAGTATTCTCCCTGCCTACCCCCATATCCTGTGCCTGGACCTGCCTGGAAGGAGGAGCATACATCGAGTATGCATGCCTATGCATATTTCTCCCTAGAGCAAATGCACTGGTTTTTTATTTTGTAGTAACAGTGGTGGACAAATATCCCAAATTGGAGGCACGTCATCTGCAAAAGATGTTTTGGTTCATTTCTGGGAATGGAGGATATCCTAATGGTCTTTCCATGACAGTTTGTTGTATATAAGGGAAAGGAGGGGAAAACAGAGGATAAATGGACCTTAATATCTACCTCACAATATAATTTACTTGTACCAGGTACATCTGTTTATTATGTGTAATACAAAGTTGCTGGCAGATTTTTCCCCCTAATGTATCCTCATGTGTATTACCAAATGCTTAATATTCATACTATTTCAACAAAACTTATTCTTCAATTTTTAGAATTTTGAAGCAGATGAATTTGAAGCAAGTTGGTCGCAACTATTATAACAAGCAAGAGGCCACTGAGTTCTTCGATCACAAGTTGGTATAAAATAGTTTCATGTAATGTTTGTAATGTATACATCTAAATCCCATAGATTCTCACATGCATACATATGTAGGTATATATGTGTAAGCCTGTGGTTGATGATAAAATGGTTTAACAAAAATTAGGTATAACTAGCACAGCAGGTAAATCTCTATTGGAAAGGTCCTTCAAAAGACCATTTCTTATTAAAAATAAGAGATGAAACGGCTTGACTCTCAAGTGCCTTTTTAGGGCCCTGTGACACTTGCTCTATACTCAGAGCTTGGAGTTTGATAATCCCATCTAACGTGTTCTATTTGCAGGCTGGTCATCTGGCCTGGATACGTTACTTCTATTTTTGAGTATGAAACCAGCATTACCCTCTGTGCTGATGTGAACCATAAACTGCTCCGAATGCAAACAGCTTATGATTTAATAACAGGTCTTCGTGATCCACAAACCAGAAAGGAAGATGTTGAGCAAGTTTCTAAAGAATTAATCGGGTCAATTGTTTTTACACTGTAAGTCTGCTTAAAAAAAAAAAAAAAACAACAAACCTATCCCATTACTTTGATCACCACCCCCACCCCGAGAAGATGTTCCCATAGTTCTCAAACCACTCAGTAGTTAAAGTTCAGAAGCTGACCTGGCATGGCAATGGCCAAGTCAGTCCATGCTTTTCTCATCTAGGTCTATTGCATGAGAGAGGGATACGTGTCATTTGTAGACTTCGCTGTTCTTAATTCCTAATGCTGATCCAGTCATCTTGTGGAACCCTGTCCTGCACATAACAGAATATATTCCTTCCAAATTTCTTTTGCTTTGTGTCTAACTAGTTAAAAAAAAATCAGGGCTTAATTAGATAGAACCTATGGGCAAATTTCCACTTGAAGTTAGTTTTTTCCTCTCCCTTTAAACCAGACACTTTGAGTGTGGATTGAAAGTTGTTTAGCAACATCATCTTAAGAGTAAAGTTGAGGACTTTTGCTCCCTAATTTCAAAACATATAAAGCTAGTAATCAAGACAGTGGCAAAAGGACAGATGAAAAGATTGATGGAATAGAATTGAGTCCCAAAGTCAGTTTATAGTCAGTTTCTTTTTTTCAACAAGAGTGTCAAGACAGTTTAGAGAAGGAATACTCTTTCAGCAAATATTGCTGTGACCACTGGGTATCCACCTGGCCCTTCCTGACACAATATACAAAATTAACTCCAATTTCACTCCAAGATAAACTCAAAATAGACCTCAATGTAAGTGTTAAAAGTTTAAAAGTCTTTGAAGAAACTATAGGAGTAAATCTTCTTTAGGTGAGCAAAACCCTTATAGGACACCAACAGAGAAGGGATGACAAAAGAAAAGTATAAATTGTACTTCATCAAATTAAACACGTTTGTTCTTCAAAGTCAAAAGTGAAAAACAATGGATAGAAAGGTGATTTGCAATTGTTTTCTCTCAATCTCATAACTTGCATCTATTTAAGTAAAGAACAGGTACAAGTCAAAAGATAACTTTTAAAAAATGGGTAAAGGATCTGAATCAACATTTCTCTGAACAAAATATAAAAATGATCCATAATCACATGAAAATATACTCAATGTTATTAGCCATGAGGGAAATGCAGAGTAAAACCACAGTGAAATAGCACTTCGTACCCACTAGGATGGCTAAAATTAAGAAAGCAGATACTAGGGATCCCTGGGTGGCGCAGAGGTTTGGCGCCTGCCTTTGGCCCAGGGCGCGATCCTGGAGACCCGGGATCGAATCCCACGTCGGGCTCCCGCTGCATGGAGCCTGTTTCTCCCTCTGCCTATGTCTCTGCCTCTCTCTCTCTGTGTGACTATCATAAATAATAAATAAAAAATTTAAAAAAAAAAAAAAAAAAAAAGCAGATACTAAATGTTGGCAAGGATGTGAAAAATCTGAACCAACCCTCAAACGTTGCTGGTATAAATGTGAAATGGTATGATCTCCTTGGAAAACAGTATGGCACTTCCTCAACATGCTAAATATAGTGTGGCTATGTGATCCAGCAGTTCTATTCCTGGTTATGTACCCAAGAAAAATGAAAACTTATGGCCAATGTACCAATTTTGTAGACCTGACAGCATTATTCATAATAGCTTAAGAGTGTAAACAACTTGAATGTTCATCCGCTGAAACATATATCCCATTATAGATATGCTATGTTTTTATTTGGCAATAAGTAGGAATTAAGTACAAGTATATGCTATAGCAGGAATGAATCTCGAAAGACATTATGCTGAGTGGGAGAAGGCAGTCAGGAAGGGTCACATATCGTATGACTCAATTCCTATGCAACAGGTCAGGTAGGCAAACGTATAGGATGGACTTTAAACTAGCAGTTATCTAAGGACTGGGGAAGTTGAGTGGACATGAGGAGTGACTGCTCGTGGTTGTGGTGTTTGGGTTGTGTTGAAGAGTGTACAACTCGGTGAATATATTGAATATAATAAAGCTGATATATCCTGCAATTACCTGTAGGATTTAAAGCCTATTAATTCTTGCCTGATCCCATGCTATGAATACATTAGGAATAATACCATATATTGTGAATATTCCACAGGTATAACAACAAAACCTATAGGGTGGATGCTATTAATGGGGAGGATAATCCCAGAACCAAATTTAAGAAATCAGGTGGTGCTGAAATCACCTTTGTAGACTACTACAGGGAGGTATGCAATCTTTTATTTCAGTATGTCTAAATATTTTTTCTTATTTAATCAAATATGTCTCCTATGTATAACTGATAGTCACATGTTAGATCATAAGTCAAAATCTATATATTACAGGGTTTCTCTTGGAGGGTATTATAACTTACATGAATTTGTCCATGTATTTGGGTACCTTGTATATATGTTACATAATTAGAATGGCTCCAATAAGACCTCTTTAATGAGTCTTGGACATGGCTATGATAGTTTTAAACATGTTGATGGATTGGTGGGTTGAAAATAAAATATGGCAAAATTTCAGATATGAGGACTTCACCTATGTAGAAGTTTCAGCTCTCTAGGACTTGGTTCAAAATGAAAAAGTGAAAAATTACTATCAGAAATTATGTCACTTGTGTGCTAAATCTCATAACTCATGGATTCCTCAATCTTTTTTTTTTATTTTTTTATTTTTATTTTTTTTTTAATTTATTTATGATAGTCAGAGAGAGAGAGAGAGGCAGAGACATAGGCAGAGGGAGAAGCAGGCTCCATGCACCGGGAGCCCGATGTGGGATTCGATCCCGGGTCTCCAGGATCGCGCCCTGGGCCAAAGGCAGGCGCCAAACCGCTGCGCCACCCAGGGATCCCGGATTCCTCAATCTTTATTCACAAAGAAACAAGTAAACTTCATGAACAAAGATGCACTAGGTGGTGAGGTTGGTTCTCTAGCTTTGGCAGTTAAGAGAGAATTCAAGGAGTTAGAGATATTTATAGCAAACGGAAAGAACTTAGAAAAGCATAAGCTGGGTTTTTTTTTTCTCTAAATTTTATTAGGAATCCAAAACCTAGCTACTTGGAAGCACTGAGAGTACACAGCCATTCAAGGGTATGGTGCTATTATGGCATCATCCCCACTTGTGCTCCACGCTTAGTACTTACTTGTTTAACCTGAAAGCATGTAATGAGTGCTCATTATACAACTTGGGTATACATTGGTAAGACTACTGAGTTCTCTGTTCTTAAGGAACTTGCATCCTTGTAGCAGGAAGAGAGATGGCAGACAAGAAGAAAGCATGTATTGGGGGAAATCTATGCAGATAATCAAGAGGTGTTATGGAGAATGTCTGGTGGCTTAGACTGCTGGTCATAGAAAGCTCTGAGTAGCTGGCATGTGACTGTCAGAAAGGAGCAAGCTGTGTGCAGATTGGTGAGAAGAATTGTCTCTTACACCACTTTCAGGATGGGCATGATGTATCCAGATCCCAAACAAGGCTAGAGTGTCCTGTCAAGAAATAAACCCAGTTGTGGGTGGGACGTGTACAGGGTTGCAGGATATGACGTCAGAGGAGGACGTGGGAGCCACACTGTATAAAGTTCTATCCACCTACACACATTGGATTTTACCGTTAAGTGAGACTATACAGATAGATGAAATGGGGCACTTTATTTTACAGATGTGGGTCTAATGTACAGGGAATGTATGGGTACAGGGAATATGCGGGTAAAAAGGGAGGCAGGGACACCAGTAGGGAGGTGCTTAAGTCCATTTAGATCAGTGATAATGGTAACCTGGATTAGAAAGGGAATGGATGGGGCAGACAAGAGGACTTTTGATGGCTCAAATGTAGTGAGTAATGGTAAGAGGAGTCTCTGGCTTTATCTGAGGAAGTGAGTGGAGGCTGGCATCACTTATTGCAATGGGAGATTCTGTGTGAGGAGCTGGCTTGGGGATTGTTGGGTTGACATAGCCTATGATGGAGTTGCAGACAGGGATATCAGGCTGATATTTGCTTGCTCATTCTCCAGATTTTACTTCAAAAGTCATTGGTTTAGGTGACCTTTGAAATGACTTGAGTAGTCTTGGGATGTCCTGGTGGGAACTCAGTATAATAACAGATGGCAATCTAGTTGTGTTGTCATGAGATCTAGAAAAATCCTGAAATCCATAGATGAGCCCTTAAAAGGAAAGCACAATCCTGGCTTGCAGAAAAGCTTTCATAGTAATGCAAAGTGGGACAAGGAAATTCCTGTGGAGATGCAGAAGTTGGTGTTGTAGGAGATCCGTCTGGGATATCACAGGACAGCCATGAGAATTAATAGTGTGTTTCTCAAAGTTCTCGACAGAACAGCTTGTACAAAGGCTGTGCTAGTCTCAGTGGTGGGAGTGGTGATTGAGGCCCTAAAATGATGCCATGATTCCGCACACATGTATATACATATACTTGCACAAGCTCCTGCCTTAAGACTCTAGAAGCAGGGGAACGGAGGTGAATCCCAGCTGCCTTTCAAATAACTACAGAGAATTAAAAGTAGTAGTTCAGCTCCAGAGGTAAAGCACCATGAACACTGGATTTGAAGTCTTCTTGTCTCTGGAACTCCTTTGACATTCTCAAGATACTTAACCAATCCCACCAGAATTCATGTGGCTAACTGGTGACTGATGAGGATCTCACTGGTCAGCATGGAAGGATCTATGACAGACCATCACTTTATGTGGGAGAGGAAAGGCACTTTATTGTACAGGAATTGCAGCCTAGGGATAGGAGCTTCTGGATAGATGTCTTGGCAAATGCCTTTTCCTGGCGGAAAAGTTTCGATGATGCAGGAGGCATGTTTGGAATAGCTGTAGTATTGCAGCTGCAAGGAGTGACCAGGTTTGTCGTCCCCCATTAATGTGGGAATCCTCTTCAAAGTTCTTAATTACATCCTTAATTTTTTAAGGCAGTACTATAGTGAGAAATATGTAATTCAAGGCTTGGTCCTGCATTTACCTATAGCAAGTCAAAGAAGGCTGGTACAGTGACCCCAACACAATGTTTATGAGAGTCTTGTTCTCCTGGGCCATGTGTGCTTACAAGGAAAAAAGAGGTCATCCCTGGGACATCTAAATTAAGAGACTATTAAGAGTATCTTTAACGTGTTCTTAAACTTGGGGAAATAGTCTTCCTAGCACACCCCTGGGCCTCTGTTGGTGATCCAGACTTTTTTGTACCTATTTAGGTGACTTGACTAGGCTTTGCTGACAGTCACACCAGTGTTCTTTCTCACCTCTTTTGAGCAGCAGTATAATACAGAGGTTACTGACCTAACTCAGCCACTGTTGATCAGCAAAGGCAAATGGAAAAAGAGCCAACAGGACACACCCCATAAGCCTATAATGCTGGTTCCTGAGCTATGCTACCTGACAGGTACTTCAGATTTATGCAGTCCTCATAGAAGACCACCCCTTTCAAGCCCCAGATGTTATGATATAGAAGTACAGGCTTCTCACAGTACTCCATAATGACCCAGAGCTGTGTTCTCTCCATTGGCTCTTCCTCTTCCAGATAAAATCATCAAGGCTTCTTCACATACATATTTATTCTTGCTTGTTTAGCTATATCTTCTTAACTTTTTAAAGGTCTATCAGATAAAATGCGAAAAGACTACAGGGTGATGAGAGACTTGGCTCTTCATATGAGGTTGGATCCAGAAAGAAGGCAGCACGAATTACGGAAACTGATGAATACTATACAAACGTAAGTCCTATTCTTCTCTCTGTGTCTTTGTGTGTGTGTCCTGAAGATGAGACCCGTGCAGAACTCTTGATATCTCAGATTCTCCAACTAAAAAACAACAGGTTGGAAGAAAACGACCTCTTGTGGGAACAACTCTATTTGTTCCATTGATGCAAAGTTAGAGGAGGTCTGGAGGGGAAGAACAAAATAGAAAGACCCTAAGCACAAATGTGAGAGAGGACATGATTTCAGAGTACTAGAAACCCTCTCTCTGCAACATGTCAATACAGAAGACAAACAACAAGGCATCTTAGATTAAAGGAGAATTTTGCAAATGGATCATCATTTTTGCTTATTTCCTTTGGTTCTATTCTGTGGAAATATTTTAACTTTCAGAAATAGGGAGGTACAACGGGAACTTCAACTCTGGGATTTGAAATTTGATACCAACTTCGTGTCCTTCTCGGGAAGGATCTTGAAAGAAGTAAGAATTTTTCAAGGAAGAAGAGCGGTAAGACAGCTTCAAAATGGTCATGTTCTAGTTACTCTTGCAGTCATTTGGGGCCAAATGAATAATAATGCAGAGGACCTAAGTCAGGTCAGTAACTCACTGCTCTCTCTTCTTGGGCTGTTTGTCCTTTCTCTAGGGGAGAGCGAGCAGGTGTTCAGTTAGAAAGCATGTAACATCCTTGGCATATAGTAAACTCTATAGTTTACCATGTTTGGAGTTGTGGACATCTCTCGTGGCAAAACAATCTGCCAAGTATATCCTTAAGAGTCAAATAGCTAGAATCCAAACAATCCAGAGTAACCCATGATAGAATCCCAGTATTACTTACCACTATCTTAAGGGAAGAGTATGTAATTCAGTTATGACCAAAGTTTAAAATTGTAACGTTTCAGTAGGAAGTAGCAAGAATTTGCAATAGAAAGGCTCTTTGTCGGTATTTCTTTAAAAATTGAAGTCTTATACTATGTCTTCCAGTTTGACTCCCATCCACAGTTTGCAGATTGGTCGAGAGAGACCAGAAGTGGACCCTTACTCAATGTGAAGTCACTAGATCATTGGCTAATACTCTATCCTACGAGAAATTATGGAGCCGCCTCATCCTTAGTACAGAGTCTACGGAAAGTCACACCCACCATGGGCATAGCTATGAGAGAGGCAAAAATGTAAGTAGAGCTGAAATTAAGATCTATAACAACCGATCTTCAAATCGGAGGTAAAGTGGAGTCAGATTATATTAAATTATAGGAATTGGTCACTGTATTAAAACCCTGGAGGTTTGTAAACAAAAAAGCCTAATCTATTCCAATTAACTGTAAAATAGGCTTTGGGGATATATAGTTTGTGGCTATTGGGATACATGCTGAGGAAGCCAAACATTGAACTTATTTTTGTTTTAAGAACAAACTTATCAGGGTACTTGGGTGGCTCAGTCAGTTAAGCATCTGACTCTTGGTTTTGGCTCAGATCCAGCTGGGTGCTCAGTGGAGAGTATGCTTAAGATTCACTCTCTGCCCCTCCCCTTATGTGTGCATTTTACCCCTACGCAAATAAGCTCAGGAGTTATGGAAACTGTCTGATGTACAGGCAGCAGGGCAAGATTTCTAACACGTGCTCAGACCTCCAACAGGACATGGGGTCATAAGAAAGAGCAATTACTGTTTGGTTGCTTTCTAACTATAATGGAAGATCCTCAAAGTATTATTTCTAACATGATGATGCTTCTAGGAAGATTTTTTGGGGATAATCCTCAATCAGACTAGGGAAATTCCTTTCTCATTTTAAAAATTTCTTTTCACATGAATGAATGTGGAATTCTATCAAATGCATTTTGTACTTTTTTTTTTTTACATTTAATCTGCAATTATTTTTCCTATAATTCACCACACTAACTGTTTCTTTTTCTGAAGATTGCATTTCAGGCTTACTGTCACCCTAGGCCCATGGTATTCTACTTTTTTTTTTTATGATTTTTAATTTACTTATCTGATAGAGAATGAGAGCTATCACAGGAGGAGAGAAAGAGAAAGAGGCACTGAGCAGGGAGCCTGATATTCTAATATCATTGCTACTTTCAAGTTATTCTTTGGTTTTTGAACGTATATGATTTAATGATTTTACTCTGTCAATGGGACACCTGAGTGGCTCAGCGGTTTAGCTCTCGCTCAAATAAGTAAATCTTTCATGACCATTAGTTAAAAGTAGTTTTTTTTTTTTTTTTAACATTGTACCTTGTTTTTATGTGGTGCTCCATTGGCTGCATAAAACGTTTGTTACATACTTAACTTTTGAATACAGATGATATATACTTATTTTCTAGGCTTGAAGTAAGTGATACAGTCCAGTCCTATACAACCGTCTTAGAAAATCATGTTTCCTCCAAAACACAGATGGTAAGTTTCTATTTGATAGCACTTCCTTTTTTTTTTTTTCAGATTTTATTTATTTATTCATACAGATGCAGATAGAGAGAGGCAGAGACACAGGCAGAGGGAGAAGCAGGCTCCATGCAGAGAGCACGACGTGGGACTCGATCCAGGGTCTCCAGGATCACACCCTGGGCTGCAGGCGGTGCTAAACCGTTACACCACCGGGGCTGCCCCCACCCTTTTTTTTTTTTTTTTTACAAAGATTTTATTTATTCATGAAAGAGACAGGAGAGACAGAAGCAGGCTCCATGCAGGGAGCCCGATGTAGGACTCCAGGATCATGCCCTGGGCCAAAGGCAGGTGCTAAACCGCTGAGCCACTCAGGTGTCCCATTGACAGCAGCTTCCTGTCTTACCTTGTAGTGTTATAAATCTCATCTGTTAGATCTTGAGTGTCTACCACTCAAAATTAATCTCAAGTGCCCTTTCTTTGGCAGGGACTTGTCTTCAATTTCTGTCCTTTCCTGTCTCTGAGGCTGTCAGCCTGTTCATGGTCTCTGACCTTTCAGCCATGTTCACTGGAGAGTGGGCAAACACTTTGGGAGAAAGTGGCCTCAATTGCTGAGATCATCTCTCTGGGTCCCTACTTCTTTCCTGTCTTAACCTAATAACTCTTTATGACCTTGTTAGACTGCCTGAGCCCCAAACAGGCACAGTCCCTGTGTTTTCATCAGTTTGAACAGCTCTTCTTAGGAGGAGACTGGCCTATGCTATTCCAGAAGCTGAAATTGTAGGATGCATTAGCTGACCACTCTCTGAATACTCAGAAATCATCACAGAAAAAATTAGAATCTAGATTTTGCAATTGTACTTAAAAGCCTGACGTATTGAGCTATTGAAATATACATAAATACGTATATTTATATATGTGTATATATAAATAAATGGAGGTGTGTGTGTGTGTAATCTGTACCCAAAAGATTAGGTGCTTTAAGAAAAGCATATCTATAAGTTAGTTTAGCCTTCATCTTTAAGTGATCCCAACAGGCATGGAGAAATCCTAAGCCAATAATGGATTGGTGTCCTTTCAAACACACACATTGACTGCAGTCTATTACAATTAGAAATCATTAAATCATATACATTCAAAAACCAAAGAATAACTTGAAAGTAGCAATGATATTAGAATATCAGGCTCCCTGCTCAGTGCCTCTTTCTCTTTCTCTCCTCCTGTGATAACTCTCATTCTCTATCAGATAAGTAAATTAAAAATCATAAAAAAAAAGTAGAATACCATGGGCCTAGGGTGACAGTAAGCCTGAAATGCAATCTTCAGAAAAAGAAAGTGTGGTGAATTATAGGAAAAATAATTGCAGATTAAATGTAAAAAAAAAAAAAAAGTACAAAATGCATTTGATAGAATTCCACATTCATTCATGTGAAATTTTTAAAATGAGAAAGGAATTTCCCTAGTCTGATTGAGGATTATCCCCAAAAAATCTTCCTAGAAGCATCATGTTAGAAATAATACATTGAGGATCTTCCATTATAGTTAGAAAGCAACCAAACAGTAATTGCTCTTTCTTATGACCCCATGTCCTGTTGGAGGTCTGAGCACGTGTTAGAAATCTTGCCCTGCTGCCTGTACATCAGACAGTTTCCATAACTCCTGAGCTTATTTGCTTAGGGGTAAAATGGGGATACTAGTCTTGATCTCAGTAGGTTATTGAAGAATTAACTGAGTCAAGTACAATGCTTGGCAAGTGCTCTCACATAGCACCCATCATGTAAGGGGTGACGTTCCTGATGATGGTACGTTTCAGTCTGTGCTTGTTAACCCTCTGTGTCAACTTCATGATAAACTCCTAGAAACAGAATAGCCAGGACGTAAAGACTTTGCAAGTGCAAGTGATTCATGCATATTGCCCATGCCTGGCTCCTAGGCTCTTTCCTCTTCCATATGCTCACCTTCGCCATTATTGAATGGAATGGGATTCCAGACCCTTTACCCTCCTGGGCCAGCTGTGGATTGAATGAACAGACTCTGTTCCTCCACCTACGTAGTTTGCTTGACGTGACATCCACTTCTCCCATTACTGTGGTTTCATGTCCTCGGTAGTCTTGTTGCTTTCTTTCAAGGTCCTTTGCGTGCTGTCCAGTGAAAAGAAAGACCTGTATGATGGCATAAAACAATACCTGTGTGTCAAGTGTCCGACCCCAAGCCAGTGTGTCGTGGCACGGACCTTAGACAAACCCCAGACGCTGATGACCATTGCGACAAAGATTGCCCAGCAGATGAACTGCAAGATGGGAGGAGCCCTCTGGAAGGTGGAGACAGGAGTACGTTGGATTTCATTGCCTTCTCTTTATTTCACTTGTGTTCAGTGGAATTTAAGACTCAACCATCTTAAACGCAGTTGCTTAATTGTGCTTCTATTGTGTTCTAACTCAATGTCTTACCTTTTTTAAAAAATTTCAGTTACAGAATGCGATGTTCATTGGTATCGACTGTTTCCATGATATTGTAAATCGGCGGAAGTCAATTGCAGGCTTCGTGTCCAGCATCAATCAGGAATTGACGCAGTGAGTGGGCGTAGGCAGACATTGTGTAGATGGCAACTAGCTGTAGACCAAACAGGAGAGGTGGGCCTAACTAATGTTTGTTGACGAGGGCCATGGGCAGGGTATTCTCTTCCTCTTCTGGCAAAGTTATGCTCCAAATACATTTGATGTGGAAGGGTCTATATCATTTTTCTGTTGCTGCTTAACAGATGACGACAAACATGGCAGCTTAAGAGGACACTCCTGTGTCTGCGCGAAGGTCTGTCAGGCAGCCATCAGGTTGGCCATGTTGGCCAAGCCACATTCTCCTCTGGAGGCTTGAGGTCCTATTGCAAGTGCACATCCTTGTGGTAGAATCTTTTTTTTGTTTTGTTTTTGTTTTTGGTAGATGAAGGACAGAGGTCCCCCTTTCCTTGCTGGCTGCCAGCTACAGGCCTGTTTCAGCTCCTGGGACTTCATCCATATTCCTTCTCGAATGCCCTGCTCCCCCAGAGCACACAGTCCTTGTTCTCCTTCAAATCTCTCTTCCCCCTTCTGCTATCTTGCTTTTTCAGGGGGTTATGAAATTAGATAAGGTCCATCTGGAAAATCTTCCCTAAAGCCAACTGTGACATAGGACATAATCACAGGGGCGATACAATAGTCACAGATTCCAAGCGTTAGATTTCTGCTCACTGGGGGCTCTGATGATCAGTGAGTCTCCCCATTAACACACGGGGAAGGACTCAGGCCCCACATGGGGAAGACAGACCTAGGAATACAATCAGAAGCCTATAGGTACAGGATCTGCTCTTCACAGATCTATATGTAATGGATCTGCCGAAGAACATATGCTTCCATATCTCATGTTTCTCCCTTGCTCCAGGGATACTTTTGTTTTCTGTGCTTAGAGTAGAACCTACCTTCAAAGGAGTTTGCACATTCTTCAGTTTAGTTTCTTGAGCATTAGCATGTGTATGACCATCACCAATCACTGTTATGCTTCCTGAGGATTTACTAGCCCCCTTGGTATAATTACAGAGTATTCTTTAAGGGGGTCCATTTTTATTTTCATGAATGGCATCAATTATTCCAGTCTAGTTCCAGTTCTAGTTTAATATAATATTGGTTTGCTTTTATGGTGGGAGGGCATGTGGAAAATAATGTTTCAATCATGGAAAGAAATTAAGCTCTCATTCGGTTCATTTTTAAATTTTTAATTCTTTTAAATTGGAGTTCAATTTGCCAACATAGAACACCCAGTGCTCATCCCGCCAAGTGTCCCCTCAGTGCCCATCACCCAGTCACCCCAACCCCCACCCACCTCCCTTTCCACTACCCCTCGTTTCCCAGAGTTAGGTGTCTCTCATGTTTTGTCACCCTCACTGAGATTTTCACTCATTTTCTCTCCTTTCCCTTTATTCCCTTTCATTAATTTTTATATTTCCCAAATGATTTCATTCAGTTCATAAATAATTTTGAACCCTTGCTTTTTTTTATGGTGAAAAAATTTATATTTAGATTTATAGTTGGCTGGACTCAGTTTAGATGATCCCAATTTTGTTGGCAACATCCAAAGCTCATAATCAGGAGCCAGTCGAACATATGCTTTCTTCTCTCCATCAGACCTGATCAAGGTGTTGACCTTCGCCACATCAGTGTCATAGAGCTTCTTTACAGCCTGTTTTATCTGGTGCTTATTGGCCTTGACATCCACAATGAGCACAAGTGTATTGTTGTCTTCTATTTTCTTCATGGCTGACTCAGTAGTTAAGGGGAACTTGATGGCATAGTGATCAAGCTTGTTTCTCCTGGGGGCTCTCTTTCGAGGATATTTGGGCTGCCTTTGGAGACACGGGGTCTTGGGTCATCGGAATGTAGGTGACGTGCAGATCTTTTTTTTTTTTTTTTGTGACTGCTCGCCTTTCACCACTTTCTTAGCTTTCAAAGCCTTTTCTTTGGCTTCAGCTTTGGGAGGGGCAGGGGCTTCCTTCTTCACCTTCGGCGCCATCTTCATGAAAGGGCGAACCCTTGCTTTTTGGCACAACATTTCCACTGCTCTGTTCTCAGCATTTGAACATACCATGATTTCATCTTGTAGACTGTAAATTCTGGGGAAAAAAAGCAGACAAATGTATTATATCATGTCAGGTCATTGCAATAGTTTGAAGCAATTAAAAAAACAGGGGATAGAAACTTGAGACCAGTATTGCTTGATCTGTTGGGAAGTGGTCAAGTAAAAATTACTGCTCCAAAGCAGGTGGTTCCCATAAAGCATGATTATGGATGAACCATTTTTTTAAGACCTCAGCTTGGAAGCAGGAATCTCCAGGAACACTGGCTATTTATTTTGGGTGTCCACCATGAGACGGCAGTAGTCCTGCACATTGAAAGTGCGTGTAATTTGTACCAATGTTAGTGAATGCTTCCATATTCCTATTTGTGTGCATTCACAATTTTAATAAATGCCTAGGGTACTGGAAGAGACCAATGCTTCGATCTCTGCAGAGGCATCAAAGAATGGATTCCTGATTGGATCTTCAGCTACTCATAGTGACTCCCCCCTCCCCGCCACCAGAGGTCCTAGATTAACTCAGGATGAAAAATAAGGGAATTTTTAAGACTCCTATCTCAAACTGACAGCTTATTTTTCTCCAAACAAGGTGGTTCTCTCAGTGCATTTTCCAGGAATCGGGGCAGGAGCTTGTGAACGGGCTTAAAACCTGCTTGGAAGGTTAGTGTCCCATCAAGATTGGTGTGCCTGACTCCATCTGGGTAGTTGTCTGCAAGTGAACACACTGTCCCCCCGGAGACGTCTGGCAATGCCTAGAGATGCGCTCCATTGTAACAGCTGGGATGGAGGTGCTACTGGCCTCCAACTAGCGGGTAGAGACCAGGCATGCTACAGAAGACAGCAACACCCATTCTGCCCCCACAAAGAATTATCTGGCTCAGAATTTCTGTAGTGGTGCTGTTGAGAAATGCTGAGCTCACGTGAAGACCAAAAGGCAGTGAATGTGTCCTGGAGGCTACAGGATTGAAAGAACATGAACCTAGAAGCTGTTACAAATAGCAGTGGCCAGTTGGTTCTGAGTTACGGCTTATTCACCCATGTTTCTGGTTTCCTTCCAGCTGCCCTGAAGCTCTGGTGTAAACATAATCAGTTTCTACCACAAGCTATCATTGTGTATCGGGATGGAGTTGGGGATGGTCAGCTTCAAGCACTGATGGATCATGAAGTCCCACAGATTGAGTCCTCCTTAAGATCTGTGTACCCTAAAGACTCTGGGTATATAAATTGTAAAGTGCAGATTTTGTAAACTCTACATTTCAGTCTCTGAAAGGAATATCACAGTTATGATCTGTGAATTAAGAGAGAGAACATGGCACAGAGGGCATCAGTTGCTGGATGGGGAATTCATTCTTTGACTTTCTGGTCCACACCCAAGTCAGAGGACAGAGCAGAACTAAAACGTTCCTGATTGTGTTCTCCCCCATGGAACCGCCTAAGAACCTGTTCCTTTTTTTCTAATCTCCCTGCAAGCCTTGATGTAGGAGGGCTTGTTAAGGTCAGGTACTTATTAAAATCCATAAACACAGCCTGGTGATGGTTTGTGTTTAGGCAACTTCTTTATTCTGGAGTTTTGTAGGTCCTGGGGCTGGGGAATGCCTCTCCTCTGCCTCCTCTGCTTGTCACTGGGGCCTGGTTCCCACCACAGATAGGAGCAGCCCCAACCTTGTGAGGAAGTTCCTCCCCCTAAGATGTGAGTGGCTGTAAATAGAAACCTCTCTTACTGCTTAGGTCAAGCTCATGGAGCTAGGACAGTAAAGTTGGTGTGTGGGGGGACTATACCTTCCACAGATTCTTCTGAAGGAATCCTGTGTGTGTGGTGCTTCAAGTAGTTTGCGTGATCCTAAATAAAGCTGACTTTTTTGAAAAACAAACTTGAATTTTGGGGAATGACAGGTTTCATGGACTAACCTCCTGAATCAGTTTGGATTAGGCCCGTTACAAAAAAAAAAAACAACAAATTTCAGATGGATGGAAGATAGCAGAGTAGAGGTCCTCATGTCAGCTGGTCCCCCAAAATTAGCTACATAACTATCAAGCCATCCTGAACACCAATGAAATCAAGCCGAGTTGTAAGCAAGAATGGCTGAGTCTACAAATAGAAAAGTGAAAAAATGAAGTGGAGTGTGGAGAAGTAAAACGGAAAGGGATATATCAGAGGATAATGGGTGGGGTGGGGGAGGGAGCACGTGTAAGCCAACTTTAGGAAAGTGAAAGTTCAAATCTGGGCCCTTCAAAGTGTGCTCCTCTAGAGATGTCCCTGCCTGAAAGGGACTCATTGGTGAAAGGGTGCAGAACCACAGGTCAGTGCAGGGTGGCCGGGTCTCAATATTCCTGGAGGCCAGAAAGCATCCAGGTGCCTGAGCCAGCAGAGTTCCCAAGTACTGGTTCAGGGAAATGGCTTCAGATGAGCAAGCCTGCGAGAATGTTCAGTTTGTGGTGCCATCAACCACGATCTCCCGCCGGGCCAGGTGACCCCCGTCCACGTTGGGTCCATACAAGGGCCTGGAACACAGCCTGCACCTTCCTCTGGGAGAGGCAGAGTGGGTCAGCATTGGCCCGGTTGAACGTTCTCCTTGTGGGGGGCCAGCAACCACAGAAAGGGACACACCTCCCGTTCCTCCAGGAAGAGGGGGGGAGGGCAAGAGCGGCAAAGACTGCCTGAGGAAACCTAAACATTGCACATTTCCACGTCCCCCCAGGTCCCCTAGGGGAGAAATGGAGTAGGCAGGCACCATCGGAGTCTGCAGATTGGTCAATCACCACATCGCTCATCTCTGGGGCTGGAGATCGGGGTGTGGTCTTTTTGCCTCTCACCCCCCCAAAAAGACATGAAAGGTTTCAGGGAACAAAACCCTCACAGAGCAAACAGCCTGGCCCCCTGACAAGGTCGGTGCAACACCACCCAGGCACACACACCTGAGAATCTGTGCAGCAGGCCCTTCCTGGGAGGATCAGCTGGAAGGACAGGTGACCAGCACATTTCCTGACCAAACAGAAGTGGAACCTCCAGCACTGGGGAACATAGCACAGCAACTCAAGGTTTTCCTTGTATGATTCGGTTTTCTTTCAAGATACAGTCATCCTCTATTTTTTCCTTTATTCTCATCTCACCTAGTTTCTTGTTTTATCAAGTCTTCTTTTTGGAATCTTTTCTTTTTTAACTTTTATATTTTATTTATTTATTTATTTATTTATTTATTTATTTATTTATTTATTTATTTATTTTAACTTTTATATTTTAATGATGTATTTTATTAAAAAGATTTTATTTATTTATTTATTCATGAGAGACAGAGAGAGAGGAAGAGACACAGGCAGAGGGAGAAGCGGGCTCCATGCAGGGAGCCCAACGTGGGACTCGATTCCGGGTCTCCAAGATCAGGCCCTGGGCCAAAGGCAGGCACCAAACCGCTGAGCCACCCAGGCGCCCCTAATGACATATTTTAATATTACTTGAGAAATGGACAGAGCAAAGGGGCAGACATTTCTCGAAAGAGGACCTACACGTGGCCAAAAGGCACGGGAAAGAATGCTCCACAACACCTGTGAACAGGAAAATACAATTCAAAAGCACAATGAGGTACCACGTTACACTGGTGAGAATGGCTAAATTTAACAACTAACGTTAGCAAGGATGTGGAGAAAGGGAGAAAGGGGAACCTTCCGGCCCTGCTGATGGGAAGGAAACTGGAGCAGCCACTCTGGAAAACAGTGCGAGGGTCCTCAGGCAGCTTAAAATAGAGTTTATGATACAAACTCTACTTATCTAACACTTTGTGATACAAAGTGTCTCCTCTCAAATACCACCCTTGTCTCCCCAGATGCACCCCTGTCTACAGAGCAGAAGTTGGTTGCTGTGCAGCTGCATTCACTTTGAAAGCACTATGAGGATACACGTTGCCCTGGTGACGGGAAACACCTCTGCCTTTCTTCCCACCTATCACTCTTTGAGCTGAGTGAGTGAGGAGTGAGGAGGTGATCAGCTCTCTACCTGGCGTTGTGACAATGGGCAATCTCAATTCTTTACACTGCGATGGTATGTTCCTAAAGATCTGAATGCTCTTTGCTACCAACTGGATGGTTAACTCTTTCTCTGACTATATTTCTCATTGTTTAGAGTTTCCTCTCCCCAAATTGTCATGCAGAGTTATATGTACGCGTTTTCGTTTGTTCTATTGCTCCATTTCTGTTTTTCGTTATTCTGCCAATCTAACTGCCTTGAATATTGTGCCTCCGTTTTGAAAAAATGTCTTACTCCCTATTATATCCTGCAGCCCTCATTTGTCATCACGAAGGACCTCACAGGGGGAAATATGGCCACGTCTATTTTCAGGTTTTGTTAGTGTCCAAAATTACATATTCAAAGTATTCATTTCAGAAATTAAGTGTGAATCCAGTTGATATGGAGGATACTTGTCATTGTTTATCAATGCTTTACAATGTCTTCCTTGCGTTTTTTCCCAAAATGGGGATCGAGTTCCGTATTTGCAGGGGCACGTTGCTACCTTCATCTGAATGGTTGCCCAAAAATCAGCCTGTGAATGAGTGTCTCTGATTCCATTTATGCCCCAAACACACATTTCCTGTTACCCTTTGGGCATTTTCCAAAATTACACTTTATAGAGAGATCAATTTTATGCTATCCCTCATCCCATTCCTCCCCTCTTAAGGTGTAAGCATGGTGAATATATAATATTATTCTCAGGTATGCAACAAATAGCCAGTCTTTCTACTTGCGTGGATAATTGGTTAATAAACTAATGACTGAGAGATAACCATGTAAACACTTATTAGTCATTCTCAAAGAAAAATAGGTGATGCACACACTTGAGTAGAGAAAGTAAATTTTACAGATGTGGAGAATGGGAAGCATTTGCACCTAGGAATGTCGCTTGAAAACAGAGACTTCATTAGAGTTGTTTTCATATAACGTCTTACTCAGTTCTCCTAAACTGCCCTCCAGAACTCTGTCCAAAAGCTAAGCTGTGGTTTATCCGAGGACATGCCAAGGTCACCAGGCACTGTTTTGAGGCACGTATATTAGTGTGAGGAATAATTAATGCACAGTGACCTTGTCTCACACGTTTTAAAACACAAGAGTTGATACTAGTGACTCTACTTTCCTGCACACTACTATGCATCACATTTGATGTGCTGATCATGACTCAGGAATTGGAACGTCATGCAGGATAGTCAGGATAGATCAAGAGTCCCAAGAGTATATTCGGGGAGGAAGCAAATAGCTTTTTTTTTTTTTCTCAAGGCCTCTAATTCTGTGAATACTAAATGGTGTTAAGGTAAAATACTTGTATTTAGGCAAAGCCAGTTTGTGTTACAAGGCAATGGTCTGGGAAGTCAGATTCCCAGGGTTCAATCCAGCTCTGGAACTTGGGAAATGTGAGATGTCAGACAGGATATTTAGCTTCTACTTAACCTTCCTGATCACTATCCATACCTTTGTTCATTCAATGCTCATCAAACACATATGTGATGTTTTGTTGACACTCCCTCCTCCTCAGGTGGGGAAACAGAGACACAGTGATGAAGTTCATGAACTCTGAATTAAGGAGCCAGGATATGAATCCAAGCTTAGAGTCCCAAAACTCATATTCTAATTAGTGAACTAAACTGAAATGATGACTCAGGCATGGAGTCATTGGTTACTATGCATCTGTATGTCAGAAAGGACCTGTGCAAAGGGAAATCTCAGCACTGTCTACCATTATGAGGTCACCTCCATGCTTACATAGCCCAGGGAAGCTCTTGAGCCGTGGTGGTACAGATCCTGCCATAGTCACTAGTAGGAAAAGGACATAGGAGGCTGGTCAATTCCAAGTCATAGTTCTGGTCAGTTAAAGCATGATTATGGTCAGCTTAAAGCTATGATAGTGGTAGGTGCAAAGCCATGGTTGTGGTCGGTTTGCAGATTCTGAGGGTTTGGAGGCACCATTAGATAACCTGGTCAAAGTCTGTCAGTGCTGAGCACGTGACCTCGATCCGCTGAGAATCGAGGAGTTTCTTTCATGGTATATGATGGCATTGTCTGTATGATGAGTGCTAGTAATGGTGAAATGAGAGCCTACCCCTGGGACAATGAAGATCAGACTCAAGGGCCAGGTTATGGTTAGCTTGGTATCCATTCCCTGCTCATTGCTATTTGCTTGTACAGCTGAGATACAGAGCTGACCAGTGCCCGACCATCAGTGTCATGGCATGGTCTGACCTCAGGCCATGGCACACATAAAATACAATAAGAATTGGAAGCAGAGTGGAGACTGCCCGGCTGGCTCATTAGTGGAGAATGCGACTCTTGATCTAGAGTCATGTGTCTAGTCTATGTTGAGCATGCAGCCGTCTTAAGGAAAAAAAAATGATGACACACGTGTGGTAGTATGTCTAATAACACATTCACCCTGAGGCCTAAAACATGCTTGAATGTCATGAATTCACATTAACTGTTCAACATGTTTGGTCAGTTGAAGAGAAGCTACTTCTTGGCAGAGCCCTCATGGGACAGTATGTTTGGAAAATCCTGGGTTGTGAGTCCGCTTGGGAGAAGTCCACTGGTCACTGAGGGCAAGTCCACTGGTGCCCAGGAAGGCTTTATGGGAACCAGATGGCAGTGTGAGCGCTGGGGGAAGATAACCACAGTTGGGCTTCCCGTTGCCATTTCCAAGAGCTTGACTTGGGGGCAACTGCTTTGTGTTTTGGGTGAGGGATTGAAACCGGGAGGTGGATGGCTGCGTTAGGATGTGAACTTTACTCTTGGCTCAGGCAGTCCCCCTTGTTGTGGAATGTCTTGCACAGGGAACTTAGGGCAGGAGGATTTGAGAAAGAGACAGCCCTTGGTTCAGGGGTTCAGAGCATGATCTCCGGGACCCTAGGCAGATCTCAAGTGTTCAGGGACCTCTCTCCCCAGGGAACCAACTCATGTCCTGTCTCAGACCCCTTCCTCATCAGTATTGTAATTTTTGGCAAGTCGTCAACACTATTCACTGTGTTCTCAATGACTATGTTGTTCTGTTTTGCATATTGTCTCATCAAAAGAAAGGTATGTCCCCACACAGTGTCTGCTAGCGAATTTCTTGTTGTTCTTTGACAGTAAGGGCATTTGATATCCTCTAATCTCTTCCTGATTTCAAGCATATAATACGGCGTTGCTTATGACAGGCCCTTGGTTGCAGATAGAATTCCAGAACACATTGAATTTGTATCATTGAAGCTTTGTATCCGATCAGCAACATTTCCCCCTTTGTACCTCCTTCTAGCTCCTATTCTCTTTCCTGATGCTGTGTGTTGACTGTGCCAGGTGCACATATAAGTGCCATCATGCAGTATTTAATTTACATGGCCATGCATGTCATCACAATTCTTGAGGTTTCCTTCCCCTTAACTTGCGATAATATTTCATTGTAGAGATAGACTAATCTTTTTATCCTTTTGTTCATCAATGGACATGAAGTTGTTTCTTTTTTTTGGGTGTGCTGAAAGGTGCTGAAAACACTGTGCAGAATCTCTGCGAAATTCAGCTTTCAATATTTTCTGAACTACTTGCCAAAACTCAGATTGCAAGAATATACGTCAGACCTTTTTAAATATTTGGAGGGGTGAGACTCCACATTGTGTTTCATTGACAATTTATCAGTTTATATTCTCAGGAACCTTAAGCATATGGCAACTCCAAAGCCTTTCTGCATTGCATGCTCACTCAGGTTTCTCTGCAAGGCAAATCACCAGTAATAAGATCAAAGTTTGACCTCTGATAAGGTTATCACTCATTTTCAATGCTCTTCTAACAACTGCACCAGTTCACATTCCCACCTACAGTGCAACAGGGTTCCCCTTTGTCCGCATCCTCTCCAACATTTGTGGTTTCCTGTCTTGTGACTTTTCCCCATTATCACTGGTGTGCGGTGGTATCTAATTGTGGTTTGGATCTGTAGTTCTCTGATGGCCAGCAATGCGGGGCATCTTCTCATGTGCTTGTTGGCCGAGTCTCTGTCTTCCTCTGTGAAATTTCTGTGGGTGTCTTTTCCCGGTTTCATGATCAGATTGTATGTTTCTTTGCTCTTGAGTTGAGTATGTTCTTTATAGACCTTGGATAAGAGTGCGCTATCTGAGCGGTCGTTTGCAAATATCTTCTCCCGTTCTGTAGGTTGTCTTTTACTTTTGTGAACTGTTTCTTTTGCTATGCAGAAGCTTTCGATCTGGGTGAAGTCCCAATAATTCCTTGTTGCTTTTGTTTCTCTAGCCTTGGCGGACGTATCTTGCGAGATGTTGCTGTGGCCAAGTTGAAAAAGGGTGTTGCCTCTTGTCGCCTCTCGGATTTGGATGGATTCTTGTCTCACATTTAGATCTTTCATCCTTTTTGAGTTTATCTTTGTGTGTGATGTCAGAGAATGGCCTGGGATCCTTCTTCTGCATGTGGATGTCCAATATTCCCAGCACCATTTATTGAAGAGACTGTTTTTTTTCCAGGGGGAGTCTTTCCTGCTTTCCCGAATATTAGTTGACCATAAAGTTGAGGGTCCACTTCTGGATTCGCTATTTGGTTCCATTGATCTATGGGTCTGTTTTTGTGCCACAACCACACTGTCTTGATGGCCACGGCTTTGTAGAGCAACCAAAAATCTGGCATTGTGATGCCCCCAGCTATGAACTTCATTTTGAAAAGTCCCCTGTCTCTTTGGGGTCTTTTCCGGTTCCACACTAGAATCTTAAGATGGTTTGTTCCAACTCTCTGAAGAAAGTCCATGGTATTTTGATAGGGATTGCGTGAAATGTGTAAATTGCCCTGGGTAGCATGGACATATTCACAATATTAATTCTTCCTCTCCATGAGCATGGAACATTTTTCCTTCTCTTTATGCCTTCCTCGATTTCCTTCAGGAACGTTCTGTGTTGTTTAGGGTACAGATCCTTTACGTCTTTGGATAGGTTTATTCCTGGGTAGCTTATGCTTTTGGGTGCAGTTGTAAATGGGATTGACTCCTTAATTTTCGAGGCTCTTCTAACAACAACCTGTCAGTCAACAGCTCTTTCTATGTCCATTTATTTCCCAGGATCTGCTGTGGAAACCACAGGAACAGAACCTAGCACACAATCTGGAGACCTCCGCCCTCAACAACAGCTGAAAATATACACCCTCTACCGAAGCAGGGAACTGGACTCCCAAACAGAGATCCCAGAGGGTAACATGAAAATTGATTCATTAAATAATAGCCTCAAGAAATCTTGTCCTAGGGGCACCTGGGTGTTTCTGTCAGCTAAGTCTCTGCCTCCGGGGTTTCAGCTCTGGTCATGACATCAAGGTCATCAGATTCACCCATATTCAGCATGGAGGCTGCTTCGTATTCTCTCTTCCTTTCCCTCTGCCCCTCTCCTCTTTACACTTGCTCTTTTGCTCTCTCCACACACGCAAAACAGAATCATTATTCAGTTTTGCTCGGGGTGCCATCGTAGAGACAGACCTCCTAAGCCGTATTCTTTATGTTTCATGTGTCCACATCTTAACTTGAAAGGTCAGTCATTAGTTTGTGGCCAAAATTGTGAAATCGCATTGAGAACCCTAATTTGGTCCGGTTTCATGGGAGGGGTTGTGAGCTAACATTTGGACATACTAGTCCGTGTTAAGTTTTAGCAAAATGTTTTCTGTTTTTCCATTTTTTTATTAGAGTTCAATTTTCCAGCTTATAGCATAACACCCAGTGCTCATCCCGCCAAGTGCCCCCATCAGTGCCCATCACCCGGTCACCCCAACTACCCACCCACCTCCGCTTCCACTACCCCTTGTTCAGTTCCCAGAGATCGGTGTGTCTCCTGTTTTGTCACCCTCACTGATATATTCCCTCATTTTCGCCATTCCCTTTATTGCCTTTCACTAGTTTTTATATTCCCCAAATGAATGAGACCATATCAAGTTTGTCCTTTTCCGATGGACTTATTTCACTCAGCATAAGTCCCTCCAGGTGCGTCCGCGTCGGGGCAAATGGTGGGTATTTGTCGTTTCTCACGGCTGAGTAATATTCCATTGTAGCCGTGGACCACATCGTCTTTATCCATTCATCTCTCGAAGGACTCCGAGACTCCTTCCACAGTTTGGCTATTGTGGACATTGCTGCCATAAACATCGGGGTGCAGGTGTCCCCGCGTTTCACCACATCTGCAGCTTTGGGGTGAATCCCCAGCAGTACAATTGCTGGGCCAGAGGGAAGATCTGTTCTTAACTCTTTGGGGAACCTCCACACAGTTTTCCGGAGTGGCTGCACCAGTTCACATTCCCACCTACAGTGCAAGAGGGTTCCCCCTTGTCCGCGTCCTCTCCAACATTTGTTGTTTCCTGTCTTGTGACTTCCCCATTCCCACTGGTGTGAGGTGATATCACATGGGGGTTTGGATCTGTAGTTTCCTGATGGCCAGCGATGCGGGCCATGTTCTCATGTGCTTGTTGGCCGTTTCTCTGTCTTCCCCTGTGAGATTTCTGTTCGGGTCTTCTGCCCGTTTCACGATCGGATTGTTTGTTTCTCTGCTCTTGAGTTGAGTATGTTCTTTATAGATCTTGGACACCAGCCCTTTGACTGAGCGGTCGTTTGCAAGTATCTTCTCCCGTTCTGTAGGTTGTCTTTTACTTTTGTGGACTGTTTCTTTTGCTGCGCAGGAGCTTTCGATCTGGCTGGAGTCCCAATAATTCCTTGTTGCTTTTGTTTCTCTTGCCTTGGCGGACGTATCTTGCGAGATGTTGCTGTGGCCAAGTTGAAAAACGGTGTTGCCTCTGTTCACCTCTCGGATTTGGATGGATTCTTGTCTCACATTTAGATCTTTCATCCTTTTTGAGTTTATCTTTGTGTGTGGTGTCAGAGAATGGTCTAGCTTCCTTCTTCTGCATGTGGATGTCCAGTGTTCCCAGCACCCTTTATTGAAGAGACTGTCTTTATCCAGGGATAGTCTTTCCTGCTTTCTCGAATATTAGTTGACCATAAAGTTGAGGGTCCACTTCTGGATTCGCTATTCGGTTCCATTGAGCTATGGGTCTGTTTTTGTGCCACTACCACACTGTCTTGATGGCCACGGCTTTGTAGTACAACCTGAAATCGGGCCTTGTGATGCCCCCAGCTGTAGCCTTCTTTTTGAATAGTCCCCTGTCTCTTTGGGGTCTTTTCCGGTTCCACACTAGAATCTTAAGATGGTTTGTTCCAAATCTCTGAAGAAAGTCCCCGGTATTTTGGGGTTTTTTGGGGTTTTGTTTTTGTTTTTGTTTTTGTTTTTTTAATTTTAATTTATTTATGATAGTCACAGAGAGAGAGAGAGGCAGAGACACAGGCAGAGGGAGAAGCAGGCTCCATGCACCGGGAGCCTGACGTGGGATTCGATCCCGGGTCTCCAGGATCACGCCCTGGGCCAAAGGCAGGCGCCAAACCGCTGCGCCACCCAGGGATCCCTCCCCGGTATTTTGATAGGGATTGCGTGAAATATATAAATTGCCCTGGGTAGCATGGACATTTTCACAATATTAATTCTTCCTCTCCATGAGCATGGAACCTTTTTCCTTCTCTTGATGCCTTCCTCGATTTCTTTCAGGAACGTTCTGTGGTGTTTAGGGTACAGATCCTTTACCTCTTTGGTTAGGTTTATTCCCGGGTAGCTTATGTTTTTGGGTGCAGTTGTAAATGGGATTGACTCCTTAATTTTCGAGGCTCTTCTAACAACAACCTGTCAGTCAACAGCTCTTTCTATGTCCATTTATTTCCCAGGCGCTGGAGTGATAACAACCGAACCTGAATCTCGAAGAAACCCTTGGTACACCTGCCCTGGAGCATGGCCAAAAATGTTTTCCATCCTCCGTATCAGAAGAGTTCAGCCAACAGACGACGGGCCGGAGGGTAACATGAAAATTGATTCATTAAATAATAGCCTCAAGAAATCTTGTCCTAGGGGCACCTGGGTGTTTCTGTCAGCTAAGTCTCTGCCTCCGGGGTTTCAGCTCTGGTCATGACCTCAAGGTCATCAGATTCACCCATATTCAGCATGGAGCCTGCTTCGTATTCTCTCTTCCTTTCCCTCTGCCCCTCTCCTCCTTACACTTGCTCTTTTGCTCTCTCCACACACGCAAAACAGAATCATTATTCAGTTTTGCTCGGGGTGCCATCGTAGAGACAGACCTCCTAAACCGTATTCTTTATGTTTCATGTGTCCACATCTTAACTTGAAAGGTCAGTCATTAGTTTGTGGCCAAAATTGTGAAATTGCATTGAGAACTCTAATTTGGTCCGATTTCATGGGAGGGGTTGTGAGGTAACATTTGGACATACTAGTCCGTGTTAAGTATTAGCAAAATGTTTTCTGTTTTTACATTTTTTTATTGGAGTTCAATTTGCCAGCATATAGCATAACACCTAGTGCTCATCCCGCCAAGTGCCCCCATCAGGGGCCATCACCCAGTCGCCCCAACCGCCCGCCCACCTCTCCTTCCACTACCCCTTGTTCAGTTCCCAGAGTTCGGTGTGTGTCCTGTTTTGTCACCCTCACTGATATTTTCCTTCATTTTCCCCTTTCCCTTTATTGCCTTCACTAGTTTTTATATTCCCCAAATGAATGAGACCATATCAAGTTTGTCCTTTTCCGATGGACTCATTTCACTCAGCATAAGTCCCTCCAGGTGCATCCACGTCGGAGCTAATGGTGGGTATTTGTCGTTTCTCACGGCTGAGTTATATTCCGTTGTAGCCGTGGACCACATCTTCTTTATCCATTCATCTCTCGAAGGACTCCGAGACTCCTTCCACAGTTTGGCTATTGTGGACATTGCTGCCATAAACATCGGGGTGCAGGTGTCCCCGCATTTCACCGCATCTTTAGCTTTGGGGTATAACCCCAGCAGTGCCATTGCTGGCCCGGAGGAAAGATCTGTTCTTAACTCTTTGAGGAACCTCCACACAGTTTTCCGGAGTGGCTGCACCTGTTCACATTCCCACCTACAGTGCAAGAGGGTTCCCCCTTGTCCGCGTCCTCTCCAACATTTGTTGTTTCCTGTCTCGTGACTTTTCCCCATTCCCGCAGGTGTGAGGTGGTATCTCCTGGGGGTTTGGATCTGTAGTTTCCTGATGGCCAGCGATGTGGGGCATGTTCTCATGTGCTTGTTGGCCGTGTCTCTGTCTTCCCCTGTGAGATTTCTGTTTGGATCTTTTTCCGTTTCACGATCGGATTGTTTGTTTCTCTGCTCTTGAGTTGAGTATGTTCTTTATAGATCTTGGACACTAGCCCTTTGACTGAGCGGTCGTCTGCAAATATCTTCTCCCGTTCTGTAGGTTGTCTTTTACTTTTGTGGACTGTTGTTTGCTGCGCAGGAGCTTTCGATCTGGCTGAAGTCCCAATAATTCCTTGTTGCTTTTGTTTGTCTTGCCTTGGCGGACGTATCTTGCGAGATGTTGCTGTGGCCAAGTTGAAAAACGGTGTTGCCTCTGTTCGCCTCTCGGATTTGGATGGATTCTTGTCTCACATTTAGATCGTTCATGCTTTTTGAGTTTTTCCCTGTGTGTCGTGTCAGAGAATGGTCTAGCTTCCTTCTTCTGCATGTGGATGTCCAGTGTTCCCAGCACCCTTTATGGAAGACACTGTCTTTATCCAGGGATAGTCTTTCCAGCTTTCGCGAATATTAGTTGACCATAAAGTTGAGGGTCCACTTCTGGATGCGCTACTCGGTTCCATTGATCTATGGGTCTGTGTTTGTGCTACTACCACACTGTCTCGATGGCCACGGCTTTGTAGTACAACCTGGAATCGGGCCTCGTGATGCCCCCAGCTGTGGCCTTCGTTTTGAATAGTCCCCTGGCTCTTTGGGGTCTTTTCCGGTTCCACACTAGAATCTTAAGATGGTTTGTTCCAACTCTCTGAAGAAAGTCCCCGGTATTTTGTTAGGGATTGCGTGAAATGTGTAAATTGCCCTGGGTAGCATGGACATTTTCACAATATTAATTCTTCCTCTCCATGAGCATGGAACCTTTTTCCTTCTCTTGATGCCTTCCTCGATTTCTTTCAGGAACGTTCTGTGGTGTTTAGGGTACAGATCCTTTACCTCTTTGTTAGGTTTATTCCCGGGTAGCTTATGCTTTTGGGTGCAGTTGTAAATGGGATTGACTCCTTAATTTTCGAGGCTCTTCTAACAACAACCTGTCAGTCAACAGCTCTTTCTATGTCCATTTATTTACCAGGAGCTGCTGTGATAACAACCGAACCTGAATATAGCAGACAACCTGGGTACATCTGCCCAGGAGCACGGCGAAAGCTCTTTGCAATCCGCAGAAACAGAAGAGTTCAGCCAACAGACGACAGGCCGGAGGGTAACATGAAAATTGATTCATTAAATAATAGCCTCAAGAAATCTTGTCCTAGGGGCACCTGGGTGTTTCTGTCAGCTAAGTCTCTGCCTCCTGGGTTTCAGCTCCGGTCATGACCTCAAGGTTATCAGATTCACCCATATTCAGCATGGAGCCTGCTTCGTATTCTCTCTTCCTTTCCCTCTGCCCCTCTCCTCCTTACACTTGCTCTTTTGCTCTCTCCACACACGCAAAACAGAATCATTATTCAGTTTTGCTCGGGGTGCCATCGTAGAGACAGACCTCCTAAGCCGTATTCTTTATGTTTCATGTGTCCACATCTTAACTTGAAAGGTCAGTCATTAGTTTGTGGCCAAAATTGTGAAATCGCATTGAGAACTCTAATTTGGTCAGATTTCATGGGAGGGGTTGTGAGGTAACATTTGGACATACTAGTCCGTGTTAAGTATTAGCAAAATGTTTTCTGTTTTTACATTTTTTTATTGGAGCTCAAATTGCCAGCATATAGCATAACACCCAGTGCTCATCCCGCCAAGTGCGCCCATCAGTGCCCATCACCCAGTCGCCCCAACCGCCCGCCCACCTCTCCTTCCACTACCCCTTGTTCACTTCCCAGAGTTCGGTGTGTCTCCTGTTTTGTCACCCTCACTGATATTTTCCTTCATTTTCCCCATTCCCTTTATTGCATTTCACTAGTTTTTATATTCCCCAAATGAATGAGACCATATCAAGTTTGTCCTTTTCCGATGGACTTATTTCAATCAGCATAAGTCCCTCCAGGTGCATCCACGTCGGAGCTAATGGTGGGTATTCGTCGTTTCTCATGGCTGAGTAATATTCCGTTGTAGCCGTGGACCACATCAACTTTATCCATTCATCTCTCGATGGACCCCGAGGCTCCTTCCACAGTTTGGCTATTGTGGACATTGCTGCCATAAACTTCGGGGTGCAGGTGTCCCCGCATTTCACCGCATCTTCAGCTTTGGGGTGAATCCCCAGCAGTGCCATTGCTGGGCTGGAGGGAAGATCTGTTCTTAACTCTTTGAGGAACCTCCACACAGTTTTCCGGAGTGGCTGCACCTGTTCACATTCCCACCTACAGTGCAAGAGGGTTCCCCTTTGTCCGCGTCCTCTCCAACATTTCTTGTTTCCTGTCTCGTGACTTTTCCCCATTCCCGCCGGTGTGAAGTGGTATCTCATGGGGGTTTGGATCTGTAGTTTCCTGATGGCCAGTGATGCGGGCCATGTTCTCATGTGCTTGTTGGCCGTGTCTCTGTCTTCCCCTGTGGGATTTCTGTTCGGGTCTTCTGCCCGTTTCATGATCAGATTGTTTGTTTCTTTGCTCTTGAGTTGAGTATGTTCTTTAGAGATCTTGGACACTAGCCCTTTGTCTGAGCGGTCGTTTGCAAATATCTTCTCCCGTTCTGTAGGTTTTCTTTAACTTTTGTGGACTGTTTCTTTTCCTGCGCAGGAGCTTTCGATCTGGCTGAAGTCCCAATAATTCCTCGTTGCTTTTGTTTCTCTTGCCTTGGCAGACGTATTTTGCGAGATGTTGCTGTGGCCAAGTTGAAAAACGGTGTTGCCTCTGTTCGCCTTTCGGATTTGGATGGATTCTTGTCTCACATTTAGATCTTTCATCCTTTTTGAGTTTTTCCCTGTGTGTGGTGTCAGAGAATGGTCTAGCTTCCGTCTTCTGCATGTGGATGTCCAGTGTTCCCAGCACCCTTTATTGAAGAGACTGTCTTTTTCCAGGGATAGTCTTTCCTGCTTTCTCGAATAGAGTTGACCATAAAGTTGAGGGTCGACTTCTGGATTCGCTATTCGGTTCCATTGAGCTAAGGGTCTGTTTTTGTGCCACTACCACACTGTCTTGATAGCCACGGCTTTGTAGTACAACCTGAAATCGGGCCTTGTGATGCCCCCAGCTGTGGCCTTCGTTTTGAATAGTCCCCTGGCTCTTTGGGGTCTTTTCAGTATCCACACTAGCATCTTATTTTTTTTTATTTTTATTTACTAATGATAGTCACACAGAGAGAGAGAATGGGGCAGAGACATAGGCAGAGGGACAAGCAGGCTCCATGCACCGGGAGCCCGACGTGGGATTCGATCCCAGATCTCCAGGATCGCGCCCTGGGCCAAAGGCAGCCACTAAACCGCTGCGCCACCCAGGGATCCCCCACACTAGAATCTTAAGATGGTTTGTTCTAACTCTCTGAAGAAAGTCCCCAGTATTTTGATAGGGATTGCGTGAAATATATAAATTGCCCTGGGTAGCATGGACATTTTCACAATATTAATTCTTCCTCTCCATGAGCATGGAACCTTTTTCCTTCTCTTGATGCCTTCCTCGATTTCTTTCAGGAACGTTCTGTGGTGTTTAGGGTACAGATCCTTTACCTCTTTGGTTAGGTTTATTCCCGGGTAGCTTATGTTTTTGGGTGCAGTTGTAAATGGGATTGACTCCTTAATTTTCGAGGCTCTTCTAACAACAACCTGTCAGTCAACAGCTCTTTCTATGTCCATTTATTTCCCAGGAGCTGGAGTGATAACAACCGAACCTGAATCTCGAAGAAACCCTTGGTACACCTGCCCTGGAGCATGGCCAAAAATGTTTTCCATCCTCCGTATCAGAAGAGTTCAGCCAACAGACGACAGGCCGGAGGGTAACATGAAAATTGATTCATTAAATAATAGCCTCAAGAAATCTTGTCCTAGGGGCACCTGGGTGTTTCTGTCAGCTAAGTCTCTGCCTCCGGGGTTTCAGCTCTGGTCATGACCTCAAGGTCATCAGATTCACCCATATTCAGCATGGAGCCTGCTTCGTATTCTCTCTTCCTTTCCCTCTGCCCCTCTCCTCCTTACACTTGCTCTTTTGCTCTCTCCACACACGCAAAACAGAATCATTATTCAGTTTTGCTCGGGGTGCCATCATAGAGACAGACCTCCTAAGCCGTATTCTTTATGTTTCATGTGTCCACATCTTAACTTGAAAGGTCAGTCATTAGTTTGTGGCCAAAATTGTGAAATTGCATTGAGAACTCTAATTTGGTCCGATTTCATGGGAGGGGTTGTGAGGTAACATTTGGACATACTAGTCCGTGTTAAGTATTAGCAAAATGTTTTCTGTTTTTACATTTTTTTATTGGAGTTCAATTTGCCAGCATATAGCATAACACCTAGTGCTCATCCCGCCAAGTGCCCCCATCAGGGGCCATCACCCAGTCGCCCCAACCGCCCGCCCACCTCCCCTTCCACTACCCCTTGTTCAGTTCCCAGAGTTCGGTGTGTCTCCTGTTTTGTCACCCTCACTGATATTTTCCTTCATTTTCCCCTTTCCCTTTATTGCCTTCACTAGTTTTTATATTCCCCAAATGAATGAGACCATATCAAGTTTGTCCTTTTCCGATGGACTCATTTCACTCAGCATAAGTCCCTCCAGGTGCATCCACGTCGGAGCTAATGGTGGGTATTTGTCGTTTCTCACGGCTGAGTTATATTCCGTTGTAGCCGTGGACCACATCTTCTTTATCCATTCATCTCTCGAAGGACTCCGAGACTCCTTCCACAGTTTGGCTATTGTGGACATTGCTGCCATAAACATCGGGGTGCAGGTGTCCCCGCATTTCACCGCATCTTTAGCTTTGGGGTATAACCCCAGCAGTGCCATTGCTGGCCCGGAGGAAAGATCTGTTCTTAACTCTTTGAGGAACCTCCACACAGTTTTCCGGAGTGGCTGCACCTGTTCACATTCCCACCTACAGTGCAAGAGGGTTCCCCCTTGTCCGCGTCCTCTCCAACATTTGTTGTTTCCTGTCTCGTGACTTTTCCCCATTCCCGCAGGTGTGAGGTGGTATCTCCTGGGGGTTTGGATCTGTAGTTTCCTGATGGCCAGCGATGTGGGGCATGTTCTCATGTGCTTGTTGGCCGTGTCTCTGTCTTCCCCTGTGAGATTTCTGTTTGGATCTTTTTCCGTTTCACGATCGGATTGTTTGTTTCTCTGCTCTTGAGTTGAGTATGTTCTTTATAGATCTTGGACACTAGCCCTTTGACTGAGCGGTCGTCTGCAAATATCTTCTCCCGTTCTGTAGGTTGTCTTTTACTTTTGTGGACTGTTGTTTGCTGCGCAGGAGCTTTCGATCTGGCTGAAGTCCCAATAATTCCTTGTTGCTTTTGTTTGTCTTGCCTTGGCGGACGTATCTTGCGAGATGTTGCTGTGGCCAAGTTGAAAAACGGTGTTGCCTCTGTTCGCCTCTCGGATTTGGATGGATTCTTGTCTCACATTTAGATCGTTCATGCTTTTTGAGTTTTTCCCTGTGTGTCGTGTCAGAGAATGGTCTAGCTTCCTTCTTCTGCATGTGGATGTCCAGTGTTCCCAGCACCCTTTATGGAAGACACTGTCTTTATCCAGGGATAGTCTTTCCAGCTTTCGCGAATATTAGTTGACCATAAAGTTGAGGGTCCACTTCTGGATGCGCTACTCGGTTCCATTGATCTATGGGTCTGTGTTTGTGCTACTACCACACTGTCTCGATGGCCACGGCTTTGTAGTACAACCTGGAATCGGGCCTCGTGATGCCCCCAGCTGTGGCCTTCGTTTTGAATAGTCCCCTGGCTCTTTGGGGTCTTTTCCGGTTCCACACTAGAATCTTAAGATGGTTTGTTCCAACTCTCTGAAGAAAGTCCCCGGTATTTTGTTAGGGATTGCGTGAAATGTGTAAATTGCCCTGGGTAGCATGGACATTTTCACAATATTAATTCTTCCTCTCCATGAGCATGGAACCTTTTTCCTTCTCTTGATGCCTTCCTCGATTTCTTTCAGGAACGTTCTGTGGTGTTTAGGGTACAGATCCTTTACCTCTTTGGTTAGGTTTATTCCCGGGTAGCTTATGCTTTTGGGTGCAGTTGTAAATGGGATTGACTCCTTAATTTTCGAGGCTCTTCTAACAACAACCTGTCAGTCAACAGCTCTTTCTATGTCCATTTATTTACCAGGAGCTGGAGTGATAACAACCGAACCTGAATATAGCAGACAACCTGGGTACATCTGCCCAGGAGCACGGCGAAAGCTCTTTGCAATCCGCAGAAACAGAAGAGTTCAGCCAACAGACGACAGGCCGGAGGGTAACATGAAAATTGATTCATTAAATAATAGCCTCAAGAAATCTTGTCCTAGGGGCACCTGGGTGTTTCTGTCAGCTAAGTCTCTGCCTCCTGGGTTTCAGCTCCGGTCATGACCTCAAGGTTATCAGATTCACCCATATTCAGCATGGAGCCTGCTTCGTATTCTCTCTTCCTTTCCCTCTGCCCCTCTCCTCCTTACACTTGCTCTTTTGCTCTCTCCACACACGCAAAACAGAATCATTATTCAGTTTTGCTCGGGGTGCCATCGTAGAGACAGACCTCCTAAGCCGTATTCTTTATGTTTCATGTGTCCACATCTTAACTTGAAAGGTCAGTCATTAGTTTGTGGCCAAAATTGTGAAATCGCATTGAGAACTCTAATTTGGTCAGATTTCATGGGAGGGGTTGTGAGGTAACATTTGGACATACTAGTCCGTGTTAAGTATTAGCAAAATGTTTTCTGTTTTTACATTTTTTTATTGGAGCTCAAATTGCCAGCATATAGCATAACACCCAGTGCTCATCCCGCCAAGTGCGCCCATCAGTGCCCATCACCCAGTCGCCCCAACCGCCCGCCCACCTCTCCTTCCACTACCCCTTGTTCACTTCCCAGAGTTCGGTGTGTCTCCTGTTTTGTCACCCTCACTGATATTTTCCTTCATTTTCCCCATTCCCTTTATTGCATTTCACTAGTTTTTATATTCCCCAAATGAATGAGACCATATCAAGTTTGTCCTTTTCCGATGGACTTATTTCAATCAGCATAAGTCCCTCCAGGTGCATCCACGTCGGAGCTAATGGTGGGTATTCGTCGTTTCTCATGGCTGAGTAATATTCCGTTGTAGCCGTGGACCACATCAACTTTATCCATTCATCTCTCGATGGACCCCGAGGCTCCTTCCACAGTTTGGCTATTGTGGACATTGCTGCCATAAACTTCGGGGTGCAGGTGTCCCCGCATTTCACCGCATCTTCAGCTTTGGGGTGAATCCCCAGCAGTGCCATTGCTGGGCTGGAGGGAAGATCTGTTCTTAACTCTTTGAGGAACCTCCACACAGTTTTCCGGAGTGGCTGCACCTGTTCACATTCCCACCTACAGTGCAAGAGGGTTCCCCTTTGTCCGCGTCCTCTCCAACATTTCTTGTTTCCTGTCTCGTGACTTTTCCCCATTCCCGCCGGTGTGAAGTGGTATCTCATGGGGGTTTGGATCTGTAGTTTCCTGATGGCCAGTGATGCGGGCCATGTTCTCATGTGCTTGTTGGCCGTGTCTCTGTCTTCCCCTGTGGGATTTCTGTTCGGGTCTTCTGCCCGTTTCATGATCAGATTGTTTGTTTCTTTGCTCTTGAGTTGAGTATGTTCTTTAGAGATCTTGGACACTAGCCCTTTGTCTGAGCGGTCGTTTGCAAATATCTTCTCCCGTTCTGTAGGTTTTCTTTAACTTTTGTGGACTGTTTCTTTTCCTGCGCAGGAGCTTTCGATCTGGCTGAAGTCCCAATAATTCCTCGTTGCTTTTGTTTCTCTTGCCTTGGCAGACGTATTTTGCGAGATGTTGCTGTGGCCAAGTTGAAAAACGGTGTTGCCTCTGTTCGCCTTTCGGATTTGGATGGATTCTTGTCTCACATTTAGATCTTTCATCCTTTTTGAGTTTTTCCCTGTGTGTGGTGTCAGAGAATGGTCTAGCTTCCGTCTTCTGCATGTGGATGTCCAGTGTTCCCAGCACCCTTTATTGAAGAGACTGTCTTTTTCCAGGGATAGTCTTTCCTGCTTTCTCGAATAGAGTTGACCATAAAGTTGAGGGTCGACTTCTGGATTCGCTATTCGGTTCCATTGAGCTAAGGGTCTGTTTTTGTGCCACTACCACACTGTCTTGATAGCCACGGCTTTGTAGTACAACCTGAAATCGGGCCTTGTGATGCCCCCAGCTGTGGCCTTCGTTTTGAATAGTCCCCTGGCTCTTTGGGGTCTTTTCAGTATCCACACTAGCATCTTATTTTTTTTTATTTTTATTTACTAATGATAGTCACACAGAGAGAGAGAATGGGGCAGAGACATAGGCAGAGGGACAAGCAGGCTCCATGCACCGGGAGCCCGACGTGGGATTCGATCCCAGATCTCCAGGATCGCGCCCTGGGCCAAAGGCAGCCACTAAACCGCTGCGCCACCCAGGGATCCCCCACACTAGAATCTTAAGATGGTTTGTTCTAACTCTCTGAAGAAAGTCCCCAGTATTTTGATAGGGATTGCGTGAAATATATAAATTGCCCTGGGTAGCATGGACATTTTCACAATATTAATTCTTCCTCTCCATGAGCATGGAACCTTTTTCCTTCTCTTGATGCCTTCCTCGATTTCTTTCAGGAACGTTCTGTGGTGTTTAGGGTACAGATCCTTTACCTCTTTGGTTAGGTTTATTCCCGGGTAGCTTATGTTTTTGGGTGCAGTTGTAAATGGGATTGACTCCTTAATTTTCGAGGCTCTTCTAACAACAACCTGTCAGTCAACAGCTCTTTCTATGTCCATTTATTTCCCAGGAGCTGGAGTGATAACAACCGAACCTGAATCTCGAAGAAACCCTTGGTACACCTGCCCTGGAGCATGGCCAAAAATGTTTTCCATCCTCCGTATCAGAAGAGTTCAGCCAACAGACGACAGGCCGGAGGGTAACATGAAAATTGATTCATTAAATAATAGCCTCAAGAAATCTTGTCCTAGGGGCACCTGGGTGTTTCTGTCAGCTAAGTCTCTGCCTCCGGGGTTTCAGCTCTGGTCATGACCTCAAGGTCATCAGATTCACCCATATTCAGCATGGAGCCTGCTTCGTATTCTCTCTTCCTTTCCCTCTGCCCCTCTCCTCCTTACACTTGCTCTTTTGCTCTCTCCACACACGCAAAACAGAATCATTATTCAGTTTTGCTCGGGGTGCCATCGTAGAGACAGACCTCCTAAGCCGTATTCTTTATGTTTCATGTGTCCACATCTTAACTTGAAAGGTCAGTCATTAGTTTGTGGCCAAAATTGTGAAATCGCATTGAGAACTCTAATTTGGTCCGATTTCATGGGAGGGGTTGTGAGGTAACATTTGGACATACTAGTCCGTGTTAAGTATTAGCAAAATGTTTTCTGTTTTTACATTTTTTTATTGGAGCTCAAATTGCCAGCATATAGCATAACACCCAGTGCTCATCCCGCCAAGTGCCCCCATCAGGGGCCATCACCCAGTCGCCCCAACCGCCCGCCCACCTCCCCTTCCACTACCCCTTGTTCAGTTCCCAGAGTTCGGTGTGTCTCCTGTTTTGTCACCCTCACTGATATTTTCCTTCATTTTCCCCTTTCCCTTTATTGCCTTCACTAGTTTTTATATTCCCCAAATGAATGAGACCATATCAAGTTTGTCCTTTTCCGATGGACTCATTTCACTCAGCATAAGTCCCTCCAGGTGCATCCACGTCGGAGCTAATGGTGGGTATTTGTCGTTTCTCACGGCTGAGTTATATTCCGTTGTAGCCGTGGACCACATCTTCTTTATCCATTCATCTCTCGAAGGACTCCGAGACTCCTTCCACAGTTTGGCTATTGTGGACATTGCTGCCATAAACATCGGGGTGCAGGTGTCCCCGCATTTCACCGCATCTTTAGCTTTGGGGTATAACCCCAGCAGTGCCATTGCTGGCCCGGAGGAAAGATCTGTTCTTAACTCTTTGAGGAACCTCCACACAGTTTTCCGGAGTGGCTGCACCTGTTCACATTCCCACCTACAGTGCAAGAGGGTTCCCCCTTGTCCGCGTCCTCTCCAACATTTGTTGTTTCCTGTCTCGTGACTTTTCCCCATTCCCGCAGGTGTGAGGTGGTATCTCCTGGGGGTTTGGATCTGTAGTTTCCTGATGGCCAGCGATGTGGGGCATGTTCTCATGTGCTTGTTGGCCGTGTCTCTGTCTTCCCCTGTGAGATTTCTGTTTGGATCTTTTTCCGTTTCACGATCGGATTGTTTGTTTCTCTGCTCTTGAGTTGAGTATGTTCTTTATAGATCTTGGACACTAGCCCTTTGACTGAGCGGTCGTCTGCAAATATCTTCTCCCGTTCTGTAGGTTGTCTTTTACTTTTGTGGACTGTTGTTTGCTGCGCAGGAGCTTTCGATCTGGCTGAAGTCCCAATAATTCCTTGTTGCTTTTGTTTCTCTTGCCTTGGCGGACGTATCTTGCGAGATGTTGCTGTGGCCAAGTTGAAAAACGGTGTTGCCTCTGTTCGCCTCTCGGATTTGGATGGATTCTTGTCTCACATTTAGATCGTTCATGCTTTTTGAGTTTTTCCCTGTGTGTCGTGTCAGAGAATGGTCTAGCTTCCTTCTTCTGCATGTGGATGTCCAGTGTTCCCAGCACCCTTTATGGAAGACACTGTCTTTATCCAGGGATAGTCTTTCCAGCTTTCGCGAATATTAGTTGACCATAAAGTTGAGGGTCCACTTCTGGATGCGCTACTCGGTTCCATTGATCTATGGGTCTGTGTTTGTGCTACTACCACACTGTCTCGATGGCCACGGCTTTGTAGTACAACCTGGAATCGGGCCTCGTGATGCCCCCAGCTGTGGCCTTCGTTTTGAATAGTCCCCTGGCTCTTTGGGGTCTTTTCCGGTTCCACACTAGAATCTTAAGATGGTTTGTTCCAACTCTCTGAAGAAAGTCCCCGGTATTTTGTTAGGGATTGCGTGAAATGTGTAAATTGCCCTGGGTAGCATGGACATTTTCACAATATTAATTCTTCCTCTCCATGAGCATGGAACCTTTTTCCTTCTCTTGATGCCTTCCTCGATTTCTTTCAGGAACGTTCTGTGGTGTTTAGGGTACAGATCCTTTACCTCTTTGGTTAGGTTTATTCCCGGGTAGCTTATGCTTTTGGGTGCAGTTGTAAATGGGATTGACTCCTTAATTTTCGAGGCTCTTCTAACAACAACCTGTCAGTCAACAGCTCTTTCTATGTCCATTTATTTACCAGGAGCTGGAGTGATAACAACCGAACCTGAATATAGCAGACAACCTGGGTACATCTGCCCAGGAGCACGGCGAAAGCTCTTTGCAATCCGCAGAAACAGAAGAGTTCAGCCAACAGACGACAGGCCGGAGGGTAACATGAAAATTGATTCATTAAATAATAGCCTCAAGAAATCTTGTCCTAGGGGCACCTGGGTGTTTCTGTCAGCTAAGTCTCTGCCTCCTGGGTTTCAGCTCCGGTCATGACCTCAAGGTTATCAGATTCACCCATATTCAGCATGGAGCCTGCTTCGTATTCTCTCTTCCTTTCCCTCTGCCCCTCTCCTCCTTACACTTGCTCTTTTGCTCTCTCCACACACGCAAAACAGAATCATTATTCAGTTTTGCTCGGGGTGCCATCGTAGAGACAGACCTCCTAAGCCGTATTCTTTATGTTTCATGTGTCCACATCTTAACTTGAAAGGTCAGTCATTAGTTTGTGGCCAAAATTGTGAAATCGCATTGAGAACTCTAATTTGGTCAGATTTCATGGGAGGGGTTGTGAGGTAACATTTGGACATACTAGTCCGTGTTAAGTATTAGCAAAATGTTTTCTGTTTTTACATTTTTTTATTGGAGCTCAAATTGCCAGCATATAGCATAACACCCAGTGCTCATCCCGCCAAGTGCGCCCATCAGTGCCCATCACCCAGTCGCCCCAACCGCCCGCCCACCTCTCCTTCCACTACCCCTTGTTCACTTCCCAGAGTTCGGTGTGTCTCCTGTTTTGTCACCCTCACTGATATTTTCCTTCATTTTCCCCATTCCCTTTATTGCATTTCACTAGTTTTTATATTCCCCAAATGAATGAGACCATATCAAGTTTGTCCTTTTCCGATGGACTTATTTCAATCAGCATAAGTCCCTCCAGGTGCATCCACGTCGGAGCTAATGGTGGGTATTCGTCGTTTCTCATGGCTGAGTAATATTCCGTTGTAGCCGTGGACCACATCAACTTTATCCATTCATCTCTCGATGGACCCCGAGGCTCCTTCCACAGTTTGGCTATTGTGGACATTGCTGCCATAAACTTCGGGGTGCAGGTGTCCCCGCATTTCACCGCATCTTCAGCTTTGGGGTGAATCCCCAGCAGTGCCATTGCTGGGCTGGAGGGAAGATCTGTTCTTAACTCTTTGAGGAACCTCCACACAGTTTTCCGGAGTGGCTGCACCTGTTCACATTCCCACCTACAGTGCAAGAGGGTTCCCCTTTGTCCGCGTCCTCTCCAACATTTCTTGTTTCCTGTCTCGTGACTTTTCCCCATTCCCGCCGGTGTGAAGTGGTATCTCATGGGGGTTTGGATCTGTAGTTTCCTGATGGCCAGTGATGCGGGCCATGTTCTCATGTGCTTGTTGGCCGTGTCTCTGTCTTCCCCTGTGGGATTTCTGTTCGGGTCTTCTGCCCGTTTCATGATCAGATTGTTTGTTTCTTTGCTCTTGAGTTGAGTATGTTCTTTAGAGATCTTGGACACTAGCCCTTTGTCTGAGCGGTCGTTTGCAAATATCTTCTCCCGTTCTGTAGGTTTTCTTTAACTTTTGTGGACTGTTTCTTTTCCTGCGCAGGAGCTTTCGATCTGGCTGAAGTCCCAATAATTCCTCGTTGCTTTTGTTTCTCTTGCCTTGGCAGACGTATTTTGCGAGATGTTGCTGTGGCCAAGTTGAAAAACGGTGTTGCCTCTGTTCGCCTTTCGGATTTGGATGGATTCTTGTCTCACATTTAGATCTTTCATCCTTTTTGAGTTTTTCCCTGTGTGTGGTGTCAGAGAATGGTCTAGCTTCCGTCTTCTGCATGTGGATGTCCAGTGTTCCCAGCACCCTTTATTGAAGAGACTGTCTTTTTCCAGGGATAGTCTTTCCTGCTTTCTCGAATAGAGTTGACCATAAAGTTGAGGGTCGACTTCTGGATTCGCTATTCGGTTCCATTGAGCTAAGGGTCTGTTTTTGTGCCACTACCACACTGTCTTGATAGCCACGGCTTTGTAGTACAACCTGAAATCGGGCCTTGTGATGCCCCCAGCTGTGGCCTTCGTTTTGAATAGTCCCCTGGCTCTTTGGGGTCTTTTCAGTATCCACACTAGCATCTTATTTTTTTTTATTTTTATTTACTAATGATAGTCACACAGAGAGAGAGAATGGGGCAGAGACATAGGCAGAGGGACAAGCAGGCTCCATGCACCGGGAGCCCGACGTGGGATTCGATCCCAGATCTCCAGGATCGCGCCCTGGGCCAAAGGCAGCCACTAAACCGCTGCGCCACCCAGGGATCCCCCACACTAGAATCTTAAGATGGTTTGTTCTAACTCTCTGAAGAAAGTCCCCAGTATTTTGATAGGGATTGCGTGAAATATATAAATTGCCCTGGGTAGCATGGACATTTTCACAATATTAATTCTTCCTCTCCATGAGCATGGAACCTTTTTCCTTCTCTTGATGCCTTCCTCGATTTCTTTCAGGAACGTTCTGTGGTGTTTAGGGTACAGATCCTTTACCTCTTTGGTTAGGTTTATTCCCGGGTAGCTTATGTTTTTGGGTGCAGTTGTAAATGGGATTGACTCCTTAATTTTCGAGGCTCTTCTAACAACAACCTGTCAGTCAACAGCTCTTTCTATGTCCATTTATTTCCCAGGAGCTGGAGTGATAACAACCGAACCTGAATCTCGAAGAAACCCTTGGTACACCTGCCCTGGAGCATGGCCAAAAATGTTTTCCATCCTCCGTATCAGAAGAGTTCAGCCAACAGACGACAGGCCGGAGGGTAACATGAAAATTGATTCATTAAATAATAGCCTCAAGAAATCTTGTCCTAGGGGCACCTGGGTGTTTCTGTCAGCTAAGTCTCTGCCTCCGGGGTTTCAGCTCTGGTCATGACCTCAAGGTCATCAGATTCACCCATATTCAGCATGGAGCCTGCTTCGTATTCTCTCTTCCTTTCCCTCTGCCCCTCTCCTCCTTACACTTGCTCTTTTGCTCTCTCCACACACGCAAAACAGAATCATTATTCAGTTTTGCTCGGGGTGCCATCGTAGAGACAGACCTCCTAAGCCGTATTCTTTATGTTTCATGTGTCCACATCTTAACTTGAAAGGTCAGTCATTAGTTTGTGGCCAAAATTGTGAAATCGCATTGAGAACTCTAATTTTGTCCGATTTCATAGGAGGGGTTTTGAAGCTAACATTTGGACATACTAGTCCGTGTTAAGTATTACCAAAATGTTTTCTGTTTTTACATTTTTTTATTGTAGTTCTATTTGCCAGCATATAGCATAACACCCAGTGCTCATCCCGCCAAGTGCCCCCATCAGTGTCCATCACCCGGTCGCCCCAACCGCCCGCCCACCTCCCCTTCCACTACCCCTTGTTCAGTTCCCAGAGTTCGGTGTGTGTCCTGTTTTGTCACCCTCACTGATATTTTCCTTCATCTTCCCCATTCCCTTTAGTGCCTTTCACTAGTTTTTATATTCCCCAAATGAATGAGACCATATCAAGTTTGTCCTTTTCCGATGGACTCATTTCACTCAGCATAAGTCCCTCTAGGTGCGTCCACGTCAGAGCAAATGGTGGGTATTTGTCGTTTCTCACGGCTGAGTAATATTCCGTTGTAGCCGTGGACCACATCTTCTTTATCCATTCATCTCTCGATGGACCCCGAGGCTCCTTCCACAGTTTGGCTATTGTGGACATTGCTGCCATAAACATCGGGGTGCAGGTGTCCCCGCGTTTCACCGCATCTGCAGCTTTGGGGTATATCCCAGCAGTGCAATTGCTGGGCCGGAGGGAAGATCTGTTCTTAACTCTTTGGGGAACCTCCACACAGTTTTCCGGAGTGGCTGCACCAGTTCACATTCCCACCTACAGTGCAAGAGGGTTCCCCTTTGTCCGCGTCCTCTCCAACATTTGTTGTTTCCTGTCTTGTGACTTTTCCCCATTCCTGCCGGTGTGAGGTGGTATTTCATGGGGATGTGGATCTGTAGTTCCCTGATGGTCAGCTTGCGGGCCATGTTCTCATGTGCTTGTTGGCCATGTCTCTGTCTTCCCCTGTGAGATTTCTGTTTGGGTCTTTTGCCCGTTTCACGATCGGATTGTTTGTTTCTCTGCTCTTGAGTTGAGTATGTTCTTTATAGACCTTGGACACCAGCCCTTTGACTGAGCGGTCGTTTGCAAGTATCTTCTCCCGTTCTGCAGGTTGTCTTTTACTTTTGTGGACTGTTTCTTTTGCTGCGCAGGAGCTTTCGATCTGGCTGAAGTCCCAATAATTCCTCGTTGCTTTTGTTTCTCTTGCCTTGGCGGACGTATCTTGCGGGATGTTGCTGTGGCCAAGTTGAAAAACAGTGTTGCCTCTGTTCACCTCTCGGATTTGGATGGATTCTTGTCTCACATTTAGATCGTTCATCCTTTTTGAGTTTTTCCCTGTGTGTGGTGTCAGAGAATGGTCTAGGTTCCTTCTTCTGCATGTGGATGTCCAATGTTCCCAGCTCCATTTTTTGAGGAGACTCTCTTTTTTCCCGGGATAGTCTTTCCTGGTTTCTCGAATATTAGTTGACCATAAAGTTGAGGGTCCACTTCTGGATTCGCTATTCGGTTCCATTGATTCATGGGTCTGTTTTTGTGCCACTACCACACTGTCTTTTCGGCCTTGGGTTTGTAGTACAACCTGAAATCGGGCCTTGTGTTGCCCCCAGCTGTGGTCTTCGTTTTTAATCGTTCCCTGGCTAATTGGGGTCTTTTCCATTTCCAGAGAAATCTAAAGATGGTTTGTTCCCACTCTCTGAAGAAAGTCTGTGGTATTTTCATAGGGATTGCATTAAATGTGTATATGGCCCTGTGTAGCACCGACCTTTTCACAATATTAATTCTTCCAACCCATGATCACTGAATATTTTTCTGCCTCTTTGTGCCTTCTTGAGTTTCTTTCAATGTGTTCTCTAGTTTTTTTTTGTTTTTTTTTTTTTTTGTTATCTAGTTTTTAGGCTCCAGATCCTTTACGTCTTTGGTTAGGTTTATTCCTAGGTATGTTATGCTTTTGGGTACAATTATAAATCGGATTGACTGTAATTTCTTTTTCTTCAGTCTTATTGTTAGTGTCACATGCCTGGTTGTTGATGTGCAGAATCCTTTTCTGCACGAAAGAATGACCTTTGATATTTTGGAGTTTAAATTTGAGGATTCCAGTGTTCAGTGTTAGGAGAAAGTCCACCAGTGTAGCTGATGCAGTAAGTTCACAATCTCATGTAGGCAACTGCAACCTTTGGATGGCCTGCCCCAGGCTAATTGCCAACTAAGCAGAGTTCATTTTTGCCTGCGTTCTTCCATGAGAATACAACTAGAACGAGTTCTGATGTGGCGGGAGGCTAAACTCCATATCTTCCCATCTTGGGTTTTCGGGGGGGACTCATTACCAAGAGGATATCATCAAAAGAAAAAATTTATAAAGGTTTGCAGTGCACATCACACCGAAGAAATAAAAAACAAAGAGGAACTCAAAGCAGCAGCTTAAAACTGTGAGCTTTATAGCATCTTCAGCAAAGAACAATAATACATTTGTAGAAAAAATGATAGCCTAAAGAAAAGCAGTTTTAGGCTATCAAGGGCGGCAAACTGGAAAGGTAAATTTATGGGAAGACATTAACACTAAGATTTGTTTCTGGATTCCTCTTCCCAAAAACATATATAAATATATATTTTGGGGTGGCATATCTCGGCTTCCTTCACAAGGCTTTATACCTGGCTCTAGGGAATCCCTGCTGAGCCAAGCTCTGGTTATTAGTATTTGAGTTAAATTACAGTTATAGGTGGAATGGGTTTATGAGTCATTTCATTAGAATGTTTTCAAAAGATGTGCCCTTAGTCTCTTCTTTGACCAAAAGTGTGTGCAGAAGCCCCATCCTCTAAGGGATTGTACAGAATGTCTGAAGCTGTATAGAGTTGGGGTGTTTTTCCCCCCTCCTGAGGAAAGCAAGATTACTCTTTAACAGTTAAAAGCGTTGTTCCTATTAGGGATAATGTAACACCACGTCATCCTTCCTATATAGTACAATCATTATGCATACACTATAAAAACAGACTGCATGGTGACTAATTTTCAAATAAACCCATAGACTAAATCACAGCATATATAAATCATTTCTATCTCAACTGCTCACTTAAACCTGAACAAATTTTCTGGAAGCATGTTAATTTTCCTATGATACTCCTTAATATTTCTTGCAGAGCTGGTTTGGTGGTCACATATTCTTGCAGTTTCTGCCTATCTTGGAAGCTCTTTATCTCTCCTTCTATTCTGAATGAGAGCCTTGCTGGATAGAGTTTTCTTGCCTGCATGTTCTTCTCATCTAGGACCCTGAATCAATCCCGCCAGCCCTTTCTGGCCTCCCAGGTCTCTGAGGAGAGGTCTGCTATTAATGTAACAATTCTCCCCATATTCGTTAAGAATCTGCTGCCTCTATCTACTTTACAGATTTTCTCTTTTTCTATAGAATTTGCAAGTTTCACTATTAAGTGTTGAGGTGTTGAACGGTTTTTATTGATTTGGGGGGAGGACCACTCTATCTCCTGGGTCTGAGTGCCTATTCCCCTCCTGAATTAGGGAAGCTCTCAGCTTGGATTTGTTTAAATATGCTTTCTGGCCCTCTGTCCTTCTGGGTGCTCTCTGGAACCCCAGTGATACGTAATTCTTCCTTCTGAAGCTGTCATGTATTTCCCTTAACCTTTCCTCGTGGTCCTTTCATTGTTTTTCTCTGTTTTCCTCAGCTTCCTTCCTTGCCATCAAGGAGTCTTCTGTGTTGCTCATTCTTTCTTCCAGCACCTTATGCCTTGCCATTAGGACCCCCAATTTGGATTGCACCTCATTTAATTGATTTTTAACTTCAGCCTGATGAGATCTTAATTCTGCAGTTGTGAAGCCTCCACCCGCCCCGGGGGGAGGCAGGACCTCGGCCGTGTCCCCCGGGCCCTGGGCTCTGGGGCCTGTGCTGCCTGCACCGCGCTCCCGGGGCCGCGGCGGGCGCCCGAAGGCAGCAGGTGCAGCGCCCCGCCCGCCCGGAGCCCCCGCCTGCCCCCCTGCTTCTCCCTGAGGCCCCGCCGCCTGCGGCTCCAGCGCTGTCCCGAGCTGGGCCCGCGGGCCTGGGGCGCTCTGCCCCGGGCGTGCCTCGTCTGCTAGTGACCCCAGGAACCTGGGGCCTCCGCCGCCCCTCCTGGGGTTCAGCCCGACACCCCTCCTCTCCGGGGCTGGGCTCTAGGGGCGCCCAGGCTTTCCCGCCAGGCTGGAGCCATCTCCTCTGGCCTGCAGCTCCCCACCCCCCCCACCTGCCCCCAGGCTTCTTCCTTCCTTTCCCTTTCCCCCTTCCTGTCTTGCCTTGTTAGAAGCCCTGCCCCCCCCCCCCTTCTTTCTTTCTTTGTATCCACTTTCACCTTCTACCTTGTTAGAAGGGATCCTTGGCGGATCAGGTGAGTTGAGGACTCTACTCTCTGGCCTTCTTCCCCCTGTTGTCTTCTTTTTGTTTTAAAGCCCTTTCTGCGGGTCCCTGGGTGGCTCAGCTGTTTGGCGCCTGCGTTTGGCCCAGGGCGTGATCCTGGAGTATCAGGATGGAGTCCCACGTTGGGCTCCAGGCATGGAGCTTGCTTCTCCCTCCTCCTGTGTCTCTGCCTCTCTCTCTCTCTCTCTCTCTCTCTCTCTGTAGGTCTATCATAAATAAATAAATCTTTAAAAAAAAAAAAAGCACTTTGCACATGATGTACCAGTGTGTTGTGGTCCCTGTAAGGGCTCCGTTTCCATTTCCATGTATGTTTATGAGTGAGTTCTGCAATTTTGGGTTTAGCTCCACTGACAGCAGGAGAGGAGTTACTATTCCAGCAGCATCGTTTTCAACTCATGAATGAAATGGAAAGTCATTTCCCTGTCTGTCTGGAACTTGTAATTACCTGATTATTTAATTAGTTTCCTTTGTATTTATTTCATTTTGCATGACTCTATTATGGTCCTGTCTTTCTTTATGGTAGTGCATTTTCAGGATATCCTATGCGTAAAAAAAAGTTTAAAAAATCATTATTCTAGTTTGCTTGTGTCCCATTCATAGGTCAAAAGTTCTAAGCCATATTCCTACTGTTCTGTGTGAATATTTTAATTTAGAAGGTGAGGCATCACTTGGTGGCCAGAATAGTAAAAATGTTTTTTCCAATCAAGTTAAGTTAATTTTTCAAGATTTAATTAGATAATTAACCAATCAATTTATTAAATTGAGGGAGAGAAAGAGAAAGGGATAGAGGGAGAAAACGTGAGCGGGCTGAGGGTTAGGAGGAGGAGTAGGCTCCCCATGTGGAGGGACCCCAACATGTAGCTGAACCCCGACCATGGGATTAGGTCCTGACCCCAGGGCGTACAATTAAGTGACTGATACCACTGGCACCCTACAACTCAAATGTGATTATGGTTAATGATTCTTAGAGTAAAGCTAATATTTGGACATTAATCTATAGCTCAACTTTAACAAAAATAAATCTTCTATTGTTTTTATTCGATAGATGTTATTACCTAGTAAAAACTGATCTTTACTTCTCTGAATGACTTTAGGAAACCAGATGGAACATCATGTTAGAGACCATGGTGCCCAAAGGAAGTGAAAGGATACCTGAAGGAAGTTGTTTGTCCTGAAGGATGTGTCTCTCCAGTCCATTCAGGATGGTGACTACAACATTCCCCAGCCAAGCAGGAGACACCATTGATGAGGGAAAGTACCCCATCACTGTCTTTATAAGCAGCTTTGGTGTCGCCAGTGGTAAACATCCTCTCAGATAAGCTAATGCATGCCAAGAGGCAAGCACTCAGCACCCTTGCCACCAGGAAGATTATGTATTTCATCTCAAATGGACGCTGTCTGATGTTCATCAGAATTTGTGTGGAAAGCAACCGAGAAAGCAACATTCGTTCCTCAAAGATACTGAGCTCACCTTGACAGCATTAACTTGCACTTCTCCTCTGATGTTCTGGAATAGTCTCATGATGAAGGGACCATAAAGTGCTTCTAGAAGGACACAGAGTACCCATCAGCACATGGGTCATGCTGCTCAAGAATAATTCAGGTAGTGGTGCCTGAGTTGCTCAGTCAGCTAAGTCTGCCTTTGGTTCAGGTCAGGGTGTCTGGGACCTGAAATGGAGCCTGATGTGGGGCTCCCTGCTCAGCAAAGGGTGTGTTTCTTTCTCTCCCTCTGCCCCTCTTGCCTCTTCTGCTCTCTCTCTCTCTCAAATACATAAATAATTTCGTGAAGAAAATAAAAGGCTAATGGGGACTGTTGATCAGTATGAACGAAGGCTAGTGAACATGATGGCATTTGGTAACTAAGCATGGGCTGAGCTACCACTGTCGGGCCACTCACGGGGTTAGGGCTGGAAAATATGGTGTGTTAGGATTTTCTTTATTTTGGAGAATGATGAGAGAAGCCATGGTGCAGTGTCAGTGGGACAATGTCCTGGGAAAACTCTCTTATTCTTTCTCTCTCCTTCCCCCTTTCTCTGTATTTCTGTGTCCATAGCTGTCTCTCATTCTCTCTCTCTCTCTCTCTCTCTCACTCACAATTCTCTCTCTGTGTCACACACATGCACACACAACTCTGTCACACTCATAGGTTTAAACAAGTCACTCCACCCTAAGAGTCATGCACTTACAACCATACCAAACGGTGAACACACCAGCTCCTAGTATTGTAGAAATGTAGGCATGTTTTCTCACTGGGAAAGCTGCCTGTCTCACACCCCCAAGCCTCAGGAACATGGAATCGGGTGGCTGTCCAGAAGAGAACAGCAGGTTGCTGCATCTGCCGTACTATTTAGATTTTTTTTTTTCTGCAAGAGAGTGGTTCAAGAATACATACCACTTTCGCTGGTTTCTGAGACGTCTGCACTTACACAAAAGAGTAAACCATGAGGGTCAGGTCATGTGTGTCCTTTGTCATTGGTTCTCCTAGTGAGTATTCAACACCACATGAGCAACAGTAGTAAAACGATAGGCCTCCAAAGGAAGCACAGGTTGCACCCATGAAAAAGCAGGAGCTATTCCTGGGGGATGGATCTCTCGTTTACTGAAGGAGCCACACGAAATTCTTGAGGAAAAACTGCATGTGAGAGAAAGGTCCCTTACTACACTGTTTAAAACATCCCCTCCAAAACCCACAAAAATGGTCCTTACTCCTAAAAAATACACTGTTCCTTGTCATATCTGAATTCGCTCCAAAAAGAGGAAAAAAGGACCATTTCTAATTCAGGAAAATGGGTGAGCATTCCATAGAAGTTGGAAACTCATTCACTGACTTTTTTGTGGAAAAACTCCTGCACCACACACTTGGCAAGATTTAGGAGGACACAAAATAACTGTCAATGCATTCATTGGATGTGGTGCTCAGGAATTACTGAGCGATCACTGTTTATATGGGTACAGGGCAAGACTATTGTAGAGAGTGATTAATAAGTATCATATGAGGGTCTGGGGTCCATCCTCCTTGGTGGATGAGGAAAACCTTCAGCTCAGGCCAAGGCCCCAGTGTCCTGCAATCCATCCCCTCCTTGGGGCCTTGTTCAGCCCAGAATGTGCTTCTCCCTTTCCCTCTGCCTTTCTCCCTTGCTTATGCTCGCACTCTCTCTCTCTCTCTGAAATAAATAAAATCTTCCCCAAAAAGTCAATGGCAACTTCAAGTAGCCTGACATAATCAGTGCACAAATAGAACTGATCTGCACATCGATTCCAATGATGACTTCCCATCACTCATGCAGCTTGTTGTGAAACCCAACTAAAAACTCCCACCTTCTGGACATCTGGCAAAATCATTTCTGTCTCTGTAGGTCCACATATGCTGTCCTCTCTTTTGTAAGTTTTTCAACCTGATTTTACCCCTTTTCTTGGTAGGTTTGATTCAATGCTAGACAGTTATTCTCTTTTGTTCTATTTAGTCTAGTGCTCTATTGTATTTATTCACTCACAGGTTTTTTTTTTTTAAAGGTTTATGTATTCATGAGAGATACCGAGGCAGAGACATAGGCAGAGGGTGAATCAGGCTCCATGTGGGGAACCCGATGCAGAACTCGATCCCAGGCCCACGGGACCATAACCTGAGCCAAAGGCAGACGCTCAACCACTGAGCCACCCAGGTGTACCAGTAATCAGTTTGGTGAAAATATTCCATCCGGGAGAGGTTTAAATACTCAAAGTATACCATTTACCAATAGCCATAGCTGTGAAGCAGAGTAGGAGGGACAGGCTTCCCGTTATGCATTAAAAAAGATCACGGAGATCAAACGTACAGCATAGGGAATATGATCAGTGGAATTGTAATAGTGCTCTATGGGGACACATGGTATCTACACTTGTGAGCACAGTATTACCCTATACAAGTATCGAATCCATATGTGGTACACCTGAGACTAATGTAACCTTGTGTACCATCTTGATTTCAATTAAAAAAAAAACAGTAGTAATGTGGGCACCAGGCTCATTCCTTTAGTTGGGCATCTACTTTGGGCTCATATCATGATCCCAGGGTCCTTGGATACATAATATTATGTATTTGTCAAAACAGTCAGATGCATAACACAGAGCAGTCCTTAATATATGTGGTCAACTTCAATGATAATAATATCTCTACACTGGTTTGTTCTTTGTGATAAAAATTCCACACTAATGCAGGCATGTATGATTGTGGAAAATATGTGCCAAGGGATAGGGCGATACGGAAATTTTTATATTATATGCTGCTTTATGACACCAGTCTAATCCTAATCTCAATAATAAGGTCTCCTTATTAAAACATAATCAGTGATTTTATGTTGTTAATACTGTACACAGACTAGTGTCCAAATGTTTGCTTCACAACCCCTACCTTTTAATTTGACCAAATTTGAGTGGTAAAAGCAGTTTTACTATTTTGACATAAACTACTGACTGACCATTTAAATTATGAATTTCACATATAAAATGTAAATAATATAGGTTTGTATTTTTGTCTTTAGTGTGGTGTCCTGAGCACAGTAAAAGAATGATTCTTTTTTTTTTTTTTTAAAGAGAGCAAAAGAGAAAGTGTAAGGGGGAGAGCAGTAGAGGAAAAGGGAGAGAGAATACTAAGCAGGCTCCATCCTAAGCATGGAGTCCAACCTAGGATAATCTGATGACCTGAGGTCATGAACTCAGATGAAACCAGGAGGCAGTCACATACCTGAATGAACCAAACCTGTGCCCCTGGAATAAGTTTTCTTGAATCAACTAAAGGAATGAATTTCCTGGTTGCTTTCAATCGACTCCTTTGCTGGTTGTATTTTGATTTTTCCTCAAGCGTGAAGTAGTTTGGTCCAGTTTTGTATCCACAGAGATCCATAAACATTTTTCACCTAAGGTTTTTGATTGTAGACACTGGGAAACTCATAACCATAGAAAGAGCTGTGGACATCTTGCTCTCAGAAGACCAAGTGGAAATTTTAAAACTTGACACGCACTATCCAGGATGAAAATTCACTGGATAGGCTCAGCAATCCGATGAAGAAACAAAGCAGACAGTGGATGTGTAAACAGAACAAGAGAAAAAAAAAAACAGAACAAGAGAAATCGTACTATCATGAGAGGAGTGCGAAAAGACTGAACAAAAATTGATAGGAACTTAAACATGCATGCCTAGGATACATCAAAAGTGCTAAGTTCCACAGCATGGAGTTTCTGTAGGAAAGCAGCTGGTGTAGAAGGTATGGGGACAAAATGGCTAAAAATTTCACAAATCTGTGACTCAGATCTACAAAGCTCTGAAAACCCTCCTCCGGACACATTGTAACCAATCTGCTGGCAAAGAGGAAGAAAAACCTTGAAAGCAGAGGAAAAGGACACATTCAACCTAACAGAATACAAATTCCAAGGCCCGTGACTTCTCAGAAAACAGGTCAGAAGACACTGCAATGGTGACACAAGTATAGAAGGAAAACACCTCTGAGCCTAGGACGTTATGTTCAGGAAAGATAGCTTTAAAGAATGAAGGCAAAAGGTGAATGAAAGTGAAAACAAGACAAAGTCGGCAGACAAGCAGGTGGTAAACAACTGGAAGAATCAGTCATTGAGCCAATATTTATTTATTTTCATTAAAAAAATTTTATTGCAGTTCATGTTTATTATTTTTAATATAGTTTTTGATTGAGGGAAGGCCAATTTGGATATGAATGGGCTGGGGGAGAGGGAGGCAGAGAATCCTAGGAAGGTTTCATGACCAGTGAGGAATCCCAAGAGGGGCCGGATCTCAGGCTCCTGAGAGAATGTGCTGAGCTGAAATCAAGAGTCAGATGCTTCCCTGAATGAGCCACCCAGTTCCCCTCAGTAGGTAACTTGGACATTAAATGATGAGCAAGAACCTTCTACCAAATGGAGTGAAATGACACAGGGAGATGCTTGGAACCTCAGGAACATAAGAACCTCAAAAGGGGTGTTTTCCTGGGTAAATGAGGTCTCCTGTTTTTCTGTCCTTCCAAATTCTGTATGGCTTTTGAGGGCAACAAGGAGACCACAGTCTCAGAGCCTGGGGCTCCCCTCCTTAATCAGTTGATCAAAGAGCCAATCCAGGCAATGCTGGAGTAGGTGCAATGGGCCTGGGGGCCTACGGGTTGGGGTTGCATGTGGCCCTGAGAGTGATATCCCACTGGGCTTATAATGTGACTGCTTTGTGCGTGGGGTGATCTTAGGTACTTGAGACAAACTTAACCTTTATTCTTTTTAAAAAATTTTTATTTATGTTTAGGTAAATTCAGTTTGCCAACATATAGTTTAACACCCAGTGCTCATGCCATCAAGTGCTCTCCTCCTGGAATATAAGAAATAGGAACAAGATAATGAGGGAAAGGAGGGGATTGAGTGGGAAAAATTAGAGAGGGAGACAAACCATGAGACTCCTAAATCTGGGACACACTGAATCTCTGGAACAGCCCATACATGTCGTAGCCCATAGAGGAGATGAATGTGATGCTAGAGGTAAACGATGTTGCCCAGTTTCCCTTAGTTTAAAAGTGGGCTGATGGGGTTTGTACAGCAGGTGAGGCCTCCTCAATACCAGCTCGAGCCAGCATCTGCCCTGATCCCTGGAAGGACTGGGCCATGGGCTCCAGGCAGGCATGAGGGAATGTCCTAGACTGGGCCAACCCTTGACGTGGGGAGCAGGCCCAGCACTGTGTGGCTATAGCAGTGAGATCAGACAGGAGCAGAAATCCTGGCCTCCCTGCCTAGGGCCTGTGTCCTGGGCCTGGTCAGACCAGGAGACTAGTTCTGCAGGACCTTGAGCGCAAGCGTGTGCCGCCAGCCCAGCAGCTTTCACAGATTCCTCTAGATTCCCTGCACCCAGTGAAGGCCTCGATGGCCTTGGCTGGCTGCACTCGATCCCTTCTCACACAGAGGCAAGTGCAGATTTTATTCTTGTCCCAGGACTGAGGATTGTGCAAGGAGGAGAGGAGGGAACTGTGCTCCCGGCACCCCTCCCACCTCACTTCTGCTGGATCCGGGAGGAGGTGCTGAGAGGGACCATTTCAGGGATGCCCATCCCTAGAGTGCACTTCCACCCTTTGGGCAGAACTGGGGGTAGCCCAGCATTGCTACTGTGTGACCTGTAGGTGCAGAGGGAGTGGGGCCCCGGCTGTACCAGCACCTGGCTCCCACGGAAGCAGTCTGTGTGCAAGTTCAGATGGGCGTGGCACAGCTGTGTATCAAGAGATTGGCTCCATCCAAGACCAAAGGCAATAACCCGAACCAAAAGGTCTCCTGCTCTATTCCCAAGAGATGCCAACCAAACATCAACAAGGGCTTTGATGCTTGCCAGTGACAAAGGGAGTCAGAGCTGGTCTGCAGAGAATGACCATCAAATAAAAAGAAGAATATGACCAACTGCACAATCCGATCCCAGGGCAGAATTCTTATTTTATCCAAATACCCTACTGTTTATGATGGAATAGACCAGAGAAGAGCACCTTCGTGGCTCAGTAGGTTAAGTGTCTGACTGCAGCTTGGATCATTACCCAGGACCCTGGGATCAGGCCTGTATCAGGCTCCCTGTTCGGTGCAGGGTCTGAATATCCCTCTCCCTCTGCCCTTCCCATTCTCCTCTCTCAAATAAGTAAACAAATGAAAAACAAAACAATTGCATTCCTATACATCATCTTCTTTATTTCATCCCGCCCACTCTCAGTCTACAAAGTAGCAGGTATACTCCAACTGCACCAGGGACTCCCTCCTGTTGATTCCCGCCTCATTGTGCTTCCGGACCTGAGGTTTCTTCCTCTTCAGGAATTTCATCCTCAATATTTTCCACCGCCCAATCTTTAGAGATACAAACACGAGGATGAGGTGATTAGACAGTGAGGCCCCGTGTTCCTGCTACTCCAACTGAGGCCACTTTGGAACACCTGTCGACACCTGCTCTTCCTTGGGATCCTCAGACCTTCCCTGGGCTCTTGGGAGTTAGAGCCCTTCACCAAGACATTGACCACACTGGCAAACCTTCCTTGAGAGAGAGAGAGAGGATGCCCCTTCACCTGGCATTTCCCCATTTCCACAAGATCATGATAGCTCTCACGTGGACATGGATCCACCTGGATCCACCTGTGATGGGTGGTGGACACCTGCTAGGTTAGATGGGGTCCATGTGCAGCCACTATGCCAGACTCAGAGCAGCTGCCCAGGAGAGCCATTCATGATGATGGAAATGATCCGTGTTTTCAACATGCTCTACTGGGCTCTGGCACTGTGGTTGGTATGATGAGGGATGAAATGTGTAACTTCATTGACTGTAAGGAATTTCCACATATGCAGGCATGTCTGGCTATCGGCTGCCTCCTTGGATAGCTCAGGTCTAGGATCCAAAAATGAGGAAGCTGTGACCTCCCTGCCCTAGGCCTAGGGGTTCCTGCAGTGGAATTTGCTGGCCTGACCTGACTTCATTTCTGTTGGTCTCTGGGCTCCTATCCATGAGGCAGGCACTACAGGAGGTCCTGGCATCACTCAGACAGGAAGGTCTGCACTCAGGTCCTAGAGGAATCCTAGCAGGGGCTGCTTCTAAGCAGAGGAGAGGACCCCATACACATGGGCTGGTAATGAGGCAGAGGGGGCACACCTCATCCTCTTCAGAAGCTCACACTTTTCCTTCCTGATGCAGGCTAGAGCCTAGGTAGGTACTGGTTTAGTGTGGGGCCCCACACCCCAGACATGCTGAGCAGGGACCTTGCCAACCCAGAAGTGGATCCCAGTTTTTGAGTTGCTGAACTCACTGAGCCCTGGCGTCCACGTATCTCTACTTCCCGCTATCTCTATGGACACAAACTCCTTACCTGAATTCTACCCCTTTGCTTGTGAAAACATGTCCATGGGTCTCCACCTGGAAGACCCGTTTTCTGGTTTTGGTTTTTGTTTATTTCACTACACCTGTGATTTTCATTCCAGTGAGGACCCAGAATCAGATTGGCGCTCCTGACTAAAGACAGGAAGAGACTGCTTCAGGGTACGTACCGCTGTCACTAGTTCTGAGGCCACCTGCAGGTACAGAAGAGAGAACACCATGAGGCTCAGCTCCCTCTTACTCTGCACTGATTTTACTGCTCTCAAAAACTTAAGGAAGCCAGATGGGAGGGACATCATGTTTGACACACTGGTGCCCAAATAAATGACAGGACACCTGGAGGAAGCTGCTTTTCCTGAAGGATGTGTCTCTCCAGCTCATTCAGATGCTGACTACAGGATCACTCAACCAAGCAGGAGAAACCACTGCTGAGGGAATGTACCCCATCTCGCTGTTTATTTCCAGCTTTGGTGTTGCCAATGGTAAACATCCTCTGAAATAAGGTAACGGTTGGCAAGGGGCAACCACTCAGCCCTTTTCTCAAGAGGAAGATTATGTATTTCACCTCAGAGAGCCACTGTCTGATTTTCATCATCACAATTTGTGTGGAAAGAAACCAAGAAAGCAACATTCATTCCTCCGTTAATGATACTGAAGCTCACCTTGACGATACTGATTTGTTCTTCCTCACTGATGTTTTCCATGAATTTTGTTATGAGGAATGAATCCAAGGATGAAACTAGAAGGACACAGAGAATCCATCAGTACATTCGTCATGCTGCTCAAGAATACCTCAGGTAGAGATTCCTGAGTTGCTCGGTCATTTAGGAGTCTGCCTTCAGCTCAGGTCAGGCTGTCTAGGACCTGGAATTGAGGCTAGTTTGGGGCTCCCTTCTCAGCAAATGGTCTGTTTCTCTCACCCTCCCTCTGCCCCTCTCACCTCTTCTGCTCCCTTTCTCTCAAATAAATAAGTAAAAGCACAGAAGAAAATAAGAGAGTAATTTTGGGACTGTTGCTCATTACGAATGGAGGGCTAGAGAACATGGAGGCACTAGGTTAGCAAGCATGGGCCGATCTGCACTGTTGGGCCACCCACGGTCTGAGGACTCTAAGATGTACTGTGTGAGGAGGTTCTGTTTTTTGTTATTTTTTAAGAATGTCGACTGAGTCCATCTTGTGGTGTCGGTGGGACATATCTGCTGGGGAGTCTACCTCACTCATTCTCCTCCTCACTTTCTCTGTATTTCTCTGTGTCACTGTCTCTATCCTCTCTCTCTCACTATCGGTCTGTCTCTCTCTCACACACTGCATAGAGTCAACAAGTCACCTCCCCCAAGCCTGTTGCACTCACAGCCACTCCACGCACAGAGAATACATTGGCTTCCTAGGAATGTAGAAACACGGACCTCTTTTCTCACCTGGGAAAGCTGCCTATCTCACACACTCCCAAGCCTTAGGAACATGGAATCTGGGTGCCTGGACAGCAAGGGTGTCTGGGTGTGAGGACAGCAAGGTTGCCCCATCTGCCTTACTATTTAGAGTTTTTCCTAAGCAAGAGACTGATGATTCCAGAATACACACCAGTTTCGCTGCTTTCTGAGGTGACCTGCAGTTACACAAAAGAGGAGAAGATGGGGGTCAGTTCATGTGTATACTTTGTCATTGATTCTCTGGTGAGTACTGAACACCAAATGAACAAGTGTCGTAAAGTCAAAGGCCCCCAAAGGAAGCACAGATTGCACCCACGGAGAAAGCATGAGCTTTTCCTGGGAGATAGATCTCCCAGGTTGACTGAAGCAGCAATTCCAAATTCAGAATTCAAGGCGGAAAAGTGCTTCTGAGCAAATGTCCCCTACTGCACAGTTTACATCCTCCCCTCCCAACACCCCACCAAGATGGTACTTACACCAAAAAAATACACTGTTCCTTACCATATGTGCATTCCCTTCAAAAAGAGGAAAACCAAGAGAGCAACATTTCTAATACAGGTAAAATGGGGCAGGCTTCCCATAGAAGTGGGTGGAGAGTCTTTCAAGGATTCTTCAAACTCAGACGCCACAGCCTTGGCAAGATCTAGGAGGACACAGAGTATCAGTGCATTGGTTGTGGTGCTCAGGGATTAGTGAGATCAGTGTTTACATCCATACAGGGGAAGCCTGCATGGTAACGAGGCTACTGCTAGGCCGTCATTGGTGGATGAGGAAAAACCTTCAGCTCAGGCCAAGGTCCCAGGGTCTGGGATCCATCTCCTCTTTGGGCACCCTGCTCAGCGGGGTTGTGCTTCTCCCCTTCCCTCTGCCCTTCTCCCTTGCATATGCTCTCTCCTGCTGTCTCTCTGTCTCTCTCAAATAAAAACTTTAAAAAAGGCAATGGCAACTTTAAGTATCATGAAATAATCAGTGTAAAAGAGAACTGATGGGCATATCGATTCCAATGATGGGTTCCCTTCTCTCATAGAGCTCGTTGTGAAACCCAGCCCCATGTTCCTACCTTCTTGACCTCTTCCAAAACCATTTCTGCCTCTGTAGATCCACATATGCTGTCATGTCTCTTGAATGGTTTTGCACTTGATTTCAACCGTCAAAAGACGGTGGGCTTGTGCAATGTTGGGCAATCCTTCATCTGTTCTTTTTTAGTCTATTACTCTGTTGTTTTTATTCATTAATCTGTCGTTATCAAAATCAACCATTATGGGAGAGATTTAAATACCGAATGTGTACCATTTACAAATAACCATAGTTGTGAAAAAGAGCGGAGAGGGCAGGCTTCCACATGTACATCAAAGCAGTCACAGGGTGAAAGGTCCAGCATAGGGAATATGATCAATGGAATGGTATTAGTGCTCTATGGGGACCCAAAGAATCTATGCTTGGGGTGAGTGCAGTTTCAATGAACGTAAGTGCCAATCATAGGTGGTACACCTGAAACAGATGTAACCTTGTGGGTCATCTTCACCCGAATTTAAAAGCCGTAATAATGTGGTCAGCGGGGTGGTTCCTTCGGTTGAGCATCTCTCTTTGGCTCGTGTCATGATCCCAGGGTCCTGGGTTACAAAATATTATGCATATGTCAAAACACACCCAAATGCAGCGCAGTTCTTAATAGAAGTGGTCGACGTCAATGATAATAATATCGCTACGCCGTTTTCTTGTAATAAATGTTCCACACTGATGTTGGTGAGAATAACTGTGGACGTTTTGTGCCAAACGATAGGGTGACGGGTTTTTATAGTATATGCTGCATTATGATATCAACCTAACCTTAACGTCAAGAATATGCTCTATTTCTTAAAACACAATAAGAGTTTTATTTGCTAATATTAAACACGGACAAATATGTCCAAATGTTAACTTACAACACTTCCCATTAAATCTGACCAAATTAGAGTTCTCAATGCGATTTCACTATTTTGGACACAAACTAATGACTGACCTTTTAAATTAAGATGTGGACACATGAAACATAAACAATACGGCTTAGGAGGTCTGTCTTTACTACGGCACCCTGAGCAAAACTGAGTAAGGATTCCTTTGTGTGTGTGTGTGGAGAGAGCAAAAGAGCAAGTGTAAGGAGGAGAGGGGCAGAGGGAAGGGAAGAGAGAATACGAAGCAGGCTTCATGCTGAATATGGGTGAATCTGATGACCCTGAGGTCACGAACAGAGCTGAAAACCAGGAGGCAGAAACTTAGCTGACAGAAACACTCAGGTGCCCCCTGGATAAGATTTCTTGAGGCTATTTAACGAATGAATTTTCATGTCACCTTCTAATGATGCCACGGACGGTTCCAACTTCTGTGTGTGCCACAGGGGATGTTAAATTAAGTATTTTCACCCACGTTCCAGGGCGGGTGTCCCCAGGTTGTCTACACGGTTCTCGTTCTGGCGTTTCCACAGTAGATCCTGGGAAATAAGTGGATATAGAAAGAGCTGTTGACAGGTTGCTGTTAGAAGAGCCTCGAAAATTAAGGAGTCAATCCCATTTACAATTGCACCCAAAAGCATAAGATACCTAGGAAGAAACCTAACCAAAGAGGTGAAGGATCTATACCCTAAACACTACAGAACGCTCCTGAAGGAAATGGAGGAAGGCACAAAGAGACGTAAAAATACTCCGTGCTCATGAGGGCTGGAAGAACGAATATTGTGAAAATGTCCACGCGACCCAGGGCAATTTACACATGTCATGCAATCCCTATCAAGATACCATGGACTTTCCTCAGGGAGTTGGAACAAACCATCTTAAGATTTGTGTGGAACCGGAAAAGACCCCGAATAGCAGGGGACTGACTATTCAAAACGAAGACCACAGCTGGGGGCATCACAATGCCAGATTTCAGGTTGTACTGCAAAGCCGTGGCCATCCAGACAGTGTAGTAGTGGCACAAAAACAGACCCATAGATCAATGGAACCGAATAGCGATACCAGAAGTGGACCCTCAAGTTTACGGTCAACTGATATGCGACAAAGGAGGAAAGACTACGCACTGGAGAAAAGACTGTCTCTTCAATAAATGGTGCTGGGGAAATTGGACATCCACATGCAGAAGAAGGAAACTGGACCATTCTCTGACACCACAAACAAAGATAAACTCAAAATGGATGAAAGATCTAAATGTGAGACAAGAATCCATCCCAGTCCTCAAGGAGAACACGAGTAACACCCATTGTCAACTTGGCCAGAGCAACGTCTCACAAGATACATCCGCATGGGCAAGAGAAACAAAAGCAACAATGAAGTATTGGGACTTCACCCAGATTGAAAGCTCCTGCACAGGAAAAGAAACAGTCCACAAAAGTAAAAGACAACCTACAGAACAGGAGAAGATACTTGCAAAGGACCTCTCAGACAAAGGGCTGGTGTCCAAGATCTATAAGGAACGCATTCAACTCAAGAGCAAAGAAACAAACAATCCAATCGTGAAACGGGCAAAAGACACAAACAGAAATCTCACAGAGGAAGACATGGACACGGCCAACAAGCACAGGAGAACATGCCCCGCATCGCTGGCCATCAGGGAACTACCAATCCAAACCCAAATGATGAGATACCACCTCACACCAGTGGGAATGGGGAAAAGTCACAAGACAGGAAACCACAAATTTGGAGAGGATGCGGACAAAGGGGAACCCTCTTGCACTGTAGGTGGGAATGTGTACAGCCACTCTAGAAAACTGTGTGGATGGAGGTTCCTCAAAGAGTTAAAAATAGATCTTCCCTACAGCCCAACAATTGCACTGCTGGGGATTTACCCCAAAGGTGCAGATGTGGTGGAATGCGGGGATACCTACACCCCACTGTTTATGGCAGCAATGTCCACAGTAGGCAAACTGTGGGAGGAGCCTCGGGGTCCATCAAGAGATGAATGGATAAAGAATATGTGGTCCACGGCTACAATGGAATTGTTACCGAGCCACAAGAGATGACAAATACCCCCCGTTTGCTCCGACGTGGACGGACCTGCAGGGACTTATGCTGAGTGAAGTAAGTCCATCGGAAGAGGTCACACTTGATATGGTCTCATTCATTTAGGGAGTATAAAACCTAGGGAAAGGGAATAAAGGGAATGGAGAAAATGAGTGAAAGTATTAGTGAGGGTGACAAAACAGAAGACAGACCGAACTCTGGGAACTGAACAAGGGGTAGTGGAAGGGGAGGTGTGTGGGCAGTTGGGGCGACCAGGTGATGGGCAGTGATGCAGCGGAGGGGCGGGGCGGGGGGGCGGGGTCACATGGTGGGATGAGCACTGGGTGTGATGCTATAAGCGTTCAATTTGCCGGCAAATTGAACTGCAGTGAAAATGTTTAAAGAAAGAAAACATTTTGCTAATATTTAACACAAACTAGTATGTCCAAATGTTGTCAGCCTCACAAGCCCTCCCACTAAATCTGACCAAATTAGAGTTCTCAATGCGATTTTACTATTTTGGCCAAAGACTAATGACTGACCTTTTAAATTAATATTTGGACACGTGAAACAAAGAATACGGCTGAGGAGGTCTGTCTTTACTACGACACCCTGAGCAAAACTGAGTAAGGATTCCTTTGTGTGTGTGTGTGTGTGTGTGGAGAGAGCAAAAGAGCAAGTGTAAGGAGGAGAGGGGCAGAGGCAAAGGAAGAGAGAGTACGAAGCAGCCTCCATGCTGAATATGGGTGAATCTGACAACCTTGAGGTCATGACCAGAGCTGAAACCCAGGAGGCAGAGACTTAGCTGACAGAAACACCCAGGTGCCCCTAGGACAAGATTTCTTGAGGCTATTATTTAATGAATCAATTTTCATGTTACCCTCTGGGCTTTCATCCGTTGGCTGAACTTTTCTGTTGTGGAAGATGGCAAATAGCTTTGGCCGTGCTCCTGGGCAGGTGTACCCAGGTTGTCTGCTAGATTCTGGTTGGGTTGTATTCACAGCAGCTCCTGGGAAATAAATGGACATAGAAAGAGCTGTTGACTGACAGGTTGTTGTTAGAAGAGGCTCGAAAATTAAGGAGTCAATCCCATTTACAATTGCACCCAAAAGCATAAGCTACCCAGGAATAAACCTAACCAAAGAGGTAAAGGATCTGTACCCTAAACACCACAGAACGTTCCTGAAAGAAATCGAGGAAGGCATCAAGAGAAGGAAAAATGTTCCATGCTCATGGAGAGGAAGAATTAATATTGTGAAAATGTCCATACTACCCAGGGCAATTTACACATTTCACGCAATCCCTATCAAAATACCGGGGACTTTCTTCAGAGAGTTGGAACAGACCATCTTAAGATTCTAGTGTGGAACCGGAAAAGACCCCAAAGAGCCAGGGGACTATTCAAAACGAAGGCCACAGCTGGGGGCATCACAAGGCCCGATTTCAGGTTGTACTACAAAGCCGTGGCCATCAAGACAGTGTGGTAGTGGCACAAAAACAGACCCATAGCTCAATGGAACCGAATAGCGAATCCAGAAGTGGACCCTCAACTTTATGGTCAACTAATATTCGAGAAAGCAGGAAAGACTATCCCTGGAAAAAGACAGTCTCTTCAAAAAAGGGTGCTGGGAACATTGGACATCCACATGCAGAAGAAGGAAGCTAGACCATTCTCTGACACCACACACAAAGAAAAACTCAAAAAGGATGAAAGATCTAAATGTGAGACAAGAATCCATCCAAATCCGAGAGGCGAACAGAGGCAACACCGTTTTTCAACTTGGCCACAGCAACATCTCGCAAGATACGTCCGCCAAGGCAAGAGAAACAAAAGCAACAAGGAATTATTGGGACTTCAGCCAGATCGAAAGCTCCTGCGCAGCAAAAGAAACAGTCCACAAAAGTAAAAGACAACCTACAGAACGGGAGAAGATACTTGCAAACGACCGCTCAGTCAAAGGGCTAGTGTCCAAGATCTATAAAGAACATACTCAACTCAAGAGCAGAGAAACAAACAATCCGATCGTGAAACGGGCAAAAGACCCGAACAGAAATCTCACAGGGGAAGAGAGAGACACGGCCAACAAGCACATGAGAACATGCCCCACATCGCTGGCCATCAGGAAACTACAGATCCAAACCCCCAGGAGATACCACCTCACACCGGTGGGAATGGGGAAAAGTCACAAGACAGGAAACAACAAATGTTGGAGAGGACGCGGACAAAGGGGAACCCTCTTGCACTGTAGGTGGGAATGTGAACTGGTGCAGCCACTCCGGAAAACTGTGTGGAGGTTCCTCAAAGAGTTAAGAACAGATCTTTCCTCCGGCCCAGCAATGGCACTGCTGGGGATATACCCCAAAGCTGCAGATGCGGTGAAATGCGGGGACACCTGCCTCCCGATGTTTATGGCAGCAATGTCCACAATAGCCAAACTGTGGAAGGAGCCTCGGGGTCCATCGAGAGATGAATGGATAAAGAAGATGTGGTCCACGGCTACAAGGGAATATTACTCAGCCATGAGAAACCACAAACACCTACCATTTGCTCTGACGTGGACGCACCTGGAGGGATTATGCTGAGTGAAGTAAGTCCATCGGAAAAGGACAAACTTGATATGGTCTCATTCATTTGGGTGATATAAAAACTAGTGAAAGGGAATAAAGGGAATGGAGACAATGAGGGAAAATATCAGTGAGGGTGACAAAACAGGAGACATACCCAACTCCGGTAACTGAACAAGAGGTAGTGGAAGGGGAAGTTGGGCTGGAGGTTAGGGCGACCCAGTGATGGGTACTGATGTGGCCCGGGGGGGGGGGGTGGTGTGCGGGGGCGCGTGGCGCACTTGGCGGGATGAGCACTGGGTGTTATGCTATAGCGTTCAATTTGCCGGCAAATTGAACTGCAGTAAAAATGTTTAAAAAGAGTACATTTTGGGGGATCCCTGGGAGGCGCAGCGGTTTGGCACCTGCCTTTGGCCCAGGGCGCGATCCTGGAGACCCGGGATTGAGTCCCACATCGGGCTCCCGGTGCATGGAGCCTGCTTCTCGTCTGCCTGTGTCTCTGCCTCTCTCTCCCTCTCTCTGTGACTATCATAAAAAAAAAAAAAGAAAAAAAAAAAAGAAAAAAAAAAAAAAGAAAAAAGAGTACATTTTGCAAATATTTAACACGGACTTGTATGTCCAAATGTTAGCCCCACAAGCCCTCTCACTAAATCTGACCAATTTAGAGTTCTCAATGCGATTTTACTACTTTGGCCACAGACTAATGACTGACCTTTTAAATTAAGATGTGGACACATGAAACATAAACAATACGGCTTAGGAGGTCTGTCTTAACAATGGCCCCCAAGCAAAACTGAATAATGATTCTGTTTTGTGTGTGTGGAGAGAGCAAAAGAGCAAGTGTAAGGAGGAGAGGGGCAGAGGCAAAGGAAGAGGGAATACGAAGCAGGCTCCATGCTGAATATGGGTGAATCTGATGACCCTGAGGTCACGAACAGAGCTAAAAACCAGGAGGCAGAGACTTAGCTGACAGAAACACTCAGGTGCCCCCTGGACAAGATTTCTTGAGGCTATTTAACGAATGAATTTCCATGTCACCTTCTAATGATGCCACGGACCGTTCCAACTTCTGTGTGTGCCACAGGGGATGTTAAATTAAGCATTTTCACCCACATTCCAGGGCGGGTGTCCCCAGGTTGTCTACACGGTTCTCATTCCGGCGTTTCCACAGTAGAACCTGGGAAATAAGTGGACATAGAAAGAGCTGTTGACAGGTTGCTGTTAGAAGACCCTCGAATACTAAGGAGTCAATCAATCCCTTTTACAATTGCACCCAAAAGCGTAAGATACCTAAGGAAGAAACCTAACCAAAGAGGTGAAGGATCTATACCCTAAACACTACAGAACGCTCCTGAAGGAAATGGAGGAAGGCACAAAGAGATGGAAAAATACTCCGTGCTCATGAGGGCTGGAGGAACGAATACTGTGAAAATGTCCCTGCGACCCAGGGCAATTTACACATTTCATGCAATCCCTATCAAGATACCATGGACTTCCCTCAGGGAGTTGGAACAAACCATCTTAAGATTAGTGTGGAACCGGAAAAGACCCCAAATAGCCAGGGGACTATTCAAAACCAAGACCACAGCTGGGGGCATCACAATGCCAGATTTCAGGTTGTACTACAAAGCCGTGGCCGTCCAGACAGTGTGGTACTGGCACAAATGTGATCCTGGGAAATAAGTGGAAATACAGATCATGACTTCTAGAATTGTCCTGTTGTATGTAACCTCATTCCTTCAAAAACCCAGGAACCCAGAGAGGATGTACATTTCCAAAGTAAAGTTTTTAAAGGATTATTTTGAGTGCACTCAGCTGTGCACCCAAATACTCTAGGGATAGTGTCCTGAAGAGGCAGAAAATCAATTATGTAAAACCAACAACTTTTTAACAGCAGCTTACTTAAGAAAAACATTTGGTGCCATTACAGAGCAATTACTTTTTATCATATCTGATATAAAGTGATTTAAATTGGCAGAAGTAATGATTACAGAAATGTCTCTAAAATATTCTTGGCCCTAAAGGGAGGGAAAAACAAAACAAGACAAAACCAGAGAGGGAGACAAACCAGAAGAGAGTCTCAACTTAGGAAGTAAACTGAGGGTTGCTGCAGGGGAAGTGGGCTGGGGGATGGGGTGACTGGGTGGTGGGCACTAAGGAGGGCACATGATGTACTACTGAGTCCTTGTTATAGACAACTGAGTCCGTAAACTCTGCCTCTCAAGCAAGTAATACGCTACATGTGTATTGGATTTTAATTAAAAATAAGTAAAATACACTTGGCCCTAGATGCCCTAAAATTTACATCCAAATATCCTAGTCTAACACCTGAAAATCACGTCCTCTAGGTATTCTAAGACATCGGCAAGCGTAACTGTTTTGTAGTTTAAGTGACACGTTTGCTTAATTAAAAGAAGATGTCTACCTAAGAGAGAAAGGGGATTTTTAAAATCCTGGATGGAGGTTTCATTAAATAGCCTAAGTACTTGTCACTTAACATTCAGATGACTAATCCTTACAGATTCCTTAGAAGGCTGAGAAATTATTAACCATCCCTGTTAATACAACATTTTTCATGGCTCTTAGGTCATTAATAGGAGTTTTAAGTTCTTGGGGTACCTGGGTGACTCAGTCTGGCTAAGCCTCTGCTTCAGCTGGGGTGACCTCGGGGTCCAGGGGTCAAGCCCCTTCCAGCAGGCGGCGCGCAGGGCAGAGGGTGGAGGCTGCCCCGTCGGAGACTGCGGGGGCTGCGGGGGCTGCCGGGGCCGGGGCTGCCGGGCCGGGGCTGCGGGGCCGAGGGGCGGGGCCTCGGAGGGGCGGGTCCCGTGGGCGGGGCCTCGGAGGGGCGGGGCCGCGGGAGGAGCCCGGAGCAGCGGGTGGCCCAGCCCAGGCAGCCTCCCAGGAGCGCTGAGTCAAGGCAGGAGGTCGCCCCACCGGGCCAGTGCGGACGAGGAGCGGGAAGAGCGAGGCGCTGGCGACCCCACCACGGGAGTCGCTCCCTTCCACGCACGGGGCCCGCTTCTGAGATGAGCTCTGCGTGTTATGCCGTATGTTGGCAAATTGAGCTCCAATAAAAGTAAAAGAAATTAGATTCTTTGTACCTGAACCTAGAATATAATATTTCAACCTGTAGCTTCTTTGTTTATTCTTCTTTCCAATCTTCTAGAATTCTCATAAAAAGAACATGGGTCTAGAACACAATGAAGAAAAATGAAACTCGTGTGTGTGTGTGTGTGTGGAGGGGGTTAATAATTCTGGGGAGTTCTTAAAGTAAGGTAATATTACTCATTTAATATATGTTGATAGCATCAGTCTACACCCTGGTCACTGGTGGACATGTTCCTTAACAAGTGTTGAAATTCCCAAAATGTTTTAACTAGAGTAACCAGTTATTACGTAGCACTTTATAAGTTTTTTTTTTTTACTTTATAAGTATTAATACAAATGAATCATTGAGTTTTAGGGAAAATCAGTAATACCTGAAAATCATCTATATTTACTTTGAATTTCTTTAAAGAAATAGAGTGTGGACTCTACATACTGATTTATTGAAGATGACACTAGTAGGTAAGGAACTAAAAAACATCAGTGGCCAGCACCCTTGAGTTTATTGTTGCTTTGCATTTCTGTGTCAGAGGTAATGCAATCACAGTTGGACTAGGGACTTCAGGGACTCCTGGCTTTCTGAGAGCGATGATCCCATGGTAGTCTCCGGCTTCACTCAAAAGGCAGCCAAAATTAACTAAAGAAAATCTCTTTAGAAAGAAATGTGAAACAGTGTATGTTTTAATCAGTATCTGTTCTAGGGACATTTCAGTGGAGATTTTCTTCCATGTGACTGGAATTTCCAAAGAACAAGACCAATCAAAGCCTCTAGCTCTAGTAACACAGTATATTTTAATGACCTAGAATTTCTAACATATTTATCTAATTCAGCATCTTTACTGATCCAAATTTTCTATTTTTCTTTTTTCTTTCTTTCTTCTTCTTTTTTTTTCCTCCCAGCTAAATATCTTTTCCATTCCCCTTCTTCTTCTGCATTTTGATCAGGTCCTAAGAATTACATCCACAAAATATGGAAATCCTTCCATATAAAACAGATAACTTAGTAACTGGATAACCAATTGATTGAGAACTAAGAAGGAAGATCTTATTGAAAACTTTGGAACTTTTGTTTTGATTCCAGAGATGCTGGCATGAGTACAGAAAGGGAGTCATCTCAGATAAAAATGATTTATAGATTTTTCTTAACAGAAGTTTTTTGAGGTCCTTTCATATGCAAATTTATTCAAATAGCACTTACATTTAGCCATCTACCTCTCTATATTTGACCATTTAATTCTCAGAGAGCATCTATTTTCTTTTCTTTTTTAAGATTTTATTTATTTATTCCTGAGAATACCCAGAGAGGAGAGGGAGAGAGAGAGAGAGAGAGAGAGAGAGAGAGGCAGAGACAAAGGCAGAGGGAGAAGCAGGCTCCGTGCAGGGATCCTGACGTCCTCCGGGATCACGCCCTGGGCTGTAGGCGGCGCTAAACCGCTGAGCCACCGGGGCTGCGCGAGAGCATCTATCTTCTGTGAAAGGACCCGGGTGTTGGAACGCAGGAACAGAAGACTAAGTGAGCTATCATTCCAATATTGTGATTATACGATTTGTTAGAAAATAAGAATTTATTTATTTATTAAAGATGTATTTATTTATTTATGATAGACAGAGAGAGAGAGAGAGAGGCAGAGACACAGGAGGAGGGAGAAGCAGGCTCCATGCTGGGAGCCCGACGTGGGACTCAATCCCGGGACTCCAGGATGGGGCCCTGGGCCAAAGGCAGGCGCTAAATCCCTGAGCCACCCAGGGATCCCCAAGAAGAATAATTTAAATATGTAGTATTGCCTTCTCTGTATATCTGTACTAAGCATGTGGTAGGAGTAAGCCTATGCAGCTATCTCTGCATTTACTTGTAGAACCAATTATAGAAATAATTATGAAAGCGAATGCAAATAGGTATTCACTTGGCATAGAAAATTATTTTAGCAATGAAATTCTTGAGTTTCCATAATACCACTGAAATATATACGCGCATATATAATACATACATACCATGTATGTATATGGTATGTATATGGTATGTATACCAAGCACACACACACACACACACACATATACATATATACAAATATATGTTTAAGTGGTCAGAGGGATTCTCCTCTTTTCTAATTTTATCAGCTTTCTTTCTTTTGGCATTTCCTTTTCTTTATTCAAAAACTCCAGCTTTCATTTCAGTCATGAGCAAGTCTAGGAGTTGAGCTAAAGTGGCAGGAGATGAGTGATAGTAATAGGGAGAGAAATCAAGAATGAAAGGGAATTGGTATGACTAAGCCTCACCCATAAACGGCCCCTGCACCAAAGTCCAGAATAGTCTCGTGAGTGTGTGTATGTGTAAAGAAAGAAAGAAAGGATAAACATTAGGTCCAACATTATTAGTACAAACGTGAGATAAACATAAATCAGAGAAATACATTAAGCAAATCTTCAGTGGCCAAAATGAGGGGAAAAAGTGGAGTCACTCATCTTTTGGGTACTCTGGGACACGTAAGAATCTCTGCCAAAAGACTCGGTATTTCAAGGACAAGAGATTGAAGAGCCTAACGTGAAAATCTCTTACGTAGGTCTGGGGGTTGAAGTTAAACTATTGATAAGAACAGAGAAATTCCACAGAAAGAATTTAACCAAACAACCGATTTCTGGTTTCGTACCTTCACATTCAGGGTCCAGAGTTCTCCAGAAAGGCACACCCCCAACAAAAGATTTAGAGAGTCTGAATATAAAGCCTTGCTAAGCAGTTATTCAAATCATACTTATCAAACAAATGAATAAATCTCGAGTGAGAGTCAACAGAAAGCCAAAGAACAAGATTCTCAATAATAACAATAATACTAATGATTAATAATAATAGAGCAGCTATCTCGTAATATCGCAGGGTCACGCCCCCAGCGGAAGGCAGGTGCCAAACCGCCGAGCAACCCGGGCGTCCCATATTCTGTCCATTTTAGAGATGAGAACACTGAGGCCCAGAGAGCGTCAGGAACAGTCCCACCGGCTCCCGCGGCCGCCTCCAGCCTGGCACCGAGCGGACGTCCAGGAAGGGACGCAGCCCCGCCCCGCCCCGCCCCGCCCCGCCCCGCCCCGCCCCGCAGGGGGTGGGACTGCGGCGCCGCGCGTGGTGGGCGGGGCTGCCCGCGGGGGCGGGGCGGGGCCGGGCGAGGCCTGGGGCGTGCGCGCGGCCCGGAGGACCCTCCCGCTGGGCGCCCGGCCGCGCGGCGGCGGCTCGGGAGGGGCGGGGCGGGGCGGGGCGGGGCGGGGCGGCCGCGCGGGGGGCCCTGACGTCACCGGGCCCTCGGCCCCGCCCCGCCGCGGCTGCTGCAGCCGAGCCCGCGAGCGAGCACCGCCGCCGCCGCCGCCGCCGCCGCCCGGTCGGGAACGCAGCGCGCGCGGCCATGGCCTCGGGCCCCGCGGGTAAGCGGGTGAGCGGGCGCGGGGCGCGGGGGCGGCGGGAGGGCGGCCCGTGCCCCCGCCCCCAGCGCTCGGCTGACCCGCCGTCCCCCCGTCTCGTCCCACAGAGGCGGACACGCGGCAGAGGCTGCTGCGCACTGTCAAGAAGGAGGTAGGTGCCGGGGGTGGGGTGGCCGGGGGCGCGACCCTGCGGAGGGAGCCGCCGGAGCTCCCCCGGGGGAAGGGTCTCCAAAGGGGTGGGGGCCCGTGGCAGCGGGGCGGCCACCTGAGCTGTGGGGCTCACCTGGTAGGACTGGAGGCGGGTGAGTTGGGGGTGGGGGCCTCAGGTACGGGGTCGATGCTTGGCTGCTGTGTGTAGGGGCGGACGCAGCGGGAGGGCCGCCCCCGATGGGGCACACCCGGGCGTGTCTGGGTAGGACCCCCTCTTGTGGAGGAGCAGGTGGGTGGGTCTCATTAAGGGGAGGCAAGCACCTGGGGGCTGACTGGACTTACTGGGAGGTGAGGGGCTGGGTAGGGCTGCAGAAGGAGGACCAGACTTCGGGAAAAGGGAACGGTTCACTTTGGGTAACACCCCCCATCTCCCCTTCCCCACAAGTCTCAGTCCTTAGAGCCGCCCCCAGGAGCTTGGGGACTCCCTCCCCGAAAGTCCCTGGTCATTGGGTTGCACCATCTGTGGGCCTGTGCCAGGGCGTCTTGGCAGGCGAGTTCCCCTCGCCCACCCCTGCCCACCCCTGCCCACCCCCCCACCCCCGACACGCAGTAGGGTGCGAATCAGGCAGGGTTCACCTGCCCCTCCGCCCCCTTCACTCTCCTTGGGGCCAGCTGGGAGCCCAGTCTAGCCTTTAGCGAATAGCCCTCGACTTCCCGGAGAGGGGCGAACCTGCAGTGGTGGGTTCCTGGGGAGCATGTAGATGCCCGGACTGTGTGTGGAGCACGCTCACTCCTGTGTGGGCGCCGACATGTGCTGTGAGTGTGTGTCTGAGGCTGTCTGTGCATCTGCCTGGAGGTAACCAAGTGTGTCTCCGTATTGCGTGTACATGTGTCTGTGTGTGGATCTGTTTTTGTGAGTATGGTGTGTGACCGTGTGATGCGTAAGTCTCTGCGTGCGTGAGTGAGGCTGCGACCAGGTATGTGTGACTGTATGTGTGTGTGCTGCCCTCCTTATGCTGCCTCACATCCCTCACCTGGGACCCGATCGCTGTTGAGCGGCATCACCTCTGTACCTTGAGTCCTCAGCCCGAGATCACAGATGGCTGTAGACCTTGGGGCTGGCCTGATTGCGTGTGTGTGTGTGTGTGTGTGTGTACGCATGCGTGTGCACACACGAGGAGGGTGTCAGCCTGGTGTCAGCACTGAGCACCCAGAAGCCCCTCCCTGCATGGTGGCAGTCAGCCATCAAAGACAGCCTGGAAGAGGGGACCTGTGGCTGCCCCTCCCTCCTCAGAAAGCATGGGCGCATGTTGTGCGTTGGTCTCTGTGTGGCATGTCTCGTGTTGTTCAAAGAATCAGCTCTAGAGCTAGTTGTATATTCTGGCATTTCTGAATAAGGATCCGTAATGAGGGATGTGGAGTTCCTCAGAAAGGCCCAGAACTTTTCAGTTTGGCCCTCTTAGAGGCATTGTGGGACCTGAAGAAAGCTCTATCTAGATAGACCATCTTTCCAACAAAACCTGCACACCTGCAATTTTCTGATGACTGAGTTGGTGGAGGGTGTCTTATAGAAACTCTCTCAAAAGCCTTCAGGTTAAAAGCCTGTAGTCTCTTTGTTCATTGTTTAAACCTAGATGTAATTTGTACTCCCCGGAGATTGTCACATGGAATGGCTGTGTTTTCTTTTCTTTTGAAGCGTTTAGTTATTATTCATGAGAGACACACAGAGAGAAGCAGAGGCACAGGCAGAGGGAGAAGCAGGCTCCCTGTGCAGAGCCTGACGCAGGACTCGATCCCAGGACCCCGGGATCAAGCCCTGAGCCAAAGGCAGACACTCAGCCACTGAGCCACCCAGGCATCCCTGGAATGGCTGTTTCTCAGGAAATGGCTTGCTGGTTCAATGGAAGGGGTCTACAGGTAGAAGAGCCTGGGAGCAAGGCGTCAGGGAGGGCAGTGCCTCTCGGTATCTGCTTCTGGGCAGGGCTTCAGCTGGGCCTCTGGCCTGGTTCTGCCAGGAGCTCCCTTGGTGCCCTGGACAAGTCCTTTCCTCTCTCAAGGACTCAGTTTCCACAGCTGGAGAAAGAGGCATTGGTGCAATGCTCCTGGAGGTCCTACCCATGTCAGTCTAGTTTGGAATATCGGCAAGCTGTGGAGGACACGTTGCCTCCAGTGACCAGAGTTGTCAGCTTGCATCCTCTGTCCTGGGAGCAGCCGAGTTTGGGGCTTAGAATGAGCTTTCTGCCTGGCCTAAGGCTGAGGCCATCACTTGATCAGAGGGACCCCTTGGCATCCTGCTTGGTGCCTGAAGGGGTCAGGGACAGAACCTCGCAAGTTTGGGCAAAGGTCCTTGACCCTGGATCTGCAGTCAGAAGGCAGGTTTATAGCCACAAGTTGGTGGCTGATTCTAAATTCTGCATTTCTCAGGGCACATCATTTCAGTAATCAGAGTTTCCATAGAGTGGGTACTATTCTGTGCCATATCCTGTGTACACGGTGACTTTATGAGGTGACTGAGGCTGCCCCCATTTCATGGACAAGGAAACCAAGCCTGGAGACGAGGTGTGGATTGCTCAAGAGAACACAGCCAAGAAGGTGCAAAGCCGGGGACTTAACCCCCCAGATCTGTCTGACATCAGAGCCAGGCTCTTACCTCTATATCCTAAACGTGCTCATCCGTGTCTCCACGGCACCACAGTCTCAGCTGTGGATGGAATGATTTCCATCTTACAGAGGTGAAAAATGGCCCAGACGGGATAAGTGATTTCTCAAGGGCACAGAAGCAGTCAAGGGAAGACAAGTTCAAGTCTTCTATGAACCCCTTGTTCAGCATGGGTGCCCCTAAGGGCGTGGCGATGAGTCCATGCCCCACCAAAGCAGACCTCCTCTCTCCTTGCCTTCCTCTGCCCACCTCTTGGGAGAGCATCTTGTCCCAGTATCAGAGAGCCAGTCTTCAATGGAATGGTGGAGGCAAACTCTTTGCCTAGAAATCTGGGAGTCAAGTCTGCTCTTCCTTCTCTTCATCTTTTGGGTTCAGAGAAGTCACATCCCTGCCTGTCACAGCCTCATCCAAAGGTACCTCCCGTCATTCTTCCTGGAAAGGGTGGCTTAACAGTCAGTTTCTTTCGACAAGGTTTGCAAGCTTGGGCTGAGCCACAGAAGCCAGAAAAGCCAGCAGCGGCTATGGGGCTGGAAGCTCTGTCCTGTGCTGACTCTGGGAGCCAGTAGGACTCAGAACCATGAAGCAGGTCAAGAAGGAGCATTGGGCTCACCCAGAGCTGGGTTCAAATTCTGACATGTTTATTTACTGAAGGGTGTCTGTGTGCCAGACACAGGACTGGGCTCTGCGGATGCAGCAGTGAATAAGAGAAGTCCTGCCCTCATAGGGCTGACATTCCCATTTTGGTACACAGATCCTGATAGACATTCTGAGTGTAATTCAGAGGATTATGATAGCCTTTGCACCAAGGTATGAAGGAGAGGTACTCGGCACCACAAGAACATACAACAAGGTTAAGGTGGCCCAGGAAGGCGCCCTGGAGGAAGTGATGTTAAGAAGATACGTGAAGGATGAGCACACCTTTAAGATGAAGGCAGGAGGTGGGAAGACAGAGGGGAACCATTCCTGGCAGAGGGAACTGCATATACAAAGACTTTGTGGCTGGAGGGAGCACGGTGAACTTGAGTGATGAGAGGACTCTGAAGTGGCTGGAGGACAGAGAGGAAGGAGCATGGTGCCAAATGCAGAGGGGCAGAGCAGGAGGTCCTATCCTAAAAGCACAGGGAAAAAGGATGGGGAGGACAGGAGCTAGGTGGAGGAAGAGGGCGGAGCTAAACTTGATGGCTTGTAATTGCACAGCCTTAGTGGGGCATGTGTCTGTATCTTCACAAGGGTTTGAGTTTCAGTTTATTCCCAGTGAGGATGAAGATCACTTGTCAGGATAAGCGATGTGAAAACACCCACCACATTAGCCTGAGCTGCCTCTGGGCAGGCATCTTATTTTTTCTGTCTCCCCAGTGTCGCCCAGGAGATAGGGTGGCCTGGGTGAGATTTCCTGCAGTTAAACCCAATCAGCTCTATTCTGGCTCCACCCTGGCTCGCTTTGCCCTCCCCTCCTTTCTCCTCCCAGCCTCCAACCCTTAATTTTGTTTTGGTTCCCAGAGTGGCAGCTGCGGGGACTGGCTTCTTGTTGCCATGACGACTGCCATTAAAGGAGCCAGCCACTTGAGCCAGGTTGATAACGGAAGCCAAGTGACTAACTGCCTTGTTTTCTTGCCTTGGGCTAGGCCTGGGAGGCCTCTTAATTGGAAGAGACAAAAGCAGGTGCTTGAGGGCAGGAGGACAGACCCCCGGGGGAAGGAGGCAGGGGGATGAGGCCAGTGCTGGAGAGGAGGCTCTTGTGGACCTCTGCAAACTGGAGCTGGTATGAGAGCTGCCATGGGGAGCCCTTGCCACAGCGGCTGAGCTGGGCGCGTTTGGGGAGCTGTGCCTTCCAGCCTTGGGACAGGGTAGGGGTGTGACGGGATGGTGGAGGAGGGTTTCACATCCTAAGAAGATTGGAGGAAGTGAGAGAATCAACTGATGTTTCTACTGAGAGCCCTGTGGTGCTTCCACTTGGATCTACTTCTTCTCAATAAAAGAGGGGCAACAGTTTTGCCCCCCAGGTGAGGTTGCTGGACAACGTATAGGTCATCGAGTTAAATTCGAATTCCAGATAAACAGAAGTAAAGTGCCTAGTGCTAAATCTGGCAGCCCTAGCCCAGGGGACATTTGGTAATGTCTGGAGCCATTTCTCGTCAAAAACGAGGGTGTGACTGACATCTAGTGGGTAGAGTCCAGAGATGCTGCTCAACCTCCTGCGATGCAGAGGACAGCCCCCCTCCCCACCCCCACCCCCACCAAGAAGTGTCAGCCCAGACTGGCACTGTGGTTGAGACGGAGAAACCTCTGTGCTGGAAAACTCCTTCACTTCTTCATGACGGCCCAAGGAGGGAGGGTACTTGTCTCCTTCGCTCCATAAAGGAGGAGCTGGAGGCACAGAGGGGTTAAGCAGCTCACTTTAAGGTCACACAGCCAGTCTGTGGAGAAGCCAGGATTCAAATCCTGCTTTGTCAGCTCTGAAGGGTGGCCTCACAGAGGTCCAGCAGAGTCCCTGGAGACATGGCTTGAGGTCAGGTGTATGTAGGGGAAGAGATGGGGCAGCAAAGGCCCGCTAGATGCACCCTGCTCGGGGCTTTGCTCCATTAGACAGCAGGGAGCTGTAGAAAATTTATGAGCAAGGAGGGTCTTGTTTGGACTTGGACTTCAGAAAGTATCAGCTGGTAACAGGGTCCAAGATGGAGCTTTTTGCCACTTCTTAGAAGAAAGCTTCCTCCTTTCTTTCCTGCCTCCTTCCTTCCTTTCCTTCCTTTCTTCTTTCCTTCCTCTCTATCCCACCTCCTCTCCCTCCTTCCATTCCTGACGTTTTTTGCTGCCTCCTTTCTTCCAGGAATATTTATTGAACATCAACTATGTACCAGGTGCAGCTCTAGGAACTGTAGAAAAGGTGCAAAGCGGCATCCCTGCTCACATGCTCTCATGAAGCATAGGATCTAGTTGGGGGACAGATAGATAAACAATAAATATATGCAGGCACCCCTTGGAGATATCGTGGGTTCAGTTCCAAGCCACCAGAAGAAAGCAAATATTGTGATAAGTCAAGTCAAAGGAATTTTTTGGTTTCCCAGTGCATGTAAAAGTTGTGTTTACACTATAATGTAGTCTATTAAGTATGCGAAAGAATTATGTCTAAAGAAAATAATATAATTATTATTATATCTTTAATAATATAATCATCTTAATCTAGAAATGCTGTGTTATGTCACATATTACAATTATATTAATTTTATCTTTATTTTATTGTACATATTGTATACATGTTTTAAGGGGAGTGGGAGGTGAAGGCTTCCAAAAAAAACCATTTTACTGCTAAAAAAAATGCTGACCATCATGAGTTTTCATAATCACTGATCACAGATCACTATGACAAACATAATAATAATGAGAAGTTTTGAAATATTGTTAGAATTACCAAAGTGTGACACAGAATCAGGAAGTGAGCAAATGCTATTGGGAAAATGGTGCTAATACAGACTTGCTTGATGCAAGATGGCCACAAACCTTCAATTTGTAAAAAGAAAAAAAGAAAAGAAAAACAAAAGTAGTGTCTGAAAGTACAAGAAAGCAAAGTATGCCTGTATTAGAAGTCACAAATGCTGTGAGGAAAATAAAGCTAGAAAGTGGGTGGAGAGTATCTGGGTAGCTCAGTGTTTGAGCATCTGCCTTTGGCTCAGATCGTGATTGCGGGTTCTGGGATCAAGTCCTGTATCAGGCTTCCCGCAGGGAGCCTGCTTCTCCCCCTGCCTATGTCTCTGCCTCTCTCTGTGTGTCTCTCCTGAATAAATAAATAGAAATCTTAAAAGAAAAGAACGAAAAGAAAAAGAAAGTGAGTGGAGCGGAATGGGCAGTGCTTTCCAGAGGAGGTGGTCAGGCATGGCCTCTGATACTATGACATTTGAGCAGAGACCTAAAGGGAAGGAGGGAACCCTGCTGACCTCTGCAGGAAAGGTGTTCCTGCCAGAGGGAACAGCATAGACAAAGGCCCTGAGTCAGGAACGATGAATAGCAAAGAGGTCAAGGAGCCTGGAGTGGAGTGAACAGAAGGGAGGAGGAGACAGGTCAGAGAGGGAGCAGGAGGCCATTCCTGCAGGGTCTTGTGGCCCCCCCGGAAATGAGACGGGACCCGTGGGAGAATTTTGAACAAGGGGAGAAGCATGAATTCATCCACGTTGCCGACTGCTCTGGCCACAGCCGAGCAATAAATGCAGGGCACAAATCGGGGGCACAGAGTCTTTAGGCAAGAGAAGAAACTTCGCTGTTCTCTTCTGAGCTTTCAATTCTTAGGCTAGAAACCACAGCGCCTTACTCTGCCCCACTCCCCCACTGGCCAAATAGGGGTTCCAGAAATACTTGCCAGTCAAGTAGATGCAGGAATACTGGGTGTGGATATTTTGGGGTTCTCTGATGCTTATAGGGTTGACTCAGATCAGTTCACGTGTGTCGTGTTTTCAGGCTTAAGCTGGCAGAAATTCTCCTCGTGAATAATGCAGCCACATCCGTGCGGTGTGTTTTGATGCTTTTTTCAGGTCTCTGGCAATGCGGCTTCCGGGAGCTTCTGCTAGCGCAGGGCCTGGGCTTCAGCATCCTGGTTTGATGTGAGGAGGGTGGCAGGTGGGGCCTAGCTTTCCGGCTGGGTTATGTCTCCTGTGCGGTCTGGCTGGGTCTTCCCTGCAGTAACCTCATGAAGGGCTCCGGGAAATGGTAGTGTAGCATTTGTTGCTGTTCGGCAGGTAGGAAAGGGCATTTGTGCACCCCAGTGGGACACCCCACTTGCTGGCTGCAGACCCCAGGATGGGAAGTGAGGACACCAAAGTCCTTGTCCCAGCGCTGCCCCTAACCACCTGTGGCCGCCTGCAGTTTCCTTCTGCCTATGCCATTCTGCTTTCCAAGTGGACGCAGTTGGACAGCTCCAGGATTCTAAGAACCTCAAACCATCAGATTTGGCCAGCATCCCTCCCCGAGAGCCAGGTCTCTCGCATTTTCTCAACAAGGAATTTGCCAAGTCTGTATTTAAGACCTATTAAAACTCGGTCACTGATAAGACCATCTGGGAATCTTCGTTCTGGTCAGGAAAAGCAAAGGCTCAACTAAAGGCATTCTAACAGGGTAAAGATTTTTTTATTTCTTAAACAGTATTTACTGAGCATCTTATGGTGATGGCCTCATTTAATTGTTATGAAGCCACACAAAGTGGATAAAACACTGTCCCTTAAAGGTAAGGATAGCGACACACGGGAATGGGAAATAAGTCACCAAAGGTCACCGACAGTGTCAGTGGTACAGCTTGGATTCTGGCTCTGGAACCGGGCTCCGCATCACTCCGGAGCTGAAACCAATGACCTATCACATATGGTGATGAGCTCCTCTGAGCACGTGGAGTTGGCAAAAGGTCCAGGCTTTGGAATCGGACAGCCTTGTGTTCCAAGTTTGAGTCCTGCCATTTAGTGGATGCTTGGACCTTTCCAGCTTTGGTGTCCTCGTGCATCAGGTGGCGAGGGTATCCTGTACCGCGCAGCACTGCTGCGATGCTATCACTGCCAGGTATTCACCAGTATTTATGAAGGGACCAGGCAGAGTGCTTGGCTTACCCATTTAAGAGCAAGATAGAAATCAGTCGCAGAAGGACATTGTGCTGCCCTGTCTGGTCAGTCACATGAACTTGTAGATGTTCTCAGTGTAGGATCTTGCTCTCTTTGGGTAAGCCCCAGGCTGGGGGTGCTGCTGCCACAGGAGCAGTGCCGCAGACTGGGAAGAGGGTATTTGTTGGGGTCCAAAGGAACGAGCCCTTGAGAGGGGGTGGGGAAGGCTGAGTCTTGCCTGGCTGCCTCAACATCCTGAGGTGGGCAGTTGGATCTTCCCTCTGGGTCTGCTTATTCATTGGCCTCGTGGCAATAATCCCTCAGCTGAAGAAATTCTGACGCCCTAGTGAGCTTGCGGGTCTTGTCACTTAGCCACCGCGAGGCCCTGGATGAGCAGCTAAGTGCTGAAGGCCAGGGGGAGGCAGTGTACTTTTCCTTGAGTAGTAGAGGAAGACAAGAAATAAATAGATTTTTGTGCTTTTTCATTGGACAAACTTGAAAGAACTCAGTTTTGTAAAGGACAATAACCGTTCCTTTGGCAGTGAGTCTCCTACTTAAAAATCAGAGGATGGAAGCCTCAAGACTTGAGACTTGATGATACCTGGGACCTTGACTAGATTCTCCTTTAATTTTTATTATTTAGTAAATTACGTCTAATTAGTTAGAATTATAGCAACTATCATGCATTTCTTTCCTTCTTTTTGAGAACTAGACATCTTTACAACCACCATTTATTAAATGCTGCTCTAATTTGCTTTGTTTGATCTCATTTAGTGCACAAAGTGAGCTTCCTATAGAGCAGGTACAAATAGCAACTCTTCTTTACTGATGAGAGAAACTGAAGCTCAGGGAGGTTAAGAAACTGGACCAAGGTCACACAACTGAGAAGTAACACGGCACGGTATTTTAGCCGGCTCCACCCATTTCAATTTGGACGATAACTTGCTAACAAAGCCAGCTCGAACAACGAATAAATATATGAAGATCAAGCCAAGAGGGAAAGAGAGCCTTAAGAAATCGACGTTGTGGTTTCAGGGGTTTGGGAAGTTTGGAGTGAGGCCAGCTTCAGGTACAGCTCTATCCAGGGGTTCCAATGATGTCATCAGGACCCTCTGTGTTTTCTGGTCTCTGCACTGATTTTCTCTGTGCTAGCTTTCTGCTTTGCTGGTCTCTGTGGGGAGGGAGAATGTTGCCCAGCTCTCAGGTTACAACCTGCCAGCTTGGCATCAGCAGACAGAGAGCTTCGCCTTCCCCCCCCCAACCCCCCTGCTGTGGTTCTCCTGGAAGATTCAGGATTAGGTTTCATTGGACCTCCGCCCCAGTCACATATGGCTTTTGCGCCAATCACTCTGGGACTCATTGCTTAGATCTGTCAAGCTGGAGGGATGCTGTGGGGTCAGCCCAGTGAGAGGGAGGGAGGGGACCCAGAGGAAGTCCAGGTGACATGACCAGGCAGGGACATGGGAACGAACTAGGCAGACAAGACACAGATGCCTGCCTGGGCAGGGTGAGGGCCCCAGCATCTGGAGCTCAGCCCCGCGGTGCGGAAGTGACCTCCTGGGTGCTAGGTGTCTGTGGGATCTAGGGGCCTGGGCAACCCTGAAGTTATGCAGACACTTTGTACTTGTTGTAGGGAGAGAGTATCCTCAGTACGTCTCTGAGGTCCACAACCCCAAAACCCAAATGCGGTTCAGAACCGCTCAGCAAGATGCTGGAATTTGAAGATGAATACAGTTTCCCCGATCTCGGCTTGCTCAGAAATGAAATGCTCCCTAGTTTGTAACCCAGTGAGCCCTCCAAAAACAACCACCCCTAACAACAATCATAATTAGCATTTACCGGGCACCTACTGTGTTCCAGACCTGCACCATCCAATTGGAGCCACTAGTGTTACATGTTTATATTTAAAGGAAGTAAAACTCAAATAAAAAAATCCTGTTGCTCAGTTGTCCCAAGTTTCAAGTAGCCGCATGTGGCTAGGGATCCCGTTTTGGACATTTTAGGCACAGAGCATTTTCCAGAAAGTTCTGTTGTGTCCTAGACATTGTGCTAAGTGCTCTACATCCATGAACATATTTCAGTCTTAAAACAGCTCAGAGGGGTAGGTCCTATTTATTATCCCTTTTTATAGAGGGGAGTAAATTGAAGCACGAAGGAAGTGAAGTGACTTACCCAAGGCCACACAGCTGGTGAGGGAGCAGAGCCAGGGTACTCACCCAGCCCTTGGATGTGATGCTTGGCTGCTTTTCCTCCCAGTGTAGGCTAGAGGTGGCTAATGTGTTTTCTGGCTCACCCTGTGCTGTTTGAAGCAACCATCTGGAATTCGTGTTCTTATCTCCTGTAGCTGCCCAGACCCCCAGAGAGAATTGAGGCCGCTCCAGCGTCTGTGCGTGCCTTCCTGATCCACAAGGCCCGTGGGTCTGAGGAAGTGGGGCGTGTTGCCAGGGGAGCCGCCTCACACAGCAGCAGAGCACCCAGGAGAGGGCTGGCCGGTCTCCAGGGCGTGGGCTGGGAATGTGAGACACGCAGGCTGTTTTCTCCGGGAATGGAGGGGCGGGGGATTGACTGTCTTCACAGTTCCATCATCTCCCTGAGTGGCTGTGTGCGGGAGGTGTAGCTGGGGGGACCTTTTTGCCAAAATGCCCCCAGGTGAATGCCCCAGAACCAGGCCCTTGCGTGACCTTCTCGTCAGGGGGTGTCTGAGCACCTGTGCAGGGCACCTGTGTGAGGGAAACCCAATCTCAGCGCCCAGAACGCCCTGCTTCCAGGTCAGGGCAGGTTGGCCAGTCCCTATACTCTGAGGGAACGATGCGTGGTGCCTATTTATAGCATCCCAGAAAAGGGTTAACTGGGGCTGTCCTAGCAGCAGCCCACTGAGAAACAGGCTTTTGCTTCCCTTGTAAGGCCCACAGCCATGTTTAGGGCAGGTGCTAAGAGGGAAGACTTTGCTAGCACTAGGACTCTGAAGATCCAGGTGCCATGGCTTCATCACCTATGTCCCCGCCCCCCCGCTCTCTCCCACAGGCACAGATGGGGCTGCAGAAGGACCGTCCTGTGTCTCTGCTTTCATTATCCATCTGTGTGGATGTGGAGGGCAGGGTGGAAGTGTGTGGGTGGGAGGGTGGGGCAGGGCTGTTCTGGAACCGTGTATGAGAGAGAGCAAGAGTCCAGGAGAGGAAGCTTTGATCCGTTCACCAGCGGCTACTGGGCTCTCGCTGTGTGCCAGACGCCTTCAGACCCCTTCTCTGAGAAGGCCCCAGCCCTGTGCAGGCTGCGATGGGCTGAGGGCAGGGAGGAACCCATCTGGAAGGAGGCCCTTTGCCTATGTGCCGGAGCGTTGGGATCCCTGCTGACATCCTACAGTAGCAGCAGAGCACAGACAAGATATTTCCTTTTTTACTTTCTTCTTTTTTAATAATAGACTTTATTTTTTATAGCACGTTTAGGTTCACAATGAAACTGAACAGAAAGTACTGAGATTTCCTATACATCTCTTTATCTGCCCTAAAAATCCTCTGCGCTCTGCTGTTCATCCCTTTCTGCCCCCAACCCCTGGCAACCACTGATCTTTTTGCCGTCTCCATGGTGTTGCTCTTTCCAGAATGTCCTGCAGCTGCATTTGGACAGCATGTAGCCTTTTCAGATTCTTTGGTTTCAGTAATACGTGTTTCAGGTTGAAGGTTTCCCTCTTGCTACCATGATTCTCCATTGGAGACCTATGTGCAGAGGGGAGAGGGAGCTGGGTGGTACTGGGCACACCTGGGGAGGTCAGTGGTGAAAAGGTTTGGCAGGGCAGAGGTGGACCTGGCTGGTGCTGCAGGGCCAGGACTTCAGGAGCAGGGAGTTGGCCACCTGGGACTCCGAAGCTGGAGATGATTCAGATCCCAGCCTCTTCACGGACCAGATGGTCTCCATCCCTCCTAGCTCAGCTGCCTCATTGGGAAAATAGAGTAGTAGCAATGGCACCCACATGGCATGCTTGTTATGAATCTTTGGGGCTCATGGATGTGAAGCACCCACGTAGCTTGTGGGATGCACCAGTACGTATTGAATGAATAAATGAACCTACTGTGTGCCAGGCTCAGTGCAGGGCAGATGGTCGTGGGTTCGAGTCCCCACTCTGCCACTCAAAAGCCATGTGCACGGGTAGCCCCGGTGGCGCAGCGGTTTAGCGCCGCCTGCAGCCCAGGGCATGATCCTGGAGACCCGGGATCGAGTCCCACATCAGGCTCTCTGTGTGGTGCCTGCTTCTCCCTCTGCCTGTGTCTCTGCCTCACTCTCTCTCTCTCTCTCTGTCTCTATGAATAAATAAAATAAAATCTTTAAAAAATAAAATAAAAAAATAAACTTAAAAAAAAAAAGCCATGTGCAAAAAAAAAAAAAACAAAACAAACAAAAAAAGCCATGTGCTCTTGGGCAAGTATTTGACCTCACCAAGACTCAGTTTCCTCATCTGTAAAAATATGCACCCACACCCATCTCACCTAATTACCCTGAGGATTCAATAAAATAATGCCCCAAGCATGGTGCCAGGCTCAGCGAACACCTCATAAATAAGTGTGTAAAGCACTTACTGTGCGGCTACCACTGTGTTAAATGCTTTTGATGTATTATCTTATGCCTGTGAGGCAAATACAGATACCCATTTTACTGATGGGAAAGATTTGCCCAAGATTCTGTGCAAGAGCTGGGGTTTGAATTCTGGAAGTTTGACTCTAGAGCCCAGTGCTCATAGCTGACCATTGGAGCTTGGAAGTGGAGGAGGTCCCATCAACTTTGCCTAGGGGGTGGGGGGTGGGGGTGGCTCGGGAAGGAGGGCAGAGGACACCTTAGTGAGTCCCAGAAGATGCAGTGGTTTTGCCAGAGCTGGAGATGGAGGTCGGAGTGGGTGAGGATATCAGGTGCAGGGGACTGCACAAAGCACAAAGCAAAGGCAGGGGTGGGAATCCTACAGAAGGAATGGCACAAGTGACCGAGCTGGGCGTGGGAAGGGGCGGGGAGGGGACAGGATGTGGCAGGAAAGGAAGGTAGGGCCCCATGGTAGAAGCAGTCACAGCTCGCAGCCCTGTTCCAGGCCTTCCCAACTCACCTCCTGTGCGCCCCCTCCCCCATAAGAAATTAAAAAATAAAAAGCCGCCAGCTATTTCCATGTCGTGCCTTTCCCTGCCACATTGTCCTTCCATCTGTTCCTTCCTTTGAGCTCTAGGGTGGCTGGGGGGGGCGGGGGCAATTGCAGGGGCAGCATTTTCCTCCTCTGGTTTAGAGTTGGAGAAACCAGAGAGTTCAGTTCTGTTTGTACCTTAGATCTTGAGCATCACCTCCTCCAGGAAGCCCTCCCTGACCGCTAGACCTACCTCATCAGCTCAAGTTCCTTTGTTATTCTCCAAGAACTAAATTCTTTTGCTGCAGGGAACTGGCCTACTTTTTTGTTGTCATGTACCCATTTGTTGTACTTGGTTAGTATCTGTCTCTGTAGACTGCCATGTCCACAAGGGCAGGGATTCTATCTGCTCGTCATCTTGTACCAAACTCCTAGGAGGTGCTCCATAAATGTTAAGTGAATGAGGGACAGCTGTGGTTCTTGTGAAGGGAAGTGCTGGGAAGGCAGGTGTTGGCAGAACATGGAAGAGGTACATTTATCCCTGCTTGGGTATGGAGAGTCCAGGAAGGCTCCCAGAAGGAGGTGACACCTGGGCTGAAGCCTGAGTTGCACTTAGCTAGCTGCAGCATGTCGGGAGGGACCCTTGGCAGAAGGCATATGTGGGCAAAGGCACACCCACGGCTGGGTCTGAGGGCCCGCGGTCCGAGGCGGGGCTGGACATGCTGGCCTGCTAGGGCATGTGCATCTCGCCCTCAGCATCCAGGAGGCCCACCCGGGAGGCAGAGCTGACCTCTGCTCATTCCCCTCTCCTCCTCACTTTGCCCAGATGCTGCGAGCTATTTTTAAAAGTCACCCTGAAGGCGGTCCAGACACCCTAAATGAACCGGCCTTTCCACTGTGAGTTTCTCGCGGCCGGGAGAGGCAGGGGGCCTCCATCTCATTAGCTCCTGCTGGCTCAGCATTACTCACCCAGCTGCACTGCCGGGCGCCAACCACCCGGGACCCCAGCTGGGGTGAGCTGTGCTCTGAGCCAGCACCAAGGCAGCAGGACTTGGAGGAGCAGGTGGCAGCTCGGCTGGTTTTTATTTTGGCCTAATGTGAGCCACAGGCACAGTGCTGGGTGCTTTATGCCAGGGGTCCCTGTGGCCAAATCCAGCCTGTGTGTGCACTGCCCTTAAGCCAAGAATGGTTTTTACATCCTAAAAAGGGGTGTGAAAACGAGAAAGGATGGGACATAGACGGTATGTGGCCTGAAAATAGGTTTGACAGATTTAGCAAATAAAAATTCAGATCGCCTGCTGAAATTTGAATTTCAGAAAAACCAGAGAATCTTTTAGTATAAGCCTGCACAGTATCTGGTACATACTTAGACTAAAAGAAATTCCATATGTATTTGAAGTTTAGATTTCACTGGGCAGCCTGTGTTTTTATCTGGCGGTCCTGCTGTAAAACCTGAAGTGTTTGCTCTCTGACCCTTCACAGAAAACGTTTGCCCACCCTGGCCTTGAACACAGAGCAAATGAGATCAGGTGCCAGAGGGCCTTAAAGACACTGGAACCAAACCTGATGAGCATGAGCTGCTGGCGTGTGTTACTAATATAATCAGAGTGATCGATCACCCAACATAGATTGAGCACCTCCTGTTTGCCCAGCGCTGTCCTAGAGATGGACAGTACACACATAAGCGTGCAGGTGTATAGTGAAAGTCAGGCCGTGATAAATTCTAAGCAAAAGTATACAGCAGCAGAAGGGGGTAGAGAGTGACATGCATGAAGCTTTTACACTGTGTGGTTCTGAGCTCCTGCTCCCATTCTGAGCGCTGTGCATGCTTTTTTCATGAAATCTGCACATAGCAGCCCTGACAGGTGGTATATCATCTCCATTTCACAGATAAGGAAACTGAGGCCTGAGGTCATCCAGCCAATGGCAGAATTGGAATTTGACCTGAGCCTGGTGACTCCTGATCTCCTATTCTTACTGGCTTTACTAAGGTGCCTCCCTTTATAGGATGCCAGCTGTATTATGCTGGGTCCTGTTAGAGGCCCTCTGCTGATACTTTCCATAATCCTTATGGGAGCCTTGCACGCTGGGCTGTATTATTCCGATCCAGGCATAAAAGCGGTGAGCACGGCACTGTGTGGAGAGGCAGCCGGGAGTAGTGAGTTGATCTGGAACCTAGCAGGGTTCCAGGTGGGCCGCGTGAGGCTATCTGGGTATCAGTGGGCAGGTGGCAGGAATGGGGTGGGGAGAAGGCACGGCAGGCCGGGGAGCCCCCACGAGTCCCGTCTTCCTGCTTTTCGGATTGGCCTCGGTTTCCCTGCCTGCCTTCCTCCTGAGATTGATTACTTCTCCTGTGTGCTATTGAAATATTTGCAGGTGGAGGGTGGGAGGGCGGGGCTGGTTCCTGAATTTGCAGGGTGGGGCTGACAGGGGTTGATGGTCTGAGATCCCACGAGCAGGGGTGGGGCCAGGCCACTGCCCCAGAGGCCAGTGAGGTCCTAAATAGCCCCTGGATGGGAAGCTGGGGTAAGTGCATCGAGCTGAAGGGCCCCATAGCTCACACTCATGAATATCTACTGTGGGCCGGCCCTGAACTAGGCAGTCCCTATCCTCTAAGACTGGCTCCTGTTTGTAGAATTCCTACCATGTGCCAGGCACTGTCTCCACAGGGCTCTTGCAAGGCTCCCGTTACCCAATGAGGCAGGGACACTATGATCATCCACCCTATTTGACAAGTGAGGAAGCTTGTCCAGCATCATGAGTGGTCAAGGATTCGATGTCAGGTCAGTGACTCCACATTCTGGCTCCTAGCCTCTCCACTGCCTCCTAACATCCTGTCGTTAGAGCTAACAAGCTGGTTCTGAAGGAAGTGAGCTCCCCATCACTGGGGGAATGCAAGCAGATGTTGGAGGACTCCTTAGAATGGGTGCTAGACAGGGATGAAAGCTTCCTGACCACTGTGACCTTTGAGGTCTCCCTGCCCTGAAGAGGCCCCCACAGGACATGGGTGGCAGAGTCCGGTCCGGGTGACTCAGGACTCCTGACTTGCAGTTAGTGCTTCTTTGGTCTCCATGTTGGGCGAGACCTAGGAATCCCTTTCTCATAGGTTTCTCAGCACTTTGGGATTTTAGAGGGCCTGACCCCTTTCTGGGCAGGGCTGGAGGCATTGCTGACTGTGAGACCTAAGTTCAAGAGGTCCTGACCATGCCCTTTCCTGGTTTTGTAACCTTAGGGCAAATTGCATAAACTCTTGTGAACCTCAGTTTATGCAGCTTTAAAATGGGGATGATGATGTTCCTGTGAGGATTAAACAAGGTATTCTGTACAGAGACGCCGGCACATAGTAGGTGCTCAGTAAACATACTCTCTCACTCTAAGCTGGGCAATAACAAAAGCATTTTGTTCAAAATGGCCTCCAACTTCTGCTATGAGACAAAGTATTTGTTAGAATAAAGGCCCTGGGTCTGATCGTGCCTCCTCTGCATGACCTGGGGTGGTTATCGAACAGCTCCCTGCCTCAGTTTCCCCATCTGGGAAAAGGGAATAATTCAGTAATCCACTTCATTTGGGTTGTCACGCTATATACAGTTCCAGGAACACAGTGAGTGCTCAAAAAATAAAAAATGGCAGCAAGCTTTAGCATCATGAAACTTCTACTATGTCCTAGCCAGGCCTGCCCTTTTGCAAACAGCAGCCCATTTAACCGTCGCCCTGGACACGAGGGGTTGAGCCGGGATGCAGATGGAGGTCTGTGGGCCTCGAGTCCCAGCGACCACAGCCACTGCCTCTGTGCTGCCTGAATCACACATGATCCCAGGGCTGAAGATTAGAGAAATCACAGAGGCTGGGGAGGGGCCGGGAGGCCACCTGCCACTGCCACCATGCCCAGACCACCCCGAGGTCCCTCACATCTGTCAGCTTTCACAGCCGACTGAGTCCAAGCTCATGCCTGGCGCCTGAGAAGGGAAAGGTGGTTGAACTGAATTTCAGAGGCCTTCTGTGGCCCTCTCCCTCACCCCCACAGGTCTGGCCAGTTCCCTGGGGATGGGGCCCGCCCTCGAGGGTGTGGGTCACAGCCTCTTCCTGCAGCCCTTGCTCTCTCCTGGGAGGCTCTCAGGGTCCTTCCCAGGGAGACTTCCGCCCCACCCCGCTGCCTTTTTAATTTCCTCTTCTGGCCTCAGGCTGGCAGCCTGTTACTAACTTCTGGAGACGGGTTCTAGCCCACAGCTGGGAGCCAGCAGAAGTGGGGGGCACCTCACTTGTCAGGGCCCCTCCCCAGGCTGAGCACTACCCACTACCCACGGGTGCTGCATTTGCACCTCCACCACCCACCCCACCCCAGATCCATCCCCAGGACAAGAGTCCTGGAGCCAGCCTTCCCTGGGGATTGCCCTTCCTGAGTTTCAGAGTCCACAGCGATAAACGGACAACCTTCTCCACTCTGCAGAGTTTGGACTTGAGACAGCGCGTGTGTCCAGTCTGGGTAACGATAGGAAACAGAGGATTCCCCCAAACGGAGTACAGTAAGGTGAATTTAATAAAGGCACTACTGACCAAGGCAGGGTGGGGTGCGCCAAGGATGCAGCACCCTGTGGTGGTAATAGTGAGGAAGCCGCAACTGTTACCTCCCCTGGTCTGACATGGGGCCCAGGAGAGGTGGCCAGAAGGGGCTGGCTGTGTGGGGAAGGTCCCAGACAGGAGCCGTGACTGCTGAATCTCTTCCTAAGGATTTTGGGACAGCTTCCTGTTTTCTATCCTCTCGCACCTCCTGCTGCCATCTGAGCTTGCGTGCGATTTCCTTGGAGAGCTTGATAAACATCCTGGAGTTGCTGATTCCATGGGTCGGAGGCCAAGCATTTGTGTCTCTACCAGGTCCCACCTGGTGCTGGTGCTGCTGGCCCTGCTGGGCAATGTCACATTTGCCCTGTGCCTGTCTTAGCTTGTCCTACCTTTTGGCTCATTGGAGTGAAAGGTCGTCCTGGGCAGGACTGTTTGACTCCATCCCTGCTGCTCTGTGCCCTCAGTGCGAGGGCCTCCTGCCGAACTGCATTCATGAGCATTTGAACTGTTTACGACGACGTCTCCCTGTTGACTGTTGCTCACATGTGTGCATGCTTTGGCTTGGCGGTACCTGAGTGGAGGCCATTGTGGAGATGGAGGTCAGCATGCAGGCTTATTTGGGTATGCCTTTGGGATTGACACCCGGGGAGCAGAGTGAAGCAAGCAGGAGAGGGCCAAAGGAGAAGATGGGCCACGGGGCTTTCATGGAAGCGCCACGGCGAGTTCCCAGGGAGCTTTGTGGCCCTTCAAAGCTGTCCCAAGCTGGGGCGAGGATGCCAAATCTTCAGGGCCCGCCTGCTCCAGTCTCTGGGTGAGGGCCACCCTGGGAAGCAGTGAGACCTTGGGGCAGGCTCTCCCTGTGGCTGAAGTAGTCCCCTGTCCTCTAAGGGACTGGCAACCCCTCTAAGGGTTCTCCAGCACCCCCCTAAGCAGCCTCCAGTCCTGAAGGGTTCTGTGGGGCACACTGTGATACCTACCATGTGATCAGCTCTTGTCCAAGGGGCCAAGGAGGGGCCAGTAGCCTTCCCTGGACTCCGTGCCCCAACCTGGAAAGCCCTTTTGCTCTCCCTCAAGCACACAGGAACCCCCCCTCCCAAGAACTCTGCCCATGGTTTTTGCCAACAGCGGACTTCTGAATCTTAGTTTTGCTGGGCCAGGCCATCATGTAGCAGAGAGAGGCCGAAGCCCCCAGACTCCACCCCGGCTTAGGCTGAGCTGGGAAATAAGAGCACCAGTGTTGCTATGAACCACAGACAGTGGTTAGGGGGTCCTCCCGGCCTTCTGGAGAGAGGGAGAGTAAGAGGAAGGGGTTGTTTCCTCTGTTGTGTCACGGAGGGCGGTGACCCCAGTAAGTGCATCTGACCCCTGTTTCTGGAGTGGAGTGGAGTGGGCAGAGGCTCCCCTTGGAGTCAGATTGCCCAGCGTAGAAACCTCAGCAGGATGACCTTGGATGTTCTGACCTTGGCTAGGTAGTAACCGATACCTCTGCATTTCATAATTTTCTTGTGAATGAAGTGGGTGGTAGGGGCCACCTGGGAACCATGCTGTGGGGATTATGTGGGGCTTGCCGCGTGCCTCTGCTCAGACTGGCGTAGCAGAACACCACAGATAGAGTGGCCTAAACAGACCTTTATTTCTTGCAGTTTGCCAGCTGAGAAGTCCGAGGTCAAGGTGCTAGCAGATTCAGCTCCTGGTCAGGGTTCTCTTCCTGGCTTGCAGGCAACCACCGTCTCACTTTGCTCTGATTTCTTCCTCTTCTTTTAAGGACACTAGGCCCATCCTGAGGCCCTTGCCTTCAGGACTTTGTGTAACCCTGATTACCCCCCCCCCCCCCCCCGAGGCCCCACCTCCAAATACCATCACACCAGGAGGGGGAGAATAGGGCTTCAGCATGTGACTCCATAATACCATGTGTGCTTACCACAGTGCTGTGCAAGTGTGTGTAAGCTAGAGCAGCATTATTATTTTCAGAGACAAGCCATTGGCTGAAACTTCTAGAGTAGCATCAAGAGCCTGGGTTTCTGCTCCTGCCTCCTGTACACTGTGTGACCTTGGGCTGGCTGCTTAGGCTCTCTGATCTTCATTCTCATAAAAATAGGCCCACCCCGCACAGGGCTGAGGAGAGGGTACAGTGAGTTAATACAGGTAAGCCTAGGGATCCCTGGGTGGCGCAGCGGTTTGGCGCCTGCCTTTGGCCCAGGGCGCGATCCTGGAGACCCCGGATCGAATCCCACGTCGGGCTGCCGGTGCATGGAGCCCGCTTCTCCCTCTGCCTGTGTCTCTGCCTCTCTCTCTCTCTCTCTCTGTGACTATCATAAATAAATAAAAAAAAAAAAATTAAAAAAAAAAAATACAGGTAAGCCTAGAACTCATTCACTCGTTCACTTATTCCTCCTCTGGCAGAGAAGTGCTCCGCTGGGGGGATGAGGACGTGGAGCGTGATGGTGAGGATGCTGACGGTGGGTGTGTCCGTCTGCCCCGGCTGCCATGACAAGCTACCACACCCGGGGGGACCTGAATGCCAGATATTTACGTTCTCACACTTCTGGAGGCTGGAAGTCCAGTATCATGGTGTTGGCAGAATTGACTCCTTCCGACGTCTGTGAGGGAAAGCTCTGTTCTGGGTGTTCTCGTACATGGCCCTCTTCTCCCAGGATGGCGGACTCTTCCCTCTGTAGTGCTCTGTGCTCAGACTTCCTTTTATAAGGACACCAGTCGTACCAGGTGAGCGCCCACCCTAATGACCTCATTTTAACATAATTAGCTCTTGAAGACCTTGTGGACAAATAGATGACATCCTAAGGTACTCGGGGTTAAGGTTTCAGCGTATGAGTGGGGGGCAGGGATACAGTTCAGCCCCTAACATCAGGGAGGCCACAGTTTGCAGGCTCTGAGGCAGATGAGGCCCTGCCCTCAGAGCATTTATATCCCAGAGGAGGGAGACGGTACGCAAAGAAACAGGACAGGAATAGTGTAAGTACCCTGAAGGAACTGTAACGAGGAATGGATGGAGTCACGGGGAGGGCTGTCTCAGATAATGGGGTCAAGGAGGGAGATGACATTTCGTGTGACATCTGAAAAGTGCAGAGCAAGCACCCGAAAAAATGCTTCAGGAGAATGTGAAGTGTGGAGCTCTTCTAGGCCACAGGCCTCAGACTTAACAGAAGACGGGGTGAGGAGGGTATGAAAGGAAAGCAGTTATCAAAACACTGTGGACGGCCTGAGAAGCCCAGGAGGAGCGACACAGCCCTTTGGGGTGACCACACCCGGGTCGCATTTGGGTCTCCCGTCCAGCTGCCTCTGCCTTCCAGGTGAAGCAGATCATGGAGGAGGCCGTCACACGGAAGTTTGTCCACGAGGACAGCAGCCACATCATCTCCTTCTGTGGTGAGTCCGTGGCCTGTGGCCTTGAAAGTGGCTTCTTTCTCTATGGGCTGACCTGGGGGAGTGGCATCTTTGTGCAAGCAAGGGTTCTTAACTGCTTTTTTGCTTTGTAACTCCAACGTTATTTTCAGATTTCCAAGGGGCCCCATTAGGGAATTTGGAAATACAACAATGTCTCCAGAAGACATTAAGAATGGCCCCCGTGCAACCTACGAAGGGTTAATCACTGTTGATGCCGGAGGGCCTGCTTTCCCCTCTCAGTTCACAGCCACCAACCCACACCCCTAGTGATGTGGGTCTCGCTTCTGAGGAATGGCTCCATCTGAGGAATGGCTCCGTGCCCCTTCCCCCGCCCTGCCTATGGCTGTTGCTAAATAATGGGAGGGGATGGATGGGCTTTAAAAATTCAGGGAGTGAGGAACCATCACACCGTCCTGAGGGATCATGTCCAGCTGGCTCAGCGCAGGAGGCAGGCCCAGGGCTCAGAGCATGACTCAGACGTCTCTCCTTGAATCAGCTTTGCTTGCAAGGCTCCAGAAATAACCATGCTGCCAGGTTCTTACTATACTTCCACCTCGGTTACAGGCTACAGACGCAGGTTTTGCGTGTCCCCGGAGTCAGGATTCTGTTTCTACGTATCAGTGTGTACGTATAAGTGGGGGAGTTTCTTTCTCCCTAAAAACCTTTATTATTTCATGACTGGCATGTGTTGGGGTGAAGGACGTGCTGTAATCCCCCTCTCGTGGCCTTGGTCTCATAGAGAGGCCCGAGCGAGGAGACCTGACTGGGCCCTCGGCTTCATCCAGATGGCTGGGCGTACCACCTGTGGGAACACACGTCATGACCTGGGAGCCTGCTGACGTCAGTTTGGGCCCTTTGCAGCCAGGCCGACCTGGGTTCACATCCCTTCTCTGCCACTTGTGTGTTGGGTGACCTTGGCAAAATTTTATGTTTTTTGAAGTGAGATCTGTTTAAGCTACATATATATGTATATTTATATACTTGCATATTTATGTATATATAGAGGAGTCTGTATGCACATAATTACATGAACGTGTATGTATATGAAAGGACACATACACACAAATGTAAATATGGGAATGTATTTACCTATATTTTTTTCTCCCGGACATCTTTATTTGCAAAGAAAATAATCGGCATGCCCATTTCAAAATGTGCTACGATACCTACCCATTAAAGACTTAGAGGAATAGAAAGTGATAAAAATCACAATAATCCTCTAACTCCAGCCACAGTTTGGGATGAGGGAAGAAATGTGATGGCACTGAGTAAGGCCTACAGGGTCTCCCTGAGGGGTCTCTGATCCACCGTTCCTTAGGATTCATTGTCAGAAAGAGTCAACCAAGCTGCCAATACCTGGATAGTTACTTAACTTCTTGAAGTATAAATGGATGAAAAGTGTTGTGTGTGTAAGCAAAAATGAAGGTGTTTAATAGATGCTTATCCAGACTATTTTAAGCCCATAAGCAAATTAGGCAATAAGTGGACATTCATTCAAAGCCAAGCAATTACTGGGGCACCTGGCTGGCACAGTTGGTAGAGCCCACAACTCTTGATCTCAGGGTTATGAGCTCAAGCTCCATGGTGGATGTGGAGCCTATTTTAAAAAATTAATTAAAAAAATAAAAGCCAAGTAATTGCTAACAACAACAACAACAACCCAAGACAAGAAATTAAACCAGAACTTCTCAGTATTTGTCCTTGCACACAACATGACCTTGGCCGGGCTCTTAACCCTTGGACTGTTGGCGTTCTCCTTCTTTGGAGTGACGGCGACTAGCACACTCACTTCGTGGGCTTTTTCCACCAGGATTGAGTAAGCTAAAACTACACACTGGTCTCACTGTGTGAGATAGAAGGTAGGAAAACACTAATAGAGGCCTGCTGAAAGTACCAGAAATAAGATTGGGGTCATCAGAGTGGCCTCCACAGGGACTGTCTCCCAGCAGGGAACACTAAGTCCCAGAAATGGAAAGTGATTTGCTTGAGGTCACACAGCAAGTTAGAGGTAGAGCCCAGACTACCACCCAGGGCAGACATAGACACGGGAAATGATGAGTGAAGCCTCTCTTCAAATCCTTCATGGAGACACAGGTGTTGTGAGCACACCATGGGCTCAGGTCTGGTTTTTTTTTTTTTAAAGATTTATTTTTATTTGTTTATGATAGACATAGAGAGAGAGAGAGAGGCAGAGACACAGGCAGAGGGAGAAGCAGGCTCTATGCCGGGAGCCCGATGCGGGACTTGACCCCAGGACTCCAGGATCGTGCCCTGGGCCAAAGGCAGGCGCGAAACCACTGAGCCACCCAGGGATCCCCCTCAGGCCCAGTTTTGAATCCCAACTTGGTCACTTTTTTCCAGGTGGCCCTGGGCAATTCGGTTTGCTTCTTAGAGCCTCAGTTTTCACATCTGAAAAATGGGGATGGTTGTCCTTTCTTCCTTGGCTGTGGCAGAGGGAGAATGAGATCTGTAACGCTAGCTGTTACTAGAATCACAGTAGTGACGTTTATGTCACTTTTATCTTGAGCCCAGACAAAGCTCAACAGTCCTGTGGTCTGGTCCCTCCTCTCTCCCTGGCAGGAGCAATAGCTAATGTTCCTAAAGCACTTACTGTGTACTGGGCTCTGTGTGAAGTGCTTTCCATGCATTTTTTCCACCTCATTCTAACAGCAACCTTTTAAGATGCACATTCATGCTCTCCCCACTTCTCAGATGAAGAAACTGAGACACAAGGAGGGGAAGTAGTTGCTGGAGGTCACACGACTGCTTAGTGTCTGGGAAAGGATGTGGGCAGATAGTCTGACCTTGGGCAGCGAGCATAGGTTAACTCCTCAGCTGTCTTGCTCCCTTTCGAGGGAGTGGAAGGGAGAGAGGCATATGCGGTTTTCCCATGTGAGGCTCTCATGAATTCTGAGATGCTGGGCCCGCAGCTCTCCAAGGCGCCTCTGTGTGACTGAAGTCCTGGGCTGGGTGCGTGGGAGTGTGGGCAGGGCAGGGCCTACTGACTGTCATGTCCCTACAGCGGCTGTGGAGGCCTGCGTCCTGCATGGGCTGCGGCGGCGGGCGGCTGGCTTTCTGTGCTACAACGAGATTGCAGCTCTCTTCATGAAAGTGGGCAAGAACTTCCCGCCGGCCGAGGAGCTGAGCCACAAGGTGCAGGACCTGGAGCAGCTGATTGAGAGCACGTGAGTATGGAGCATGGGGTATGGGCAGGGCACGCCCTGCAGAGGACAGTCCCCCTGACTCCACGTTCCTCCCTGAGCTCTGCAAGAACCCATGCCTCCTGCCAGTTCCTCTCTCCGGTTTCCTTTCTGCTCCCCAAACCTGCCAGATTGTTTCCTACCCCAGGGCCTTTGCACATGTTCTACCCACCACCCGGTTCCCATACTTCATTTTCTGTGGCTAGTTTCTTGTCATCTCAGGCTTTGCCCCAGTTAAGGATAAATTCCAACCCTCACCCAATTTTTCTTTTAGATCACTCTATTTACTTACTTCCCTGTGGTTATCACCACCTCTAATTACTCTTTCATTTGTTTCCTTGATTCTTGTCTATCTTCCCCGCTTAACTCTGAACTCCTGGGAACAGGCAACTAACATCTGTTACTCCCCATCCCAGTGCCTGGACAGTGCCTAGAAATGTTCAAGACACGATTGTTGAATGCATAAAGTGGCTTTTGGGAGCCAGACCCCATTCTGAATGCAGGAAGACCAAAGTTTAATCAAAGCAGTATGGTCTCTGTCTGCATGGACCAGGTGTCACATTGAGGCCACCATTGAAGGGGAGCCTTGACTTCACTCACATGTCTTAAGAGCTGATTATGTTTGCTGGGGGAGGCTCATGGCCTGAGTATGTGTACCTGAGCACCTTCCACCAGAGCCTCGCCAGAGTCCTAATTGTTCAGCCAAAGCCTTGATCTGGAGCCTGGTCAGGGATGCCAAATAGGTTTCAGCTCCAGTTGTTGCTAGAGGCTGCCCAAAGGACCTTGTTGTGAAAGATTCTAGAGCTACTCTTGGGTTTCACAGGAAAGAATGCTCAGATTGATTAGATGGCACGAGACAGGAGAAAGAAGCACGCATGCCATGTTTGCCTTCTCTGCCATGGGTGTTCCTTCCACTTCACTGGATGGGCAATGGCCCTTGCCTTGCCTTTCAGGCCATACCAGCCCAGAGCTGCTGGCCAGAACTGTGTGATGGGCAGGGCTGTGGATTTTACATTGCCAACTCCCATTAGGAATCCCAAGTGACTCCTCAGCCACTTGGTTTTCAGGTGTCTTCCAGTCCATCTGCTAAATTTCCAGGTGTTTGCTGAGAACTTCTTAAAGGGGTGGATGTCCATCGGCCTTCCATGATATTGGGAGTGACTTTCTAATGGAGGAATTAGAGATACCCATGCCAGTTGGTAAGGGAGAGCCATTCCTTCATTCATGCAACCACTTATCCATGACAGGGAGAGGGGAGAGAGGGGGAGGGAAGAGAGAGAGAGAGAGAGAGAGAGAGAGAAGAGAAGAGAGAGAAGAGAAGAGAAGAGAAGAGAAGAGAAGAGAAGAGAGAGAGAAGGGAAGGGAAGGGAGGGGGAGGGGAAGGGAAGGGAGGGGGAAGGGAAGGGAAGGGAGGGGGATGGAAGGATAGGGTAGGGTAGGGTAGGGTAGGGTAGGGAAGGGTTTTCCCATGTGAGGCTCTCATGAATTTTGAGATGCTGGGCCCACAGCTCTCCAAGGTGCCTCTGTGTGACTGAAGTCCTGGGCTGGGAAGGGAAGGGAAGGGAAAGGGAAAGGAAGGGAAGGGAAGGGAATCACTATGAGAATCCGGCTTACCCATCAACAGTGTATGAAAGTGTATTTCCCTGCATCTTCATGCTTGTTGGGTATTATGATTCCTCCAACTCTTTGCCCACTTGCCAGGAGCAATAAGGGCTCTTTTGTTGTTTTGGTTGCCATTCCCTTCATTTCCTTGAGAGGTTGCTGTTTGCATATTGGTCCTGTTGGATTTCCTCTTTTGTGAATATTCATCCTTCTTCTTTACTGGTCTTGAAGGTGAAATCAGATCCAGGGCCTCCAGGAGAATGTGCGGAAGCTGCCGAAGCTGCCCAACCTGTCCCCACTAGCCATCAAGCACCTGTGGATCCGCACTGCCTTGTTTGAGAAGGTGCTGGACAAAATTGTGCATTACCTGGTGGAAAACAGCAGGTGAGCCAGAAAGACCAGACGCCTGGGTGTGCTCTGCCGCCACCTGCTGGCCTTCTTGGAAATTGCGCCCTGTTGCACAAAGCACCTTTTGTTTCTCCCCCTTGATATGCACTTGACTTGGAAGAAATTACATGAAGGCCATCTGGATGTTCGTCTCCGAATTAGCCTAGTTTAGGACCTTGGGACAATTCAGGTGCTTACTGGCAACGCCGGATCTCCAGATTAGGAGTGGGGTGTAGGATCCTGCAATCTTAGGCATCTTTCTTCTCCCATGAATTAAGCCTACTGTCTTCTTACTAACCATGGCCCTAGAGGAGTCATTTAGCTTCTCTGTGTCTCTCCTCTCATTTGGTAAGTGGGACAGGGATCGCTGCCATTCTGGAGAAGAGGTGAGAAGGGAAGATAGTGAGTCCACAGCATTTTGGAAATTTATAATGATACTTTCTTACATTTTTTTTTTCTAGCTCAGATCAACTTGGTGTAAATGTTTTGTAGTATGAGCCCTCTTGGCAAGCATTTATCCATCCATTCATTCTTCCAACAAATATTTAATGAGCACCTAGCAAGTGCCAGGCACTAACCTTAGATGTTGGGGATACATTGGTCTTTTTTTTTTTTTTAATTTTTATTTATTTATGATAGTCACACAGAGAGAGAGAGAGAGAGAGAGAGAGAGAGAGGCAGAGACAGAGGCAGAGGGAGAAGCAGGCTCCATGCACCGGGAGCCCGACGTGGGATTCGATCCCGGGTCTCCAGGATCGCGCCCTGGGCTAAAGGCAGGCGCCAAACTGCTGCGCCACCCAGGGATCCCGATACATTGGTCTTAACTGTCATGTTCAAAGCTTGGATGTTATGCTAAGGGATAGGGAAGCTGGGGAAGAATGTAAAATCTGAGACTCTTCACGACCAGTACTCCTTTCCAGCCAGAAGGAGAGGGAGAGAGAGAATATCAAGGAAATACATGAGAATCTCCTCATCTCTTGGTATATGAAAGTGCCTATTTAACCACATCCTCACATAAAATGGGTATTATGATTATCTTTCATTCTTTGCCTGTTTGCCTGGAAAACATATCTGAAAGTATAGAACAAATCCTTCTCTTCATGAACCTCACATCGTAGCAGGGAAAACAGGTAACTAGTAATTGGGATAATATATGATGAATATTCCAAACTAGGTGGGTGGTGTTTAATTTACTCTGGGTGGTCAGAGAAAGTGTCCTGGAATACATGGCAGTTAAGCTTCCATTTGAAGTGCCTGTAGGCATTAACTGGGTAAAGATGTAGGGGAAAGAGTGTTTCTAGCAGAGGGAAGCAGGTGCAAAGGCCAGGAGACAGGAGAGGAACTGGAAGAAATCCAGGCTCTGGAGTCCAATTACACCTTCTCGTGAATTATGACAAGTCTCTGCTCTGTGCCCTAACGTGGGTTCAGGGCCTCTGTAGTTACTGCCTTTGGTCTATGACCTTGTGTTTTCCGCTGAATAAATCAGTCAAAAGGAATTAGTGATTTATTTCAGCAATAACGCCAACCTCTTTATTTATTAAACTTCTTATTTTTTTTTTTTACATTCACACAGAAGTTGTAACATTAGTACAGAGTCTCCCCTACCCTTAGTGATAACATCCTCCATAACCTGCACTGTACCTTCATAACCTATGAAGGTATGTTCTGTGTTATATGGAAGAGGTTTTGGTTCAAGAAAAATTCAGGTCTCCCCACTGGCTGTGGGGTAGGGACACTAGAAACAACACAAGTGTTTCTTTTTCAATTTAAACGTTTTTATTCCAGAGCAGAGGTTGATAAACTATAGCTCGTAGACCTAATCTAGCTTTCTTCACGTTTGGCAAACAAAATCCTATTGGACCCTAGCCTTACTGATTCATTTGCCAGTCATTTATGGCTGCTTTTGTGCTACAGTGACAAACTGAGTACTTGTGACAAAATCTTACGCTCTTCAAAACTGAAAATATTGTCTAGCCCTTTACAGAAAAAGGTTCTTGACCCTTGCTTTAGAGAAAAATCTCTTCATCACTGTCCATCACAGTCCTGGCTCTCTAATCAAGCCAGCAACATGATATACTTGACTCTGTTCTAACTACAATTAACTGTTCTTTGCTCTGATCTTTCTTCAGATAGAACCTATCCTGCCATTGCCTTTGAAGAAACTTCCCCAGATGGCCTTGTGAGTTCTTTGCCTCTCTTAGTTATTGTGGCCCATGCCAGGCATACAAAACTAAGACATTTCTTGTGGTCATGTGGAATGGTGACTACCTCAGACTTTGAACTCTAACCAGTTTAACATTTCTCTTGATTTGAAAACAGGTTTTCTTTTAAAAGAGTATTTGGTCAGAAAATCTCTCTACTAACTCAGAGATTAATATTGTAATGGAGACTAACCAGGGAGCCAGAGCTGCTAAGGTAAAAAAATTGGCTGAAGGTCTGACAGCCATTCCTGCTGCAGTGCCACCGCCTACTTCTGGCCAGTCTGACAGGCTCCTTCAGGCTTCAGAGAATCCTGTGCGTTCACATTTCAGCAGAACCTGGACACTGGCCAGCCGGTGCCACTTGTTCTTGTTCTGCCTGAGATCTATTAACTACAGCATGTGCTCCTTCTTCCCTGTCCACTTCCATATTCTTGGCAATTACCCCCGTCCTGTTTATAAACCACTGTAATTCATCTACAAGCTTAGGAAATGTTTGAGAGTGGAAAGTATACTGACGAGAATTGAGTAAATGCAAGTCAAGACACACTGCACTCTATTAGCTGGGTGACTTCAAATAATTTGATTTACTTTTCTAGGCCTAAACATCACCACCCTGCATTTAATAGTCATTTAACAATAACGGTTATATCTTGGCTCCATTAATCAGCAGGAAATAGGCAAGTGTTTATTTTTCTTCCTTGCAATGATTCTTTAATACTGCATGACTAAATTTTAGAGAAAAGCAAAGAATAAGTAAATAAGGCCACTCTGCTAATTACCAACAGAGCTGGGATAAATATCCACTCCTCCCAGCTTTAAAATCCCTACTCCACCACCACCACCCCGATCCATCCAGTTTATCTGTAGCAACTGACCCTAAAACAACATGATCAGAGTTCTGATATCTGAGACTGCAGGAAGGCCCCAAGTGTAGCCCTGACTCAGTCTCACTGAGACAGCAGGGAGAGAGCAAGCAAACTGGGCTCTTTACCTCTGGATTAGGTCTTTGTAAACTGAACTCTGTGTCACAAAACAGTTATAATAATTAAACGAGTTGCAAGAATATCAAGTAATAGAAATGGGAAAGGAAAATAATACATCATTTTTAAGCATGAATGTAAGTAAGCCAGTGGCAGTCTATAATTTAATTGACTGGGACTTGGTTTTTCCACTACTGGGAATACATATTTTCATATTCTACATAACCATGGCTAAATGAGGACAAAAATTGTTCCTTGATTTATGACTCCAGGTCATTTGTAGATTCCTGTCTGATTTTCTCTAATGATTAATGCTTTTCACAAGGATGGGTTCCCAGAAAGACTGTTTTTTTATGAAGTCCTAGACCCAAAAAACTAGTTCACCATTTACCTTGGTTTAGAATTTTCATTTACATGTTGTTCTTAGTTTTCCATTTGTCCTGAATTTTAGTCTTACCCAATCTATAACTAAGAGAAATTGCATAGAGAAAATACTGTAGAAAGATTAAAAGAAAGGATGTTTTTTTAATATGATTTTTTAAAAAATCCATCGACCTGTTTTTGCAAGATTGTCAACTTATTGTGCAATGCTTTTCTGACTTCAGTATCCATGAGATTCTAATTCAGTAAGTCTGGGATTGGGCCCAGGAATTTGAGTTTTTAACAAGCATCCAGATGGCAGCAGGCAGATCATTGGACCACACTGTGGAATAACCTTTAATTGATTACTGTATCGTTAATATCCTACAGGGTGGCACGGTGCTAGGTACTTAGTAATAAATTAATTGAATGGATAATCAAAAGGGCTAAGGAGAAATGAAACAATGTGAGGTGTTCCTTTATTCACTCAGTGATTCATTTTTCAGCCCTCAATGAGTGGCTATCATGTACTGAACTTTATAGTATTGTTTGTGTGTGTGCATAGATACAATACATGTATGGACACTATAACTAGAAAAGGCACTTTATGCATACTCTATGCTTCCAAAGAGCATGAGATCTAGTGAAGGTTTTGAGAAACAAAAAATGTCATCTCAAGGTAATATTTAGGTGTTATTAAGGTGATGAGTGTGCAGAGAAGTTACAACAATAAAAATAGAAAAAAATAATGTCTTACCTTTTATATAACTGTTATATTAAATGAGCTATGTGAAAATAAGCTGGTAAGTTGTGAAAGGCCATATATATGGAAATAATAAGATTTATAAATCTCTACCCCCTTTATAGAGATGGCAAGGTCTCCCCATCCCCATTGAGTGTGTTGACCAGATGCCTCAGCTTATCTTCCTTACTCCGCAGGGTAGCGAATTAGATATCTCTGTCTGAATTTCCATCAAACGAAGTATATGTTGCCTGTTTCTGAGGCTTGAAATCTGCAGGACTGAGGCTCTGTGCTAATGATGTGCAACCTGAACTTTAAAATGTTTTACAAACTATAGTAGCTATTAAATAATTACTTGAACTTCTGGAAGTAATAAAAACCCCTGTCTTGAGATTCCTGAACAGAGTTTATCTCTTTACTAAGTATGTAAAATAATACTGTGGTAGGATAATCCTTAAAAATTGCTTCACTGTATCCTTGTTATTTGAGCACTATACATATATTTTTACCAATATTCAGAAAAGAGTGTATGAACTTTTTTCCTAGATTCCTGCAAGATCCAAACTTTACATGACAGTGGACTTCAATAATATTCATGAACTTGCATGAGGTTCATGGAAAGCAGCACATTGAAAATTCTGTGATGAATTACTAGGAGTTTTGGTTGACAAATACTTTCGTACATTTTTCCCTTTGAGATGTAGTATTATTTGGTTTGTGCGATATGTGATTCAAAATAATGAGAAGTGAAAGAAAAAAGGTGAATCCTCTATGTATTAATCAAGGGGTCATCTAGACTATATATCCAACATGACGTTTCCCACACAGTGTGTCTAGTTCTTCAATTGCTACTTGATTTCTTGGTGAGTGTGTCTTCATGTGAGAAAATACAAAAAGCAGAAAAAAAAACTATTTATCTTGGCAGCAAGTACCGTGAACTATGAATTCAGTGAGTCCTAAATATATAGAATCAGAATTGAATACAGCCAACCTAATGGTCTGTTTTGAGAAACATCAGTCCTTTTGTCCCTTATCCTATACGTAAGGCACACTAAATTATTCGGTGTCTCCAAATACTTTCCATGTAGAGTCTGTATTTTGAGACACTTGATGGCTAGGAGATTTTAGGAGCCTTTAACAGGAATATGATGTAAAAATAAAACAAATTCAAGTTAGGAAAATGTTGGGAGTCTGCTCAGAACACCATCAGCATCGCATCCTGTCCTGGCAGTCCGCGTGGAGCTGCAGCTGAGTCCACTGCATGGAAAAGCTCCTTAGTCCAGGCATGCTCCACTTCCAACTTAAACTAAATGTATTAGAACAATATAATGCCTCTAAAAGCAGATTGCACCTTACAGTCTTCGTTCTCAAGGAGTTTAAACATGTCTTAAGAAAGGGTGATGCCTCTTTGGGATTTATGATTATTACTCGTGGGCTTTATTGCTCATTCTGGTTTCCCACTGAACACCCGCATCACATCCACCGCTGAGCATCCAGAGGCAGGCTCGTCGCTTCAAGTTGCTTTGACAATCATTAATCCTAGAGTCTGACTCCATTGTTCTGCATGTATTACATAGAACTTCTATGGAACATCAAACATATTTATTGATAGGAGAAAATTGTGTCTTTATGAGCGTTTCTGTAATGAAACAGGATGAGGGATGTGGAAAGTCACTGGCAGTTTCAGTCCAAGAGGCTCTCTTCAGGAAGAGAAAAATGGAAATGTTTTTATGAACGTGAAATAAAACTCTAAAAATGATGAGATGCTCTTCTAATACCCACTATTCAATAATAGATAGTCATAGTGTCCTTTGTGAATGAAGAGGGCACTACAGATTCTTTCTGGTTGCCGCAAGTGTTAAGTGTTCACAGTTAGAAGCAATGAACATTACACACCTCTCCCCGTGTTTCCTCACAGCCTGGACAGTGACTACTCTCACAGATGTTAAGACCCTTTCTGTGGTTGTTAGAAGGATACTGATTACTGATTTAGGGAGAAGTTCTTAATCTCTTCCTGCATCCCGGTCCCTTCCCTTGACAGACATCAGTGCAAGTGAAACAGGGTCTTAAGTTTAATACCATTGACAAGATAACCCTCCCTCTCTGGAGCAGTGGCTCACCATAAGGCTATTACCTTGTTGGCCATGTACCATATCTCTTTGCTGCCTGCTAATGCTTTGCTCCTTTCTTTTCTTTTCTCTTTTAATTTGCATTTAGAAGAGCTAGCAACCTCACTTGGCAAAGCTAACTGCTGATGTAGCTAACGATAAAGCACTATGGCATCACTTGAATGTCAAAAATTAGAAGAAAATAAAGAGCTAACATGTATTACCGTATTACTTATTTTTCCAAAAGCCAGAGCCTACTTTAATTTTGCCAAAATTGTGTTGGAGAGTTGCTTCAGTGTGGGCTAGGTCCTAGCATTTGAATTATATGGAAAGGTCAAATTAGAAAACTACAGGGGGTCCGAAGGAGTTGATTGAGAATAAAGACTGTCAATGCGAAATATAGGGACACTTGGAATACACCACAGCAAGAGAGGGCTTAATATTTTACTTTGCTTAGTTTAAAATCGGAAGAAATCAGTTTAGATAGACACAGCTTTTCTATAAAGGATGTTACGGAAGCCAAACCTCCCAATATACTAGGTAAGGATGAGTATGGTTATGTAAGTATCCTAATTATGTACCTGCCCAAAGTGAAAGATTAGGTTAGTTAATGGACAACAGAGTGATTTCACATAGTTCTTCCCTTTAAGGGACTTATAGTCTACTTCAATCCTTTTGTGTTCTGAAATATGTACATCCTTCTTTCTCTGCAGTAGGCCTTGCTAGTCTAAACATGTCTATGAATTCAGCAGCTTCTTCTCCCTAGAGGACTGGAGAATATGACACAGAGTAGGAATCTGAAATTCCAAAGATGACTTTATAGCTCCCAGACAAATGGAGCTTTCTACTAGAACTTTAAAATTAAGGAAAACCGGGATCCCTGGGTGGCGCAGCGGTTTGGTGCCTGCCTTTGGCCCAGGGCGCGATCCTGGAGACCCGGGATCGAGTCCCACGTTGGGCTCCCGGTGCATGGAGCCTGCTTCTCCCTCTGCCTCTGTCTCTGCCTCTCTCTCTCTGACTATCATAAATAAATAAATAAATAAAATTATAAAAAAATAAAATAAAATAAAATTAAGGAAAACCATGCAAGGCTGATGATGCTAACTCTATTTGTTGAAAACAAGCTATCTCTTCTCCTCCCCATCCCCCCTTTCTCTATGTGTATGATTCAGGTAAGATTAGTGTCAAAATCAGTGAATGTCAAAGTTGATGTAAAAATCTTTAAAACTAAGAATTATTTTAATTCACCCACCTTATATGCTCTCTATACTTCCTGCCTCCTTGAGGATTTTATCATTCATTTCCCTTCTATATCTTAAACATTAAGTTCTCAGAATGTTGCAACTTCAACATTTTCAAGTCTCTCTCATCTTATGGGAAATAACCCAAAATACCACCTTGGCCCTACATATCTTCACAGAAGTCCTCTTCTTTCCATTGTCAAGTATCTTAAAGAGTTGTTTTACTCAAAGTTTATACTTCTTTACCTTTTGTGCATTCATCTCAGTATAATATGGAATTTAGGCCCACCAATTTCACTCTTCCAACCATTGACCTCTATGTTGCTAAAGCCAAAACACACATTTTTCATCGTCCTTCTTGTTTTCTTTGTGATGTTTCGTTTCTGAAAATCTCTTAGCTTCCAGTACACTATACTTTCTTGCTTTTTTTCTACTGTTTCTTTTCCTCTGTTCTTTATTTTTTTCTCTGTTTCAGTGGATACTTTTATTGATTTAATAGATCACCAACTTTGTCTCCCTACCTGCCTACAATTGGAATTTCATCTTATTTCCATGCTGAGTAGTGAAACAATGACACAGCTGTAGTCAGAATAAGCTACTTCAAAAAGAGAAGCCAACACAGCTCATTTTCTTCTAGCAAGCAAAATATAAATATATGCACTCTAGAATGCACAATGGTTTAGTCACTAAGAAATTCAAATGGGATCCTGAAGAATGTAGGCAAATCCAGGGTGCAGTAAAGAGGAGCTGAGATGCTGTGCGCCTCTTTAAGGGTTCCTGGTACTGCATCTCTTGGCCACTAGCTGAATTTTGACATGAGGGAAGATTTTAGCTAATGCCAAGGAGAGATGCAGCAAGTGCTAGGTTGACTTAGGGGCTGTGCACAGGAACCAAAAGGCAGGAAAGTACTAAACACTGCTAAGAGCATCCACCCCAGGAAGGACTGGACCTTCCAAAAGCTCTAAACTCGCACCACCCCCAGTGCTCACATGGCTGACTTTATCCTCTGTGTTCCATTTGGCACAGCAAGTGGCAGTGTCTCCACCACCTATGATGGTGATGCAGCCCCTGGCGGTGGCTTTCACCACCTCATCCATGAGGGCTTTGGTTCCTCGGGCAAAAGCTTCCCATTCAAATATGCCCACAGGTCCATTCCCCATGGTCTGCTTAGCCTGAGCAACTGCCTCAGCATATTTCTTGCTGCTCTCAGGACCATGGTCCAAGCCCATCCAGCCAGCAGGTATGCCAGAGGCCACAGTGGCTTGGCCAGTGTTGGCATGCTCATCAAACTTTTCAGCAGTGACGAAGTCAACTGGCAAGGTAATTTTCACACCATTCTTCTCAGCTTTGGACATCAGGTCTTTGACGATCTTGGCTCCCTCTTCATCAAACAGAGGAGTCCCAATCTCCATGTTGTTGAGCACCTTCAGGAAGGTAAAAGCCATTCCACCACCAATAATCATCTCATTGACTTTGTCCAGCATATTACTGATCAGCTGGATCTTGTCTGCAACTTTAGCTCCACCCAGGATGGCCAGGATGGGTCGCTCTGGGCATTCCAAGGCCTATTTCAGCTCCTTCTTCATCAAGAAACCTCCGGCCTTCTGTGGCAGACTGACTCCCACCATGGAGCTGGGGGCTCAGTGAGCAGTGCCAAAAGCATCATTGACATAGACATCTCCTAGCTTGGAAAGTGAAGCTTGGAAGGCTTCTATTTTGACTGACTCAGCTTTAATCTTATTCCCAGAAGCATCTTTTCCCTTCCCTTCTTCCTCCACATGAAAGCAAAGGTTCTCCAGCAGGATGACAGACCCAGCAGCTGGGTCAGCACAAGCTTTCTCCACTTCTTGGCCCACACAGTCCTTTAAGAATAAAACATCCTTGCCCAGCACAGACTTAAGTTCTATAGCAGCTGGCCCCAAAGAATACTTGTCTGGCATGGGGACACCATCAGGCCGGCCCAGATGGCTCATAAGAACTGACTTGGCTCCATTGTCCAAGCAGAATTTGATACTTGGGATGGCAGCCTTGATTCTCTGGTTGGTTGTTATCTGGTGGTTCTTCATAGGAACATAGGCTCTTCATAGGTTGAAGTCCACTCTCATGACGACCCACTTGCCCTTCACGTCGAGCTTGTTCAGAGTCAGCCTGTTAGAAAGTGACATCCTGGCAATAGAAGGGCTGCGAGGCTGAGAGCTTAAACAGCGGAGAAGAAAGCAGCCTGCGTGTGCTCCAACCTCGTGCGGAATGCCGAGAGCTCCTCTGTTCTTTATTTTTTTTTTTTAAACATTTTATTTTTTTATTTTTATTTTTTAATTTTTATTTATTTATGATAGTCACAGAGAGAGAGAGAGAGGCAGAGACACAGGCAGAGAGAGAAGCAGGCTCCATGCACCGGGAGCCCGACGTGGGACTCGATCCCGCGTCTCCAGGATCGCGCCCTGGGCCAAAGGCAAGCGCCAAACCACTGCGCCACCCAGGGATCCCTCCTCTGTTCTTTAAATGTCAGTGTTTTCCCAGGTCTTCTCCAAGCCTGTTAACTTTTTTTTTCTTTTTTTTTTTCTCCATTCTCCTTGGGTGATTCTATTTATATTCATGGCTTCAAGCATAACCTGGAAAGCTATGATATCCAAATATGTATTTTACGTTCTATCTGGATAATAAACCCATAAGATCCTATGTTATCAATCATTCAGAAAAAAATAAGATATTCGTGGACATTTTAGTTGACTTTTATGGTGTTTAGGAGTTAAGATAGTAGTGATAAGCACAATGATAGTATTGAGAGAGGACTCGTTTTAAGTCTTGAGTCAGTCATGACCTTGAGTAAATTGCTTTAATTATAAGCCTTGTATATACTTCATTTGTTTGTTTTTTTAATTTTTATTTATTTATGATAGTCACAGAGAGAGAGAGAGAGGCAGAGACATAGGCAGAGGGAGAAGCAGGCTCCATGCACTGGGAGCCTGATGTGGGATTCGATCCCGGGTCTCCAGGATCGTGCCCTGGGCCAAATGCAGGCACCAAACCACTGTGCCACCCAGGGATCCCTATATACTTCATTTGTAGAATGAAGTACGCACTTCATAAGATTTCCATGAGGATGAAGTGAGATCGTAATTGTGAAGAGCCTGGCACATAGATAGTTCACAATAAGTAGTAGCCCTTATTGTAATAAAATGATCTCTTGAACAAGTTTCACTTCTAATTGTAGAAAGCCAAAGTAGCACTCTGAGCCCAATCAGGAGACAAAAACAAAACAAAACAAAACAAACAAACAAAAAAAAAACATGTAGTAGGTTAAAGCAGAACAGTTTAATACAAAGAATTACTGACTCTGACAAACATAACTATAAGATATAAAGAAATTCTGTGTGGTAAAGCAGAGAAAGAGTACCTAAGAAAGGGTAAACTTGAAAAGGGTATTAACAGATACAGAGATAATCCATAAATCACAACACTGTAAAAATGTGTTCAAATACTGGAGAAAATGTAGTTTGGCTCCTAGAGAGCAGAGCTGACCACTGGAATGGCCAGGCCAGAACTGCTGTGCAAACAACAGCCACCTCCGGAGGTATAGACAAAGATAAGAAAATGACATGTGACAAGAAAATGGTTGCTGGATCTGCAGTGGGAATCCAGGTGCCAGTAGGGGTGAAAGGTTGTTAGAACTTACTCTTTGAAGGACTGACTTGGTGTGTGACCTTCTGGACACAAGTAGCTTTATGCAGGCTGTACTAGGCTTGTCAGAGGAGTCCAGGCTGTCTGTAGAAATATCATTGCCAGGATGAGGCTGAAAGGTCAAAGGACCTTCATCCTAGGCTTGTGACTGCTAAGTAGTAGTTCCTTACCAGATGTCCTTATACCCACACTGCCTATCCTCCTGGATAGTGCTGTGAATTGGAGGAAGTCTCTACCTCCTGCAAAATCTCCCCTGCTGCCCTCTACTGAGAAACTTAACAGTGTGCATTTAAAAAGAGAAATGCTTAAGCCAATTCTGTTGTTTACCATATTGGAGGTACATTTGGAAATGAAAGGCAATGAATTGATAACTGACACAACAGATAGGCTTAACAAATACAGAGATAATCTAGAAATCACAACACCATAAAAATGTGTTCAAATACTGTGTTTTGCTCTATAGTTCTTTCAGTTCCAAGCTTTTTGATATGAAAAATTGGTGTATATATGTATAACTTTCGTTCATGATTTAAATATGAATACCCATTAGCATCATGATAGCTATGCATGTGCTAGAAGATAATTTAATGAATTACAATATAGCACATCGAAGAGTTGCTATGGTCTATTGAATCAAAAATCCAGTTCTTGAAAACTGCCTAAACATAATTTACCTATCCAATGTCAGTTTAAAATTTGCATAATAAGCCACAGTGAGTTTTAAAAATCTCATACAAATAGTGATCCATTTAATATGTTCCACAAAGAAATATATTTTAAACATCTTTTATACATATATACATATTTTAAACAGTCTTTTATATATCTTTTATATATTCTAAGAGAGGGCTCATTTTCCCCCCATTACCTAAAAATGTTTCTCAGAAAAAATAATATAAAAAATTACTATGTTGATCATAATTCCAGGAGAAAACTAAGAATCCTTGAAAATATAAGCTTAATTGAACTGGTAAGAATTGCTGTTATAGCAAAGTGGCATGGCATTAGAATAACTCCCATCAGTTATCAGGTTATCTTTAATTCACAATTTACAACTAACCATTTTGTAACCTCAAGAGCTGTTCCTTTTCTCTAATTTATCTCTAATCATAATTTTTATTCACAATTGACCATTTATTATACCTCAGTGATGAGTACTTTTTATTTTTTTATCACACTTCATTTTTATATTTAAATTACGTTAGCTAACGTATAGTACATTATTAGTTTCAGCTGTAGTTTTCAATAATTCATCAGTTGCATATGACATTTCTTAATACAGCAACAAGGTCTTATTTTCATCATTGCATCGATGGAGAAAGAGGAGAAATGTTGCATTACCTGTTCAAGAGAATCACTTCAGAAGCAGAAGGGCTGGGATTTGAAGATTTTTTTGTTTGTCTCAAAAGCTCCTACTGATTTTAGGCATGTTTCTAACTCTAGGTCAAAGTGGAGACTTATATTTTATAATCAGAGGTGTTAGAATTGATGGCACTGCTTCTCAGACTTTCATGTACACATCGATTGCCTGAGGACTTTCATCAAATACAAGCTCTAATTTAGTAGGCCTGGAGTGAGACTTGAGATTCCAAAAAGCTCGTATTTGGTGCCTATGTTACTAGTTCATAAACCATACTTGGCATAGAAAAGGTAAACGGCAATGGGATTGGAACAGACCAAGATATTAGTGACATCTGGATAATCTGAAGATTTCAGTTCCTTGGCATTTATCTGAAGGACCTGAAAACTTATGCTCTCACAGAAACCTGCACATAGATGTTTATAGCAGCTTTTGTTCATAGTTGCCAAGACTTGGAAGGAACCAAGAAGTTTTGCAATACGTGTATGTGATAAATACAAACAAATATTACTGAGCACTAAAATAAAAATGAGCCATCAAGCCATAGAAATACATGGAGGAAACTTCAATGCAAATTACTAAGTGAAAGAAGCCAAAGTGAGAAGGTCACATACTATATATAACTTTAACTATATGATGTTCCAGAAAAGAAAAAAAAACTGTGTTAACGATAAAAAGATGAATAGTTGAAGGGAATTTAGGGAGAAGATGAATCATTTTCCTTTGTTTGTGTTAGGGCACTGAAAATATGCTATGATATTATAATAGTGAATAGATGTTATTGTAAATTTGTCCAAACCCATAGAATGTAAATATCGAGTGGACCATAATATAATCTATGGACATTGGGTGATTACGATGTGTCACTGTAGGTTTATCCTTGGCAAAAACTGATAAAAATAATAATTTATATTTATAGTATAAGTATGTAAATAAAAATAAATATATTTTATATCCATATTAATTTAATAACAATTATTATTTTTAAAAATACCTCTTGGTGAATGACTTTGATGATGGGAGAGAAGCTATGCCTGTGTAGAGCATGATGTATATGGAAATCTCAATACTTACCTCTTAATTCTGTTGTGAGCCTAAGACTACTCTAAAACAAAGTCTAAAAGTCAAATAAGAAAAAATGTTGACATGGGCAGCGCAGGTGGCTCAGCGGTTTAGCACCGCCTTCGGCCCAGGGTGTGATCCTGGAGACCCAGGATCGAGTCCCACATCAGGCTCCCTGCATGGAGCCTGCTTCTCCCTCTGCCTGTGTCTCTGCCTCTCTCTCTCTCTGTCAATTGTGAGTAAATAAATAAAATCTTTTAAAAACATTTTTTTAAAATTCAGCATCAGTCAATAAATATGCACATGTTATCACATAAGGAATATATGAATGTGTCAGTGAATGTACAGTTAATACACATGTATGTGCATATGTGCATGTATTTTGAAATGTTGATTAAGATACAATGAATAATTAACTATATAGCAAAGTCTATAATGTGTCTGTGTTTCTATATATGCTGATTAGAAGAGATCAAATATTATATACATTGGATTTCTGTTAAATTTTTAAACAATAATATTTCCATTTAAAGGTAATTTTATTGACATACACAAAAAATATATAGTGTTAACAGTTGTCAAGTAACTACAAATCAAAACAATTAGATACCATTTATTTTTCCTATAAAATTTTCAAAAATTATAATGATCAATATAAAGACTCAGTTCATGAGTCTGGTATACCAGATATTTATACTAACCAGTTTTATGTGGAAAAAATGCTTGCAGAAGCATTTTGGTGTTAGTGATAATTTGGAAACAACCTAAATATTCAACAATAGAAATTATGGCATATCTAGCCATTTAAAAAACTACATTGTTAGAACACTTAAAGACAAAAATGCTCACAATATGAACTCAAATGAAAAGACACAAAATAAAAAGTACAGGGCAGCCTGGGTGGTATAGCGGTTTAGCTCCTCCTTCAGCCCGGGGTGTGATCCTCAAGACCTGGGATCAAGTCCCACGTCGGACTCCCTGCAAGGAGCCTACTTCTCCCTCTGCCTGTGTGTGTGTGTGTGTGTGTGTGTGTGTGTGTGTGATGAATAAATAAATAAAATCTTTGTAAAAAATAAAAATAAAGCAATAGAACTCTAATTCTGAACACACATGTTCAGTCAATATCCACCAAGTGCCTACCTTTTTTTTTTGTTTTAGTAAGCACTGTGTAGGTATTTGGATATATTAGTGAGCAGAATAGAGGCTCCTGATCCATATACATCTTATGGTTTAGCAGCAAAAAGACAAGAAACAAAAGGATTGAAACTTTTATTTATTTTTTTTAAGATTTTATTTATTTATTCATGATAGACATAGAGAGAGAGAGAGAGAGGCAGAGACACAGGCAGAGGGAGAAGCAGGCTCCATGCCAGGAGCCTGACGTGGGACTTGATACCAGGACCCCAGGATCACGCCCTGGGCCAAAGGCAGGCGCCAAACCGCTGAGCCACCCAGGGATCCCCAGGATTGAAACTTTTAATAGTAAAATATTGATAGTAAGATTATAGGTGAGCTGTATTTTATTTCTTCCATTCCCCCTTTTCTAATCACCTACATGGAGAGTGAGTTACTTTTACTGGAACAAAAATGCAAATATTTAAAAATGCAAAGAATCTATCAGAAAAATTATTATACTACTTAAAATGTTGCTTAACTAGTACTTTAGTACTAGTTAGTACTTGTGCTAACTAATCCTTAGTCCTTTTCGACTATTCAACCATTCCCTCAGGACTCTAACTTTAGACAATACTCATATCCTTTTTTAAAACTTTTTCTTCTCTATTCCAAAGAAGCATACTGGTCTCTCTAATTTGTTCTTTAAAAAATCAATGAAAATGTAATTAGTTGCAATTAATATATAAATATGAATCTTTGGTCCTGGAATTGGTTTGCCTGACCCAATTTAGCTCTGTAATTCTACGTGATTATCCATCCATTTAGAGTAGTGCCTTGATAGTGCACATCTCGTTTGAATTCTCCTTGTAACATAACTCAATACTAATTTACCTACGACTATATGACCTGTGATTTTGTCATTTAACCAAATCACTTTTACATTTGCATCTGATATTTTTTAAAATATCATGGTTAATGGCTGCATAATGTTATAGTTGTTCAAGTACTAAGTAGGTAATTATTCTCATTTGCACCATGACTATTATTATATTGAAATAAGCTACATTATAAAGCCTATTGATGGATTCCTAACCTACCTTTACCGGGCTTGTCAGATTGTCAGATTTTAGCACATCATCCCTTGACATCTCTACGTCAGTGGTCCCAAGCACAAATGTATATACAAAGACTAGCCCACCAACATGAATGAATGGAGAGGGTTGGGAACAAGGGGAACAAGGTCTTTGGAGAACATGGGCCTTTAGTACAAGGGACAGCCGGTATTCAGCTTCAGCTAATTTTGCCAATCAAGAGTATTAGCCTAAATTTTCTGATTTTTTAAAATGAATTAGAAAACTACTTTTATTATTTTATTTATTTTATTTTTTATTTTTATTTTTTATGGGAGTTCAGTTTGCCAACATATAGCATAACACCCAGTGCTCATCCCACCAAGTGCCCCCCTCAGTGCCCATCACCCAGTCACCCTAACCCCCCGGCCACCTCCCCTTTCATTACCCTTTGTTCGTTTCCCAGAGTTGGTGTCTCTCATGTTTTGTCACCTTCACTGATATTTTCACTCATTTTCTCTCCTTTCCCTTTATTCCCTTTCACTAATTTTTATATTCCCCAAATGAATGAGACCATATAAGGATTGTTCTTTTCCAATTGACTTATTTCACTCAGCATAATACCAGAAAACTACTTTTAAATGTAAAATTTCCCAATTACATAAAACACCAACCAAACACAACAGTCTAGCCAACTGGATTTGGTTTTCAAATTAGAAGAGTTCAAATTTATGAAACTTGTACATTGTCACTTGTTATAACCATCCTGAGATAGACTTTTTTGTTTCTGTTTCTGATTTTTGTTTTTTAAATATAGCATAGGGAAAAACTTTAAAGAAAGACATACAATTTCCTTATAAGTATATAGAAACACCCTCACCCTGAATTGTCAGATTGTCAGATTTATTGATGTTAAATTAGATGATTCTATTTAAAGTTTATTATTTTAAGTGCATCTTGCTTTTTTAAATTGTTAGGCTTTTTAAACTTTCATTTGATAATAAATCAACATAGGTTCATAAATGCCATGGATAATCATGACAAGAATATACGGAAATTAAGTGTATGTGTACAAATCACACGTCCAGTCTCTTGCTCCTTAAGCATTGTTTACTCTTAGATCTATAATCTAATTTTTTAAAGAAAATGCAATGTATAATAAATCTTGAGTTTCGAATACTATGTGCAATCACGATGCTCTAGCATCTCAAAAGTAGACAGGGAAAATAAAGAATCAGAACAAAGGGAAACTATTTGTTTCCAAATCAAGAACAAACAATAAACCATGTCTTAGTGGCTATAAACTCAAGGCATCAAGCCATAGAACAGGGTAATTTTTACGAAATATAGAATAATCTACCATGCATCAAGCAAACTGTATTGAATCTAATAAATCTAAAACTCTTAATAAAGTGCTTGGCAGGAAATCATCGAGCAGATCCAGTGTTCTGAGCTCATGTGCCACAGCTGTCACCAGAGGACCGGGGTGAAATTCTGAGTAGCTACAAAGGCAAAAACACAGAAAGTAGAGGAAAATTTCATGTCATTAACACTGTGAAGCAGTGTTTGCTCAGCTCAACAGCCTCAATGATTACATTTTGTTTTTCTGCATATCTACATTCTATTCACGTAATACCCATATGGTTCAAGTGGTGTCCCTATTATTAGTCTTCTGACAGGAATGTCCCTTGCAAAAGACCATTGTTTGCTTTATGGGGAAAAGAGATATTTAGAGAGACGTTTGTCTTGAGGATCCACCCAGCTTTAAGAAAGGGTAATGCCCATGACTGGACAACTTTAATTCAAAAACATTAGTACTATATTTTAGGTAAATGTTTAAGGAAGAGGAAGTATTACTAAACTCAGATTCCATTCTCCAGATGCTATAAAATGGCATGTGTTACCAATTTTTGAAAATACATATAAATTATTATTTTAATAGAACAACAATAGTAGTAACTAATTGTTGGTAAGCAATATGCCAAGAAATATATTGTGTATCTCACATGACTTGATTAATTTATCCTCTGTCACTCTGTGAGGTAGCTACTATTGTTACATCTATTTTCAGATATGGAAATAGAGTAAGTGGCAGAGCTGGGATTTCAATCTGATCAGTTTGATTCAGGAGGTAGTTTTACCTCTTTGAGTGTCATTATGGTGAGATATTTGCCTGGTAGGCAGTCAAGTATGATTCTAACCCCATACTTAGTCCAAGTCTTCAAAATGGAAAGTCTATTCATTTTGCCAACCTGCCTTTGATTCAAATGAGGAATCTGCAGGATGCAGCTGATCACTACAAACCCCGAGAACTCCCTCATTCACTTCAAGACTGGCAGGGTTTATATACCCTTATTTAATCAAATTGTAACTGAACCGAGTGAGAGTTTGTCCCCTCAATGCACAGAGAGCCAATAAAAACTGACACTGAGCTTTTGCAGTGAAGAAAGATAAGCTGTTAATGGTGTGGTCTCACCCATGAGAACAGTACCTAATGCTCAAAAGTCCTGTACCCCCTCATGGTTTGCAAGTGAGGATTTTTAAGGTCAAAATTTGGAGCAGGGGGCTCCTGAGAAGGTGGACGCTGTTGATTGGAGGCCCATGATGTCATGCTAGCAGATGCTCCGATGCCATTTCATTAAGTCCCACAGCGGTCTTCTCCGTCTCAAGAGATTTGGAATCTGAAAGACATCTCGATTCCTTATGTTAAAAATTTCACTAAGTACATCTGGTGATCATATCTATTTGTAAGCTAGTGGGGTTGCATTCTTACAGGTTTCTTGGCTAGTTCAGTTATGCCTGGGGATGATATGACCTCTATTGATCATTCTTTCATCTGAACTGATACGATGGAGGCCAGCTTCAAATATGATTGGATTACTTGTGATTTGTTTAATTTATGCTGTAAATCTAAAATCATATTGCTAATTCTTCTTTTTAAAAAAATATTTATTTGTTTGAAAGAGGGAGAGAGTGAAAGAGAGAAAGTGGAAGAGAAGGGAAGAGGGGGAGGGAGAGAGAGCCTGACAAGAGGCTCGGTCTCACGACCTGGAGACCATGACCCTGAGATCATGACCTGAGCCAAAACCAAGAGTCGAGTGCTTAACCAACTGCAGCACCCAGGTGCCCCATATTGCTACTCTTCTAATGTTTGCTTTAGTAGGGAGGGATTTTTTTTTTCTTAACTTACTGGATGCTTTTGGCTGGTCTACTAATTAAATTGGTTAACATCTAATTTTGTACTTATGAGAGCCCCACAAAGACATGAAAAGCTTCAAGACAGGCAATTGAGGCTTAATATGCCATTCTGAGTTAAGGAGTTAGGGGTAGGGATCTGGGGCTTCAAAAGGAAGGAACACAATTAACAGAAAGATGATAAGAGCAAATAATTGGAAAACAAATGTTTGTCATGACCTGCAGAGACAGTGGGACACAGAGGAAACTGAACAAACGTATCTTGCTGAGTTCCCCTTAGCTTGGCACACCTAGCCTGTACTTTTTGTAGATATTTCTGGTGGTACCTCTCTTCCAGGACCAGACCTCCTCTGAATTCTCAGAGACAAATAAGGGGGAGGGGAAAGTTTTTGAATCCGTTGGATCTTGATTGCCTTCAGCTCAAAACAGTCCACATGACAAAGTGACACATTTTGTGGCAGCCTATTCTGATTCCCTTTAATTTCAAAGGGATTTAATATGCATAAGTGAATAAACCATTACGTTCAGTCTGTATAAAGGGTGTTATCAGTCATCTGCTTTGCATTGGGGAAGTTTTCCTCTGAGGGTAAATTCCTCTGAATTATGCTGCCCTATGAAAGGCAGCTATGCTTAGCACAACATCACTAGTGCTGCACTCTGCTGCACTATGATATGGCAGAAACACATCCTTTATAGCAGTGCCGAGGAATCAGATCTCCCCACCAAAATGAGCTTTCCAGATAGTTCTGTGGGCCTTAAACATTGAAGAACAGCATTCAAAAGATTTTATTTTAATTTTAATTTTTTTGAAGATTTTATGTACTTATTTGAGAGAGAGCAAGAATGTGTGCGTGAGTGGGGGAGGGGTAGAGAGAGAGGGAAAGAGTGAATCTTAAGCAGACTCAGAGCTGAGAGCAGAGCCTGATTTGGGGCTAATCTCAAGACTCTGAGATTATAACTAAGCTGAAACCACGAGTTGGATGCTAAACCTACTGAGCCACCCTGATCAGAAACTCTTTCGCTTAACATACAAGTTCATAGCTTTTCTTTTTTTCTAAAATTGCCAGATATTATCAGGAGCATAGCCTCCCAAATAATGGAGGAACTTCATCCTAGCCTCATGATGTACCAATTTAGTAATGGAGAATATAGAAGCAGGCAGGGATAGAGGGAGGAAATAATTGAAAGCTATTTGGGCAGCCCTGGTGGCACAGCGGTTTAGCACCGCCTGCAGCCCAGGTCGTGATCCTGGAGACCCCAGATCGAGTCCTGAGTCGGGCTTCCTGCATAGAGCCTGCTTCTCCCTCTGCCTGTGTCTCTGCCTCTCTCTCTCTCTCTCTCTCTGAATGAATAAATAAATCTTAAAAAAAAAGTAAAAAATTGAAAGCTATTTGTAGTTTTAAAAAATTCCCAGATTTCACTCTATCATACAATAAGCTTTAAAGAAATTGCTGTTGTATTGAGACCAAACCTATTATAATGAGACAGGTCCAGATAATGATAATGTGCTGTGATTTTAAAATGAAATTCAGGACATAGCTCCAGGGTCTGTTTTTAATGACACCTCCATTGATAAAAGATGTAAAATTTTCCAAGTCTGTTAGCTAGTCATTCAGTAGTAAATTTGACCAAGTGTAATGACACCCACATTTTCTTATTAGAGTGCTTATGGTTATCTACATAGCAAATGGCAAATTGGAGATTTATATGCCATTTAAACTAGGTTACATCTAGGAAAATTCATTCTGGGTCATTATGGGAAGACTGCTCTTAAAACAGTCTAGTGGAACAGTTTTAGATGGTTTTCTGTAGTACCAAGAGTCATTAATATAACAAGAGATTCCTTTTTAGCAGAAGAGTTATTTGAATAGACAGCTGGGCATTGTAGTGCAAAACAGGCATCAGCTTAGTTTTGCACTTTGGCCTTATAACATAAAACCGTGTCATTACGACAAGCCCTATTATGGCAGGAAATCTGTCTAATGTAGCTCATTCTTGCTCTTAGTCCAGGGAGGTTTAATTACCAGAAGAATTAATCTCACCAATAATGGGGGATCCCTGCGTGGCCCAGCAGTTTGGCGCCTGCCTTTGACCCAGGGCGCGATCCTGGGGACCCGGGATCGAGTCCCATGTCGGGCCCCCTGCATGGAGCCTGCTTCTCCCTCTGCCTGTGTCTCTGCCTCTGTGTGTGTGTGTGTGTGTGTGTGTGTGTGTGTGTGTGTGTGTGTGTGACTATCATGAATGAATAAATAAAATCTTTTTTAAAAAATCTCACCAATAATAATAAGTAATATTTGTGAGGACTTTGAAGTTTACAAGGATTTTCACATATAGTTCCTGCCCTTGTATCATTGCCCATACTTCCTAACTGTTCTTCCTGACACCAGTTTCAACTCCTTCCAGTACATTCTCTGTATTTATGATCAAAACACAAATTTCATCACATTATTTTCCTGATTATACATTTACAGCATTTTCCTTATTGCCTACATGGTAAAGTCTAGGTCATTAGCAAATCATACAGTGTAGTAATATTGCTTGTGTGGAATCAGATTTTCCGTAACACACGCACACACACAAACACACACAAATATACCAAAATGTATTAAAAAGGTAGTGACAACATAGAGAGGAGTAGATGCTGCAGATCTTTGCTAGTCTTGTTTCCTAACATTTTCCATTGTAAAGAGTTCACAGCTTCCAGTGGCATAGATAATACAGGTCAGGGACCAGATAGATTTCAGACAAAATTTTAATAGCTCATATATATTAAACATTTTATACAACATGGCATAGTACTTAATACATAATAACCGCTCAACAATAATTTTCTAAACTTTATTTCAATGTGGCAAGTACTGCAGTATAATACATCCTCTACTATGGAATTTCCACAGACTGAGGATGTTGTTATGGTAAGGTTCCAGTGTATAAATTATGTGAAAATACTGGGCAAAAGGGAAGGAAATATTTTGCCAGCTGATAATATAATGTTGCAAAACTTCTATTCAAGGAGATTTTTAAAAATCTGAGTTTACTATTGTATATTTCACAGTTGAAAATAAGCTCTGGCCCATGAGATTTTACCTACACATTGGGGACAACATCTTGTTAAAACAAGATTGTGAAGTTTATAAGAAAGTAGTAAAGTCTGCCTTTCGATATAGACTTACATTTTTGTTCTTCCTGTTTCTTTTGGAATCTGCATTTTTCTGTGAATGATGAGTATTTCTTGGTCACCAAATCCTCTCTTAGTCTACATTCATTTGGTAGTACACTGGAAAGCTGAAGAAAAGTGATTAAAGACCAGGAATGTCAATGTTTTTGGCATGGAAATGGATCATATTTGACTTTTTCAAATATATGCTCTTGAAAATTGGCCATTCGTATGTACAGACGTTTAAATTTCTAAATATAATAAGCTGTGTAAAAGGAGATATGATTTGAGGAAATGAGTATAGTAATGGTCATTACGGGAAGCACCAGTGCAAAATTACCAGTTCAAGAACACTTTATGGAACATAATGAATTGTCATAGTTGTTTTTAGAGTTAGAAAGATTCTTTGACTAAATGTTAGAACATCTTTGTTTAACAGCATTCATTCTAAGAAAGACATACAAATACACTGATATAGTGTCACTGATCTCTCTTATTTACAAATCATTTAAATTACAAAGAACAAACATTCCCTTCAAAAAATCTGAATATACCCTTCCTTAGCTTGAACTTTAATTGAACTTGATAAAAGTAATTTGATTTTCAGGGTTGTTCCTATCATATCTTAATGAATTAAAGAAATATAGCAAAGATTCCTTGTGTGTATGTTTTTTGTAATAATGAAAAAAATCACAGTTACACATTACCTATAAAGAAAAAGAAGGAATATGATGTAGGTTGAATTGACTTATATACTACATCATTTAATTCCTACAAGTCTTTTGTTTTGTTTTATTTAAAAATTTTTTTAAATTCCTACAACAGTCTTTTGAAAGAGGAATTACAATCTTCACTTTAGATGTAAAGTACCAGTGCAATACTATCTTATATAGAATAAAGTTACAGTTGTTTATAATGAATTGAAGATTATTGTTTCACTGTGTTTAACATTTTCTGGATGATGCTGTTTTTAAAGAAAAGTAGTGTAAATGTAAAAATTCAATGTATTGGTGGGATCAATAATTGTGATCACATTCAACATTTATAAATTCATTTTCTCTCTAAATTGAAAAGAACTGGAATTTTTTTTAAAGAGTTATTTATTGGGCAGCCCGGGTGGCTCAGCGGTTTAGCGCCGCCTTCAGCCCAGGTCGTGATCCTGGAGACCCGGGATCAAGTCCCACGTAGGGCGCCCTGCATGGAGCCTGCTTCTCCCTCTGCCTGTGTCTCTGCCTCTCTCTCTCTCAATCCTCTCTGTGTGTTCTCATGAATAAATAAATAAAATCTTTTAAAAAAAGAGCTACTTATTGATTTATTTATTCATGATGGACATAGAGAGAGAGAGAGAGAGAGGCAGAGACACAGGCAGAGGGAGAAGCAGGCTCCATGCCGGAAGCCCGACGGGGGACTCGATCCCGGGACTCCAGGATCACACCCTGGGCCAAAAGCAGGCGCTAAACCGCTGAGCCACCCAGGGATCCCCAAAAGGACTGCAATTAAAGAAGAGACCAGAATTATTTATATCATTAACTTTATTTTTTCAGTGTTCAGAATAAAAGTCAATATCAACATGTGTAATAACAACAGTCTTTTCCAAAAAGTCTATCTCTCACAATTATTTTTAATAAACGCAAAGATAATAGGAAAGAAGTGTTATCTAGTTATCTAATTATAGATATCTATGTTATCTAGTTTTGTGAAAACACATAATACTGAGAATGTCAGAATTTTTTGTTTAGGAACATGATCTCTTTAAGAGTGTGATGAAAATAATAGATCATCTTCTCAGAAGAAGAACTACATATGCATACACACTAATCCTCCAATCCTCAATCAATTAAAATCCCTTTTATGTATGCAGTAGTATGAAATATAGAACCCACAGATTTATGATGACCCAAGATCCTACAATTATTTACTCCCTGCAATCTTCATGCTTACCCCCAAGGATTTCAAACCCCAATTACCCTCCACTGTTTGTTTTCCCTAGCATTTTCACCATCTGACGACACATGATGTAATTTACTCATGCATTGAGTGTCCATTGCCTGTTCCACTTTCCAGAATGCAGCTTCCACCAGGGCAATGACCTTTGTCTATTATGGTCAACAGTTCACCTAGAACAGTTTCTGACACAAAACAGTCCCTCATTATTTCCTGAACCAATAAATAGATTTATAGTGACTGTATATGTCGTATTAAGAATATAAGCCTCAAATTTGAATTCAAGAACCTTTTATTGAATTGTTGATCTGCATATCCCTAACTTCATCCTTTTAAAAGTAATAGACCATGCATGTTGTTGTAGTGTTTTTAGGATGAAATAACAAATATATAATCTTATAATAACCATCTATCACTTATATGACTGCACAGATTGTTCCCTGAATTAGCCATAGAATGTGGAGGCCAAAGCCACCACTTCTTATAGGATTATCAAATGTCCATATTAAGTGTCAGTTTTGATTGAAAGTTTCTTTAAGGGTAAGTTGATAGTTTACAATGTCTTAATGACCAGAAAAATTTTATCAAAAATAATGGTAATTCAAATATTATTATAGCAAGTAAATTATTAAATTCGGAATTACACCCATACTGACACCCCCACACACACACACAATTAGACATTTTTCCCCAGTGTATTTACCTCGGATGATATCTGAGGTACCTCAGATGATGTTTCTTTGATTTGTTGATTGGTTTTCATTATTTTATTTTGTTTTCCAGCATTGTGTCCTTACTCTCATATTTTTGGGCCATTCTTCAAATAGAATATCCAGGTTTCATTACCAATGGTAAGATGAAACCATGAACTTAAAAAGTCACCTTAATAACCAAATGTATCATAAAATGTACAAGTAGAAAAAAAGTCTATGGCATCGCTAGCCAATATATCTTTATCACAGCTACTACTGAGAAGACAGACTGATAAAATGTGGGAAGATAATTTAGATTTTGTGAGGAAGGAAAACATGTTCTTACACTTAGGGACTATTCATTACATTTTAGTACAAAGGAAATTTTTTATATAGCTGAGTTATCAGCCAGTGAATGAAAACAGAAGGATGAACAGTTCTATATAATTGTTGTAGAATACTCGCCAAGTCTTGTGAGATTCAGCCTGAGGATAAGTGGGGAAGAAAGAATAAAGGGAGCTCATCAAACAGTTGATACTCTTTGTAGGGAGGGCCTCTTGGTTGTTGGATAGGAGGAAGCAGGCAGATGTCAAAACTATGTTCATAGCTCCTTCCTCTACAATGACACAGGTTCTGTTAGATACTTCTCACACTGAAATAAACGACTCTGTTCACACACCCGTGTGCAAGATTAGAATATTTATTCTCCATGATATGACTACTCCTTAAAACCCAGGCCGTCTGGCAAACTATGCGTGAATGAATGGATGAATGAATGAGATCTATGAGTCACCTGCCACAGAGAATGAGAGTTTATTGTGTTTGTCTAGATAAAGAACAGACTGGGGTGTAAGTTTTGTTGTTGTTGTTGTTCTTTTACCTAAACTTGTCAATTATACTCCTTCTTACCATTATTCAGTTTTATCCTAAATTTCATTATTATCTTCTTAAATAATTTGTGCTATAAACCAGCAAGTCCCCTTGTTCCTGTGTTTTCTCGTACTGCTGTGATACCATTTTTTTTTTTGTTGGATTAGTCTGTATGTCACACACATAAGAACACAGCAATTGAGATATTAACAATGTTAAACAATTTTATTAATAGAATATATCTCTCCATTTCTTCAAGTCTTCTTTAATATCCCTTCATTGGGTTTCACAATTTGCTACATAAAATCTGTAAATATTCTGCACTTAACAACTATATATTTTGTAGCATTTTCTTTCTTGTGAATGGTAGCATATATTTGGCTATATTTTCTAACTTATTGCTATGTAGAGAAATGTGCTGATTTTACAGAAGGTCTGAAATGCTGATAATAATAACTGGAACTTCAGAAATATGGATTAAAACAGAGAAAAACAAAGAGAAAAATAGTAAACTAGATAATGAATTTGATGAAATCACTCAGAATGAAGTGCAGAGAAATAAAGATAAGAATAGAAGAAGAAGAGAGGTGCCTGGGTGGCTCAGTCAGTTAAGTGTCTGCCTTCTGCTCAGGTCATGATCAGCCCTTCCTTGGGCTCCATGCTCAGAGGAGAGCCTGCTTCCCCCTCTTCTCCCCATTTATGCTCTCTGTTGCTATCTCTCTCTCAAATGAATAAATAAAATCTTTTTAAAAAAGAGGGAGAGAGAATATAAGAAGAAGAGATTGAGATAACTGAAGGAGAAAGTGAGGAGACCCAGTCTATAGTAACAAGTTCTAGAAGGGGATACCGTAGATATTGGAGGGAGAACTGTATCAAAACTTGGCCCAGGAAAGCTCAGGACTGTTCTGGTGGCCTTGGAGAAGCCCACTAGGGCATGATGCATCATGGTTAATGACATGGACTTTAGGTTTAAATTAGTATCAGTTAAAGTCACAGCTCCAACATTTACGAAAAGTGTGAGTGCCCTTGTATATGGGCATCACGTGAGCTCCTACTTTATCATATTGTCAGTGAGACAATACAAGGGCACTGTTCAGTATTGTACCTGACACATAACACCCAGAGAATGTTACCTCTTATAGGATTCTAAAAGTGTAATGCTACTCACATTAATAGAATAAACTGATGAATGATAAATCAATGTATTAATATATTGTATAGAATTATTTAATTATTAATGTATTAATAATAATGTAATGATTTATATATTGCTATATTATATTAATATTAATTATATGGAGGTGTAGAGGTGCTAAATAATATCTTTAAGACCTAGCTATCATGGAATTAAATACATTGTTCCTTAGAGATGAAAACACTTGTCATGCATATCTAGTGCTGCTATCATTCCAATAGTAGTATAATTTTATTCTCATTTTTCAGCTCAAAAGATTCCAGTTTGGCGGGATTAGGAACTAAGAATTGTGGGGAGCTAAATTTTGGGCTAGGGGGCACTTTAGATAAAAAAAAAATACTAAAGCTTGGATCATTTGTCAAAATGACACACCTGAGTAGTGATGAAGCCAGGATTCAAACCCATGGTGCACCCCTGTGCAAATTTCTGTCTAATAAGCCACTATGAGACACACCGAGTCATTGAAATGCAGAGTAAGTGATAGGGGAAGCATTCACATTATGTTTACCAATAATGTAGGAAGGAAGGAAGGAAGGAAGGAAGGAAGGAAGGAAGGAAGGAAGGAAGGAAGGAAGGAAGGAAATACTATGAATACATTTTAAATAGGATACAAATTTGTACAGAGCTTGTAACAAAAAAAAATTAAAGACTTCTTTTAATAGAAGTTTAAAAAGGTCTGGGAAGGAGTTAAACAAAAGATTTGTATTTACCTCTAAAAAAACTCCTTATTGCTTTCCATACTCTTCTACCATGAAAACTTTTACTTTTTAATAATTTTATTTAAAAATGACTTTTTAAAACAAAATATAGTCTCAAGAAAGGCAAGAAACCACATTTGGAGTTAGGAGTTTGAAGGGAAGCAGTAGTTTCTATTTATAATGAATTCAGAATATAAAAAAGTAGTAAAGGACAGGCTTCCACCTCCTCTCCTTCCGCTCCTCCCTCTCATATTGCCCTCACTCATTTTCCCTTTGATTTTTCCTACATTTATGGTAGTTCAGGGTGCATATTGCACGAGAGATCCAGTCTAACAGGATGAAGGAGGGCTTCAGTCCAGTGCTAAGATACCACTGCATCCACCAGAAGAAGAGAGAGCCGTTTCTTACTTGATAACCTTTCCACTCCTATTTTTGCATGTCTGTGCTGTGATCAAAGCACGGGCCTTAGTTGTGAGGCTCTTGATATTGAGGGCAGAGTGGGGGACTTTGGGGGCATACGCCCGAACAGTCATCTGTTCACCTAAGCCAAGTGGAGCTGAAATCCTGCATATGTGCCAGAATGCCATTTTTTTCTTTCTCCTTTTCTCTGTTGCTTATCATACCCTGGACTATTCAGGACAATCAGCAATTGGACAGAATACTCAAGGAGGGGGATATTAAGCTCTACTTTTTTTTTTTAAGATTTTATTTATTTGAGAGAGAGAGAGAGATCACCAGCATGAGCAGGGGCAGGGGGAGGTCAGAGGAAGAGAGAAACAGACTCTCCCCGCTGAACAGGAGCCCAACTCAGGGCTCCATCCCAGGACCCCAGGATCATGATCTGAACCGAAGGCAGACACATAAACAACTGAGCCCCCAGGTGCCCCTGAGCTCCACTTTTGAAGGGAAGAGTATCAAATAATTTTTAGACACATTTTAAAATGAAAACTTTTTTTATATTGTTTGCATAAAAATGCCAAGAAGAATTACAGTGTTACGTATACAGAGATAATTTAACAAAGAATCTCACACTCTAGTTTTTGAATACAAGAGAACAACACTATAATTTGTACTGGTTATTACAGAAAAAAATGTATATATGCTAATTTTAAGACAAATTCTCAAATTTAGAATATCTTAACCAACTCTTCCAATTTATAATTTGAGTAAATATTGCTATGCTACATTCAGTATTTAACTCAAAAATATTTCTGTACTCAGAACTCTGTAGAATACCAGATTGTTATAGATTGTGAACAAATCTATATGAAAAAATACATCCCAGGGTTCCTTGGGTGGCTCAGTGTTTAGCGCCTGCCTTCAGCCCAGGACATGAACCTGGAGTCCCAGGATCAAGTCCCATATTGGGCTTCCTGCATACAGCCTGCTTCTCCCTCTGCCTGTGTCTCTGCCTCTGTGTGTGTGTGTGTGTGTGTGTGTGTGTGTGTGTGTGTGTGTGTGTCTCATGAATAAATAAAATCTTTAAAAAGAAAGAAAAAGAAAAAATACATCCCAGACTAAGTTCAGGTATCATTACTATTGTAGCAAACCATATTCTATATTTAAATGGTTTCTAATTTGGTAAGCAAATATAGAAAACTTGGAGTGGATTTAATTCAAAAATGAATTATAAAGCAACAAAATACGCTTCTGTAAAATCTGATTTCTAAGGAAGTTAATTGAGATTTTCTTAGAACAGTAAAATCCTGAAGTTCTGAGTATATAATCATTTTCAGGAAAAATATCTTTAATCTTGATACATGGCTTTTGTGCACAAACTTTATATGAATAGGAGGGATGATGTAAAATATAAGATGATGGGATCCCTGGGTGGCTCAGCAGTTTAGTGCCTGCCTTTGGCCCAGGGCATGTTCGGGGAGTCCCAGGATCGAGTCCCACATCAGACTCCGGCGTGGAGCCTGCTTCTCCCTCTGCCTGTGTCTTTGCCTCTCTCTCTCTCTCTCTCTCCTTCTCTCTCTCTCTCTCTGTCTCTCATGAATGAATAAATAAAATCTTTAATAAAAAAATATATATAAGATGCTGACAGGGGTTCCTGAGTGACTCAATCGGTTAAGTGACCAGCTCTTGATTTCAGCTTGGGTCAGGGTCTCTGTCTCAGAGATCTTAACCAAGCCCTGCCTCTCTCCTCAGAGAGTCCGCTGGAAATTCCCTCTCTCTCTCTCTCTCTCTCTCTCCCCCCCCCACCCCCCTGCTCTGCGTGTCCTCCTGTTCATATGCACTCTCTCTGTCAAATAAATAAATCTTTCTTAAAAAAGAAAAAGATATAAGAATCAATAGATTAAAAATATTAGTTATGCTAACAAGGAAAATTAGAACAAGATTAAAATATAAAGATCAAAATTATTAGTTATGCTAACAAGGAAAATTAGAACAATCTTTTATCAACACTGCAAATTTAGTATTTGGCATATTTTTTTTAAAGATTTATTAATTTATTTATTCATGATAAATAGGCAGGCACTAAACTGCTGAGCCACCCATGATAGACATAGAGAGACAGAGAGAGAGAGAGAGAGAGAGAGAGAGAGAGAGGCAGAGACACAGGAAGAGGGAGAAGCAGGATCCATGCCGGAAGCCTCACACAGGACTCGATCCCAGGACCCCAGGATCGCGCCCTGGGCCAAAGGCAGGCACTAAACCACCGAGCCACCCAGGGATCCCCAGTATTTGGCACATTATATTCTATTTAACATTCTGAAATTTCCCTATTTTGCTGCCAATTTTTTCACATATCTCTTTATCTTCCGATCTATTCCTTTCCACATGCCTCTTCCTGTCCACTTTTACTACTGAACTGAAACTACTTTCTCCATTACCATCTATGACACATCATTCTATTTTCTATTTTTCACAGATCATTGATCTTTTCATTTTTCCTGTTTCTTGACTTTCTGTACTGTTGAATTTCTCTAGTTTTATAAGATTCTTTACACGTTAATTTTTGCACCTCTACAGTATTTTTGTTTTTCAGTAATTCTTTAAGGATGCACATTTCTGTAATTATCAGGTCAAACAATACAAAATATTGTTAAATCAGTACAATTAATATGCCATTATCAACTAGTGATAGCATTTATAGTTTTCTTTAAAGTTATGGTTTTTTTCATTTCTTACTCTAATAGGCTGGAAACCTGCAATGGGGGTGGTTACATGTGTTTGCCTTTGTCCACTTCTTTGCTTTTAACTATGATTTTGATTCTCCTCGTTTTCCTCCCCTCTCCATGTTAGAGTTACAGAGATGTTTAAGGGCCTATTTCCTCTCTCTTATTATTTCCCTTAGTTTCTCAGACACTGGGAGTTTCCCACCTACAGTTTCTTTGACACAAGCCAATGTATCTTCATTCCTGCTCATTACATCTTTCTCAGTCTCAAAGCCTTCTTTCTCTGACCCATCCAGTTTCTTCATCGTGGAATAGTCTTGCCAAAACAAGAGACCCCAATTTTATTAATGATAAAGTTTATATACTTACTTGTGTGATTTGTAAATAAAATCATACATATAATTTGTACTTCTGAAAGACATTTTAAATTGAGGGCAGATTGTCTTTTATATTTCTTTTTTTAAATAAATTTATTTTTTACTGGTGTTCAATTTACCAACATACAGAATAACACCCAGTGCTTATCCCGTCAAGTGTCCCCCTCAGTGCCCGTCACCCATTCACCCCCACCCCCCGCCCTCCTCCCCCTCCACCAACCCTAGTTCATTTCCCAGAGTTAGGAGTCTTTATGTTCTGTCTCCCTTTCTGATATTTCCCACACATTTCTTCTCCCTTCCCTTATATTCCCTTTCACTATTATTTATATTCCCCAAATGAATGAGAACATACACTGTTTGTCCTTCTCCGATTGACTTACTTCACTCAGCATAATACCCTCCAGTTCCATCCACGTTGAAGCAAATGGTGCGTATTTGTCGTTTCTTATGGCTGAGTAATATCCCATTGTATACATAAACCACATCTACTTTATCCATTCATCTTCCAATGGACACCGAGGCTCCTTCCACAGTTTGGCTATTGTGGACATTGCTGCTAGAAACATCGGGGTGCAGGTGTCCCGGCGTTTCATTGGATCTGAATCTTTGGGGTAAATCCCCAACAGTGCAATTGCTGGGTCGTAGGGCAGGTCTATTTTTAACTCTTTGAGGAAACTCCACACAGTTTTCCAGAGTGGCTGCACCAGTTCACATTCCCACCAACAGTGTAAGAGGGTTCCCCTTTGTCCGCATCCTCTCCAACATTTGTGGTTTCCTGCCTTGTTAATTTTCCCCATTCTCACTGGTGTGAGGTGGTATCTCATTGTGGTTTTGATTTGTATTTCCCTGATGGCAAGTGATGCAGAGCATTTTCTCATGTGTATGTTGGCCATGTCCATGTCTTCCTCTGAGATTTCTCTTCATGTCTTTTGCCCATTTCATGATTGGATTGTTTGTTTCTTTGGTGTTGAGTTTAATAAGTTCTTTATAGATTTTGGAAACTAGCCCTTTGAGCGGTCGTTTGCAAATATCTTCTCCCATTCTGTAGGTTGTCTTTTAGTTTTGTTGACTGTATCCTTTGCTGTGCAAAAGCTTCTTATCTTGATGAAGTCCCAATAGTTCATTTTTGCTTTTGTTTCTTTTGCCTTTGTGGATGTATCTTGCAAGAAGTTACTGTGGCCAAGTTCAAAAAGGGTGTTGCCTGTGTTCTCCTCTAGGATTTTGATGGAATCTTGTCTCACATTTAGATCTCTCATCCATTTTGAGTTTATCTTTGTGTATGGTGAAAGAGAGTGGTCTAGTTTCATTCTTCTGCATGCGGATGTCCAATTTTCCCAGCACCATTTATTGAAGAGACTGTCTTTCTTCCAATGGATAGTCTTTCCTCCTTTATCAAATATTAGTTGACCATAAAGTTCAGGGTCCACTTCTGGGTTCTCTATTCTGTTCCATTGATCTATGTGTCTGTTTTTGTGCCACTACCACACTGTCTTGATGACCACAGCTTTGTAGTACAACCTGAAATCTGGCATTGTGATGCCCCCAGCTATGGTTTTCTTTTTTAAAATTCCCCTGGCTATTCGGGGTCTTTTCTGATTCCACACAAATCTTAAAATAATTTGTTCTAACTCTCTGAAGAAAGTCCATGGTATTTTGATAGGGATTGCATTAAACGTGTAAATTACCCTGGGTAGCATTGACATTTTCACAATATTAATTCTGCCAATTCATGAGCATGGAATATTTTTCCATCTCTTTGTGTCTTCCTCAATTTCTTTCAGAAGTGTTCTATCGTTTTTAGGGTATAGATCCTTTACCTCTTTGATTAGGTTTATTCCTAGGTATCTTATGCTTTTGGGTGCAATTGTAAATGGGATTGACTCCTTAATTTCTCTTTCTTCAGTCTCATTGTTAGTGTATAGAAATGCCATTGATTTCTGGGCATTGATTTTGTATCCTGCCATGCTACCAAATTGCTGTATGAGTTCTAGCAATCTTGGGGTGGAGGCTTTTGGGTTTTCTAGGTAGAGTATCATGTCATCGGTGAAGAGGGAGAGTTTGACTTCTTCTTTGCCAATTTGAATGCCTTTAATGTCTTTTTGTTGTCTGATTGCTGAGGCGAGGACTTCCAATACTATGTTGAATAGCAGTGGTGAGAGTGGACATCCCTGTCTTGTTCCTGATCTTAGGGGAAAGGCTCCCAGTGCTTCCCCATTGAGAATGATATTTGCTGTGGGCTTTTCGTAGAGGCTTTTAAGATGTCGAGGTTAGTTCCCTCTATCCCTACACTCTGAAGAGTTTTGATCAGGAATGGATGCTGTATTTTGTCAAATGCTTTCTCTGCATCTAATAAGAGGATCATATGGTTCTTGGTTTTTCTCTTGCTGATATGATGAATCACATTGATTGTTTTACAAGTGTTGAACCAGCCTTGTGTCCCGGGGATAAATCCTACTTGGTCATGGTGAATAATTTTCTTAATGTGTTGTTGGATCCTATTGGCTAGTATCTTGTTGAGAATTTTTGCATCCATGTTCATCAGGGATATTGGTCTGTAATTCTCCTTTTTGGTGGGGTCTTTGTCTGGTTTTGGAATTAAGCTGATGCTGGCCTCATAGAACGAATTTGGAAGTACTCCATCTCTTTCAATCTTTCCAAACAGCTTTAGTAGAATAGGTATGATTTCTTCTTTAAACGTTTGATAGAATTCCCCTGGGAAGCCATCTGGCCCTGGACTCTTGTGTCTTGGGCGGTTTTTGATGACTGCTTCAATTTCCTCCCTGGTTATTGGCCTGTTCAGGTTTTCTATTTCTTCCTGTTCCAGTTTTGGTAGTTTGTGGCTTTCTAGGAATGCGTCCATTTCTTCTAGATTGCCTAATTGATTGGCGTAGAGCTGTTCATAATATGTTTTTAAAATCGTTTGTATTTCCTTGATGTTGGTAGTGATCTCTCCTTTCTCATTCATGATTGTATTAATTTGAGTCTTCTCTCTCTTCTTTTTAATAAGGCTGGCTAATGGTTTATCTATCTTATTAATTCTTTCAAAGAACCAACTCCTGGTTCTGTTGATCTGTTCCACAGTTCTTCTGGTCTCGATTTCATTTAGTTCTGCTCGAATTTTAATTAACTCTCTTCTTCTGCTGGGCGTAGGGTCCATTTGCTGTTTTTTCTCTAGCTCCTTTATGTGCAAGGTTCGCTTTTGTATTTGAGTTCTTTCCAGTTTTTGAACGGATGCTTGTATTGCAATGTATTTCCCCATCAGGACTGCTTTTGCTGCATCCCAAAGATTTTGAACGGTTGTATCTTTATTGTCATTAGTTTCCATGAATATTTTTAATTCTTCCTTAATTTCCTGGTTGACCCTTTCATCTTTTAGCAGGATGGTCCTTAACCTCCACGTGTTTGAGGTCCTTCCAAACTTCTTGTTGTGATTTAGTTCTAATTTCAAGGCATTATGGTCTGAGAATATGCAGGGGACGATCCCAGTCTTTTGGTATCGGTTCAGACCCGATTTGTGACCCAGTATGTGGCCTATTCTGGAGAAAGTTCCTTGTGCACTTGAGAAGAATGTGTATTCAGTTGAGTTTGGATGTAAAGTTCTGTAGATATGTGTGAAATCCATCTGGTCCAGGGTATCATTTAAAGCTCTTATTTCTTTGGAGATGTTGTGCTTAGAAGACCTATCGAGGGTAGAAAGAGCTAGATTGAAGTCACCAAGTATAAGTGTATTATTATCTAAGTATTTCTTCACTTTGGTTATTAATCGGTTTAAATATTTGGCAGCTCCCACATTCGGGGCATATATGTTGAGGATTGTTAAGTCCTCTTGTTGGATAGATCCTTTGAGTATGATATAGTGTCCCTCTTCATCTCTCACTACAGTCTTCGGGGTAAATTTTAGTTTATCTGATATAAGGATGGCTACCCCTGCTTTCCTTTGAGGACCATTTGAATGGTAAATGGTTCTCCAACCTTTTATTTTCAGGTTGTAGGTGTCCTTCTGTCTAAAATGAGTCTCTTGTAGACAGCAAATAGATGGGTCCTACTTTTTTATCCAGTCTGAAACCATGCGCCTTTTGATGGGGTCATTAAGCCCGTTCACGTTCAGAGTTACTATTGACAGATATGAGTTTAGTGTCATCATGATATCTATTCAGTCCTTGTTTCTGTGGATTGTTCCACTGGACTTCTTCTTAAAGGGGAATTTTAAGAGTCCCCCTTAAAATTTCTTGCAGAGCTGGTTTGGAGGTCACATATTCTTTCAGTTCCTGCCTGTCTTGGAAGCTCTTTATCTCTCCTTCCATTTTGAATGAGAGCCTTGCTGGATAAAGTATTCTTGGTTGCATGTTCTTCTCATTTAGGACCCTGAATATATCCTGCCAGCCCTTTCTGGCCTGCCAGGTCTCTGTGGAGAGGTCTGCTGTTACCCTCATACTCCTCCCCATAAAAGTCAGGGATTTTTTGTCTCTTGCTGCTTTAAGGATCTTCTCTTTATCTTTGTAATTTGCAAGCTTCACTATTAAATGTCGAGGTGTTGAACGGTTTTTATTGATTTTAGGGGGGGATCTCTCTATTTCCTGGATCTGAATGCCTGTTTCCCTACCCAGATTAGGAAAGTTTTCAGCTAGGATTTGTTCAAATACATATTCTGGCCCTCTGGCCCTTTCAGTGCCCTCGGGAACCCCAATTCAACGTAGGTTTTTCTTCCTCAGGCTGTCGTTTATTTCCCTTAATCTGTCTTCATGGTCTTTTAATTGTCTCTTTTTTCCTCAGTTTCCCTCTTTGCCATCAACTTGTCTTCTATGTCACTCACTCGTTCTTCCACCTCGTTAAGCCTCGTCGTTAGGACTTCTAGCTTGGATTGCATCTCATTCAATTGATTTTTAATTTCTGCCTGATTGGATCTAAATTCTGCAGTCATGAAGTCTCTTGAGTCCTTTATGCTTTTTTCTAGAGCCACCAGTAGCTGTATAATAGTGCTTCTGAATTGGCTTTCTGACATTGAATTGTAATCCAGATTTTGTAACTCTGTGGGAGAGAGAACTGTTTCTGATTCTTTCTTTTGAGGTGAGGTTTTCCTTCTAGTCATTTTGCCCAGTGCAGAGTGGCCAAAAACAAGTTGTATTGGGAAAAGGAGAAAAAGAGAGAGAGAGAAGGAAAGAAAAGAGAAAAAGAAAAAAGAAAAAAAGGAAAAAAGAGAAGAAAAAGAGAAAGAAAAAGAAAGGTGGAAAAAAAGGGGGGGTGGGGGAAGCAATCAGAAATCAGAAAGAAAAAAAAAAACAAACTCGGGGGAGTATCTTCTGATTCTGTACACTTTAAGTCCCTTGACTTCCCCTGGAACTGGTCCGTGTTGCTGGTCTTCTGGGGGAGGGGCCTGCTGTGCTGATTCTCAAGTGTTAGCACTTGGGGGAGCTGCTCTGCCCCCCGCCTGGTGCAGGGCTCAGTGGGGGCTGTTTACCCCGTGAGGCCCCAGGAGGAACAGCCACAGTGGGGCGGCAGCTCTGGGAACCGGGATTCAGCCCCCGCAGTAGCTCCGGGGCTCTCCGTCTGCAGGGCCTGGAGGCTCCGGGGCGGGGCCGCTGATCTGCTCAGCTCTGGGCAGGAGCGTCCTTGCTGTCCTGGGCCCTCTGGGTCTCTGCCTGTCCCGGGGGAGGCCGGATCCTGGGCTGTGTCCCGGCGCCCTGTGCTCCGGGGCCTGCGCTGTTGGATTCGCTCCCGCCCCGCAGCCCCCTCCGCGGAGCCGCCGCCCGAGCCCCTCCGAGCTGCTCCGGGTCCCGCTGTGCGAGCTGCCGTCTTAGGGAGCTCGGGGCACTCTCCCGGGGCGCAGGTGCCTGTTAGTGTCCCAGGGAGCCCGAGGGCATCCCCGCCCTCCTGGGTCCTGCTCTAACTCCCTGCGAGCCCCTTTCCGCCCGGGAAGGTTGGTGCAGCTCCTGCTCCTCCAGGACGGGGCTCTCCTGCCCAGCTCCTCGCGGGGCCCCTCCCCCTTGGAGGCCTTTTGCTTCTTTATTTCTTTTTCCCCCCGGTCTTCCTACCTTGATAGAAGCGCGAACTCTTCTCACTGTAGCGTTTCAGCTGGTCTCTCTTTAAATCTCAGGCCGAATTCGTCGATTTTCAGGATGATTTGAAGGTTATCTAGGTAATTTGGTGGGGACAGGTGATTTGGGGACCCTACTCTTCCGCCTTCTTGCCCCTCCCCTCCATCAGTTACAATTTTGAAATGAACATTCAGCAACATAAAGATCAAAATTTGACTTTAACTCTTAATGTACTATGATAATTTATTTCCAGCATATATTAAGTGAAGCCTGCAAAATAAATAATCTACAGAATCATTAAAAAAAACTCAGAATTTAGTCTTAGCATTCAAATAAAATTAATAAAATGTACTTAGTTGTCTCCAAAATATCACGTTTCATAAATTGCATAAACACATAACAGCCATGATAAATATAGTCTAAAGGATTAACTACAGAATATTATGTACTACATTGAGATTTTATTTGCCTTGAGATTTATGTATAGACATGTATATGTATAAAGTTTTCCATGACACGGAAGTTCATCGCATACCTGTTTTGTGCTTGATAGGAATAATAGTGTAAAAATCAGTATTAAGTCTTCCTTAAGATTCGGAGTCAATTATGCAAATGTGTATATGCTTGCCACAGACTGTTTTGTTCTATTGTGCATGGTTTGAATTGCATGTGAAGAAGTATTCATCTTGATTTAAATACCTTCAACTGTCTCCAGAATAGTTGAAATACTTAAGAAACGTAATGAGACATAATTGGATAATCACTTAAAATGGAAAGTTCGATAATTTCATATTCACGTACCCAATTTTGACCATTTAAAAAAAAAATCTCTGGGTCCATAATACAAGCCATCATTAACTTTGGAGTAACTCCTAAGCAATGAAAGTATGAAAGAAACCATATATATAATAGGTTGTTTTTAATAATTAGCAATCATTTAAAAATCTTTATAATAGTGAAAAATCTGATGAGAAAAATATAGGGCTTATTGGTTAAAATCCTTAAGGCTAAAAATTGTATTTTATTTACTTTCATATATTTGGAGAGTGTGGTGTTTGTATCTGTTTTTTTTTTTAAAAAAGAGCTTTTTTTTTCTTCTTTTAGATCTGCTTGTCTATTTTAGATAGCCAAAGATGATGAAATATGGAGTGTGTGCTAATTAAAAGCTAATTAGGTGATTTTTACTTTTACTAAGTTACTGATCTATGTGGGGTAATTAGAGCAGGGGGAGCAGTGGTGAAACCAGAAAGGTATCTTGATGATTGGTACAAAGACTGTATGTAGCATTGATAGGTTTGATCCTCCACTAGCCATTTCAAATAGTTAAATAACAAGTTTATTAATGTTTACCTGTGAAATACAGCATGGTTTACACAAATACTTCAGGATTTGATTTATGAAGCCATCCCTGAAGGTAAATGATAGTTAAAGGGAACAATGCGGTAGAGACATATCACAGATACAAGTAATTGATGCCAGTTAAATACTGGCACTTGACTTGATTTTCACAGAGATTTCAGCGCTTGGGGGCAAAAGAGTTCAAAGACGTGTAATTAACATGCTACATGAAGGAAAGTGGTATAAACTAAAGAATTATACACATGTACATTGTTTTATTATGCATAGTCTGAACTCAAAATTAAAAGATTGAATAATACAATAAAATTATAATCTGAGAGCACGAACACCCTTTAAAAAGACCAAAAAGAGATAAAGTCTGAAAAAATATATAACAAAAAATCTTTGGTACATAAATGAAGAATGAACTTCAGGATAAAATGATTGGACACACGAAATAGTCTATTTTTTCTTTTATTTCTGTTGACCTATTCAATGGTATATTTATTTCACTGAACTCCTAAAGTAACGTTAGAGTTCCCCTATGAAAAACAGAAATATTTTCTAGTTCCTGGCACAACATCTGGCAGTAGCAGATACCCTGTAAATTTTTGCTATCTAGAAAAACAATTGTATGTGAGCTAGACAGATTACCGGGTTTCTTTTGCTAAATCAAACATTTGTTTCTCAAACACATTCCTTTTCCAACCATCTCTCTCTCCATCCTTTCTTTTCTCTCTCTTTCCTTCTTTCCATTAACAAATTTAGGAAGAATTCACTCTGTGCTGAGAAAATGTCTAACTTATCTCACAATGGCAGAGCTGACAAAGTTTTTATCTTACTTATTTCACAGTTTAATGGGGGAAAAAGAATTAAACGTGCAAAATAAATCTCACCTTTGATAAATGTCATGAAGGAAAATATTCTCAAATGTAGAATAATGAATACAGAAATTGATAATTAATAACTTTACTCATGAAAGTAAACTCATGAAAGATGAGCTCACTACATGAAGAAATGGAGATAGAAAGACAGTATAATGGGACTTCTAGATTCTGAATTAAGGAGGAGCTTGGAATGTCCAAAGAAATAAAAGAATGTTAGTGTAGCAGGAGCATAGTACGTAAAAAGGAGAGGGGCTTGAAATGAAGTAAGCTTTGTAGTCCATAACAAGTGTATTGGATTTCATTGTAAATGCCATTGGAAGCCACTGGATGCTTTTAAGCAAAAGTGTGTGGTAATTGCATTTATGTTTTAAGATAAGTGCTTTATGGAGAATGAATTAGTGGGAAGTAAGACTAGAAGTGGAAAGAGCATTTAGGAGGAGACACTTGAAGATTTCCAAGAGAGAAAGATATGATGTCCTAGACCAGGATGGGACCACTGACATGGATTTGCAATCTATTGGAGGCAGAATCAAAAGGACTTAATAACTGATTGAATGTAGAGGGTGAGAGAAAAAGAGACAACAAACATGAGTCCTAGATTAGAGCAATTGATTATATAGCAAAAACATTCACAACTGAGTTGGTCAAGATGAAATTGGGAGACAGGCGCTAGTAAAAGAATCAATAACTCAGGATGCGTGGGTGGCTCAGTAGTTGAATAAATAAATAAATAAATAAATCTTTTAAAAAACATTTTATTTATTTATTTATGAAAAACAGAGAGAGAGAGAGGCAGAGACACAGGCAGAGGGAGAAGCAGGTTCCATGCCGGGCGCCCGACGCGGGACTCGATCCCGGGACTCCAGGATCGCGCCCTGGCCAAAGGCAGGTGCCAAACCGCTGATCCACCCAGGGATCCCCTAAATAAAATATTTTTTAAAAAAGAATCAATAACTGCTTTTGGGATTGAGAATGTATTGTTTTACTTTCTTCTACTCAGAGTATGGATTTGGAGTTATTACTTTAGATAAAAACCAAATTAGAAGTGGGGAAGAAAGATTAAATACTAGACATTCCAGGGATTCATTCAAGCCAATGATCTAGCAACCCAATTGTAGCTAATTGTTCTAGGTTGATATGTGTAAATATATGTATGAATTGACACTGCAAAGACATATGGTAACCATTGAGACCTCTGCATTCTACGGGGTTGAGATTAAATCTATTTTTATACAACAGACTTCAACAGTATTTGGGATTATAAAATGAGTCTACAGTGTGATCAGGGCAGTGACAAATGGAAAGGAGTAGCAATGGCTGGTATTCTTAAATAAACAATTGGGGAAAAATAGGAAAAGTTTATTTTATTGAGCAAAGAATTTCTAACCTTCACATGACCTTTCGCAGTTGAACATAAGCACAAGTAAGAACAATATAGAAGGAGGAATTTACTAGAATAAGTGAAAATTGAAAGAGCTCTATAAACTTCTGTCATTACCATCATCGTCTCTAGAAAACCACATCTCAAAACGAGAGAATCTGATAGAAGAGAAATGAAAATGGACCATTTTTCCTCATTAACTTGCAAGGAAGTTTCTATACATTTGTATCTTCCTTTTTTGGCAAGGTTGAAAACATCGGCAATCAAAAATTTCCTGTCATTCCTCAAATCTGTTTGTGAAGGTGGGACAGCTGATTGCCTTGCAGTTGTGTTTGTAGCATGTCGTCCCTGATGCCTCATTTCATTTATTTAATAGCATAATTATATCATAACTTATATCTATCTGCACTATCATAAACTGACGTGTATTCTCACACATTCTATCTGAAATTTTGCCCATAAGAATTGTTTGCATTTACTTCAGACCATCCCACTCCATTTTTGTCCAGCATATCCCTAGTTATAATCTTGAGAACAGCATATCAGATTAGTCATGATTAATAAATACAGAAAAACTTGGAATTTAATCAAATGGCTTCTCATTCAAAGATCTCCTTTTTTTTACCCATAATAACCATAATTTATGTCTGCAACAGAAGAATATGGTAATATTAAAACCCTAATTATCTCAGAATTCATTATACGCATATGATACCCTACTTGCAATCGTGTGAACGCTATACACATTGAATAAAAACCATACTTCAGATTTTGAATTTGAATCTTTCCCCAGGCTGATAGTATGTAGCACAGTCCTCTCCCCCAATGCCAGGGAGTAGCAGTGAGCCACAGCTCCTGGCCCGTAATGCCATCACAAGAGTAAACAACTGACACACTGACAACCATTCTTATGCCGCATGGCCAATCTCTTTCACTTTCAGTACAGTATTCAATAAATTACATGAGACAATCAACATTATTAAAGGATTTTATCCAACTATAGACTAACGTAAGTGGTCTGGGCACATTTAAGTTGGGCTAAAACTAAGCTATAGTGGTCAGTAGGTTAGGTGTACAAGTGCGTTTCAACTTATGACATTTTTAATTTATGATGGGTTAATCAGGATATAACCCCATCATAAATCAAGGAAGTCTGTCTCGAAATTTTGATTTCAGAGTCAAATAAATAAGCTAAGCATGCTTATTTGAAATGTATTGTTACTTGTTATAATCATTCACTGATTAGTGAGTTTATTTCAATGTATAATTATTACAAAATTCAAATATACTGTATTTAATAGAATGCATTCCAGAATATGAATTCATTTCAACTACGTCATCTTATTCCAATCTGGTGGGCTACAAAGAAAGATAATGTCATTATGAATACCTTGTTATCTCAAAATAAACTTAAGAGTAAGAGGTGCTTTATTTCTTTTGCTGTATTCAAAGAGGTCAATCTATTTTTAAGTTAAATCAATAAGTCTCCATTGTGTGCTTAGAGTAAGACCACGAGCATTTAGCTCATAAGTAAAGTGTTAAAAGAAACCACAATGTTATCATTAAGAATTTGACTTAGAAATTCTTCTGGTTTCCTAACATTCTTGCTAAGTACTCTGGAACGGACAATAATCTGCACTATTGTAAAATGAATGGAACAAGTTGGAGGATGGTGAAAGTCTGAGGAGACTGAGGAAAACCTATTATTATTCCAAAATATATAGCAACTTTAAAAGATACGGTAATTATTATTCTGTTGATACTTCTATTGTGCTGGATATTTATACTTATAGGAGATAATTGTGTGTGTGTGTGTGTGTGTGTGTTTGTGAGAGAGAGAGAAAGGGGGGGGAGAGAAATTACGAATGCTCTAAATATTTTGAAGCAGCATAAATGAGATCCACCTTCCCGTTACCCTTTCTGCCAACTTGAAAACGCCATTTCATAATATCTGAATCAATGAAGAAATCACAAGCTAGGAACATCTATAATTTAGGGGCAATGCTAATTTTCTTTTTTGAGTGTAGATCTTTAAAATGAGCTTTTTTGCCCCTGCTCTAAAATCTGTAAAATGCATTTACCTAAGGTAGACTATCCCTGAAAGTATTATATGAAAATTTTTAGCTAAGGGGGGCTTTTTATTTTGATAAGTCTCTGAAGCCAAGAAGTTGAGTTTCCTCTGTTATAAGTGATAACATTTATAATCAACTAATACCTAATTCAAACAAAAATCTTTGTGAAGTTTGTTTCTAACCTGAAGAGGTTCTAACGTGTCTCTCTTTTTTTTTTTAATTTTTATTTATTTATGATAGTCACACAGAGACAGAGAGAGAGGCAGAGACACAAGCAGGCTCCATGCACCGGGAGCCCGACGTGGGACTCAATCCCCAGTCTCCAGGATCGCGCGCTGGGCCAAAGGCAGGCGCTAAACCGCTGCGCCACCCAGGGATCCCTCTAATCTGTCTCTTATTAATAGCATTGGGTTCCTGTGTTCATAGGATCTGTATGACTACCCAGATAGAAGTCTGTGATAGAGATGGGTTTCCTACGGCATCATAATTTTACAGTAAGTCTGTAACAGAGTAAACATGTTTATCCTTGTGAATATTGATTTTTTTCACATCATAGATTATTTTCAAAATTGATAATTATAACAGCATGTTTTATTATATTTAAGTATGCGTTTATCTATTAACTGAATCATTAAAGTAAGATTCTTTACTTCAAATTATTCTAAAATAGAATTTTATTCATGAATTTTCATAGTTCCTTAAAGATATCATTAAGTAAGGAAGTCAATTATTCTTCTAATGTAAATTTCAAGCATGACAGGTAAAATGTTCTAGAAAAAGCTTGCCATGCAAAATTGTTTTGAATACTATGGCTAGAGCATTTGCCCACGCATGAAATAGAGATATAACTTCAATACTTTCAGGTCAAATCACAGCATCAGGAAAAGGTTGAATATAAATTAAGGATAAAATCCAATATATTTGGGTGGGACTACATTTTCTTCTTGAGAAATCATAGAAGGACACATTAATTATACTTGGTATGAAATTTCTCAAGTAAAACAGAAAATCCTGACTTTGCTAAGGACACACATAACCAAAGCACTGGCTTATTCTATGTTTTATTTTAAACTTTTGGAAATAATTTTGATTAAGGGATTAAATGGCATTGTGCCTATTCTGAAGGATATATGACAGAGAAAGGATTTTATGAGGGACCAGGCATGTAAGAATATTCATTCTTCAAAAAAACAAACAAAAAAAGCAAAACAAAACAAAACAAAACAAAGATTCATTCTTTAACATGTTCAATGCAGACTTCTTGAGGGTAAAGTGTGCACCACCCAGTGCCAGTCACTGGGCTACTGACCAAATAAGAGCTCATTTTGGAACTCCCCAATTAGTGAAAGGGAAGGACATGTGGATACGTAAATTAGCCTGACAACACTAAGATTTGTTGAGCATGCATGATGTACCAGGAAATGTGCTAAATCCTTTACAATGATTATTTATTTTAATCCTTATAGTATCCCCGAGAGAGGGACTGTTGCTTATTGCAGTAAAATTGAGATTAAGATATGAAACTCGCTCAAGGTTTCACAGCCAGAGAGGTGTACCAGAGATGATAGATCGTATTAGAAGGATATGAAACAAATGTTATAGGAGAGGCCAGGGTAATAATAAGTGCCTGTGGGAGTCAATGAAAGTGTCCTACCTCACAGATAGAAAATTTGAACTAGATCTTAAAGAGAGAATACGAGGTTTGCTAGTAGTGAAGGCAGATAAGGGGAATGTTTCCATCTAGTAAGATTTTCTAGAAGTATAGCCTTCTGGTCTTCATTTTATCATTTATAATATGTGATAGTGGAATAATCTGATTTCTAAGTTTTTTTGAGTTCTGGAATTTTAGGATGATGTTTTGTTTACTCTACATAAAAATAAAAGAGACTTCTGAGTAAATGCTGAAACATCTGAGACTTTGGACAATATATCACTGACCCTCCAGAAAGAAGAAAGATTTCTTTTATCCTGCACATGGATAAAACATCATCTGTTTTCTTCAAAGATAGCTAGTTACATGTGGAACTTCTCCTCCCTTAAAAGAGATGGGAGAAAGTACGATATGACATATGGGGGGACAGCCTAGCCAGTCTGTAGTAGCTGATAATTAGGGTTCTGTATTCCATAAACCCAACTGCTTCTGGTTAGGGCTCTCTTATCTTTTTTTCTAGTTACTTTAGGAAAACTTAATGTTTTAGACCTCAAAGGATTTCCTTTTGTTGTATGAGAAAAGCCAGGATATTCCTGGCCCCTAGAGAGGTGTTGCACAGTGCTGGGGGGTGACAGCCACTTAAACTCCCAGGAAAAGCCAATGGAGATGGGAAGATAGCAAAGGAAACACATACAAAATGGCCTTGATTGTACATAGTTTCTGAGAAGGGGAAACTGGACAGTCAAAATGTAATACTTCTTTTTTTCATAGTCAGCATCAGTGACTTTAACTGAAACAAAAATGATTTTAAAATATTGCTAGCCAAGTGTGTTTCACTCATTCATTTGAAGCCCTATGATCTTCCTAGAGAAAATAATCATGTAACTGAAGACACACACAATATTCTGATATAATTTTTAAAAGTTATCCTATGGAACTATACTCAACATACCCATGTGTTTTCATATACCAATAATTGAATTTGTGGTTTGAAATGACAAACCACATGTCATGCTGTCTTACTTCTACTATATGAAGCAGTTTATTTCATCTATAAAAAACAAGCAGTGAGAAATATTCAGGAAACTCTTTTACAAATTTAAAGAAATAAAAATATTTATTATATTGTCACATTGTCATTTAAATGCTCAAATTTTCAGAGAAGAGTGACAAAATTGTCTTCTTACCCATAAACCCTGTCCTTTATGATTTCTGTACTATATTACGATATTTTTCTTCTAAAATTAGGATATAGGAGGGAAAGAAAAGATGAATAAGCAATACATTTATTAGTATTTAGTAACATGTAATACAAGGAATCCAGAATGACGATCAAAAATCACAAAAGGAAGAGTCAGCCACAGGTTTCTGGTGAGTTATTCAAGTGAGTGCAGTGCTCCCACAATCATCTCCGTCCAGGTTGAACTGTTGCGTAGGGCAATTAATTCCATTTCCCACTTTTAGTTTTTCTTATGTTAAATTTAGAAGGCAGCCTGCCAGCTATGATTAAGATTTTCTCAGAAAATAGTTTCTAGAACCTAATACAAGACTGTTAAACCACTGCGTAAGCATAATGGTTTAGATCAGTTGTATGCAACTTCCATGTGCACATTTCCCAAAGCAAGCTTATGAAAGCACACATTTCCAGGTACCCATACCATCCAAGGTGTCTGATTTGGTAAGATCTAGAGTAAAACCTCGGAAGTGAAATTTTCATCAAGCGTCCCAAGAGGATTCTGACACAGATTTGTGTTTAGAATACCGTTTGGGAAATTGTTTTGGAGCAGAATGAAGAACAAAGTATATTTTTATATGTAAGCACAATGGGAAGGAAACAAGGAATTTAAAACGTGAAGGAGGAAAAGGGGACTCTCGTATTGTACATAGTTAAAAGTCTGTGATTCTCAGATAATCATAACTTTTCCATATGTTACCAGCATGATAGCCTCCAAAGCTTATGCTGTCTTCACTATACCAAATGAAGCTTAAGGAGTGAGTGAGACGGGGAAAAAAGAAATTATTTAAGCAATAGCTCAGGGAGAAGCTAACGAGTTTTTGTTAGCTTCCAAAAAGGCAAGTGCCCATAGTATGGTCAGGAATAAGAAACGGGGGGTGGGGGGGGGCGAAAATAGACAAGAAAAAAGCAAAAGAATGTAATTGTTCGTGTGACCCATTGTGTGCATGTGTACACACACGTACCACAACATGCCACCTACCACAACATACCACTTACCACAGCACACTACAACCCTTCACCACCTGGAAGCTGATGGCTACAGTACAGTCATTATGTGCATTATGTCATGCTCCCAGAGGTTTTCCTAAATCCAGTGTTATGTACTTTCTCTTTAACACTTTGCACACATAATGCCAACAAATCCAGCTCCTTAGGAAGTGCTCACCTTGATATTCTGAATATTTTATACAAAAAATACTTTTATTTATTTTTTTAAGACACTTTTATTTTGACCAAAGTTTCCATTTATATTCACATGGTGAATTACATGTTGAGCTACTTAGCCAATGATCATGAGTCAATTATGGTTTATGGAAATTCACTTGGAATTGTCTATCTGAGAATTATGAAACTTTAAAAATTGTCACTTCCAATTGCCTGAATTTAGAATGGGGAAAACTGAGGCTTCTGCTGTTCTACTTCTCTTCTATTCTTCTTTTGAACTTGTAAACCTCTTCTTTGTAGAAATTTATTAACAAGTACCGTTATATAATGCTTTCTCCAATAAATGAGAAATACACACACATACACTCACACACACCTTTTCATTTCTATTATCCATGGCAAAATTTTATCTTGGGTAGTATACTTACTTCCTGGTATCCTCTTTCCCCACATCCTCCTCTCTGCACTCTTATCTAGTAGTAGGTGTTAGAATATTGCTACTTGATGATTAATATTTTCAATGAAAGAGATTAAAGTTGGAAATCTTGCAGAGCTTTTGTATTTATATTTCTATTCTGAGATTTTGGAAATAGACACAAATTCTCAAGTTTCATTTGAAAAACGTTTTAATCATGGAATAAAGACAAGTGTATCTGAGATTATGGTCTTACTATTCAGTAATAAGAATACTCTTAACTATCTGATGGATGAAAACTAGTATTCTAACTCAACATATTTATAGTACAGAGTTTTACTTATTTCTTTACTGATCGCTATGCCAAATCCTGAACTCTGTTCCAGTTGTTTTACTGTGTAATGACTCTTAACCTTTCTACTAATTGGACTGGCTCATATGCTTTTTAGCCTGTCTTCCCTCAGATCCTCATAGCACACTTTTGGAAGCCTGACACTAACAGAGGTCATGTAAAATATGTTAGGTAACTGGTGGTGATATAATCCTGCATAGCCAAACTGAACAATACGTAGAAAAAATGGAATTTAACTTCAATTACCATTTATGAAAATCTGGTTCATTGATGTTTACTTATAAAATACCTCCTCCAAATCCTTTAGTCTGAATATGGACAATCACCTTTTTACACCTTTAAATAGATTCTTCCTATCTGGATAGCTCACACCTAATTCTGATTAAAAAAATTATCCATCTGTGAATTCTACAGGTGTAACTTTTAATACTTACCCTTTATTATTTAATACTTACCCTATATTATTTCCAGCAGTCTCCTCCCTGCTCCCAACGTGTCAGAAACAAGTAATTTAGTTGCTATGACTTTTCCATTTGTCTAAAGGCAAACCTATCAACCCCTATAAACATGTGTGTTTTATCTTGCTCCCTGTTTGGTATACCATGGATATGTGGGAGAATCAAGATTAGACTTTTGTTGATCTGACTTCTTGATAATAAGGTGTTAGGAAAGCAATAAATGTATTGGAAAAAGAACTTTAAATCATATTTAAGCTTACTAAAGCCTTTCAATAGAACATATTTAATTCTGGTAGTAATAAAATGGATGGGATTTCATTGTAAAGCAGAGCAGAATTCAGCATATACTGTGTCAGCTTTACATGACAGATTATTAATAAACTGCCACTGTTACCACTCGATGCCAGTCTTTGGTGTTGGCATTTTTTTAAACTTGAAACTCAAATGTATTTTTTTAATCTTATTAAAAGATTAGATGTATTTTTTAATCTTATTTTTAAAAGATGTATTTTTTAATCTTATTTTATGAACCAGTTTCTTCTTTTCAATACATTTTTTTCTCTTCTCTGTAGAATTATTGTGTGATTCAATTAATGGTTCCAATTTCATTATACTTATATGTTCTAAAAAACCCTAAGGCATTGTATAACTTCACATAGATCAACTTTAGTTATTTGTTTGTTTGTTTGTTTGTTTTCATTTGATGAAGGTGAAGACAAGGCAGAGTAAGAATTAAGAAAGAGGATGTACTTTCAACTTGGTACCTAACAAAAATGAGCCATTTGGTAGAATTCATTTTCTCAACTAACTTTCCCCAGTATGTTTGCCTTTTTCTCTCTTTTCTTCTCCTATCCCTGTTCTAGATACACTTTTTTAAAAGATTTTATTCATTTATTCATGAGAGACACAAGAGAGAGAGAGAGAGGCAGAGACACAGGCAGAGGGAGAAGCAGGCTCCATGCAGGGAGCCCAACTTGGGACTCTATCCCGGGTCTCCAGGATCACGCCCTGGGCTGAAGGCGGCACTAAACCACTGAACCACCCAGGGACCCCCGATACACATTTTATATTGTCCATTAATTCAACAAAACACTTAAATATTTGTATGAAATAGTCATTTTGCTAGTGTTGGAAAAATAATAAGTAGTGGGCAAAGCCTACAGGAAATAGACAGTTCAAGAGAGCTTATAGGGTCTAAGGTTATCCTTTAGATACAAAAGGGCCATTTTGTATCTAAAATTTTTTATGCTTTACAACTCCTTGTCACTCCATCAAAACTTTAGCTATCTATCAGAGAGAAGTTAAGAGTTACTTTAAAATAAGTTGCAATCAGTGGGTTAAAGGACATAGCATCTGATGATGGGGTAAAAAGTGTGTATAATGTCAGAGAGGGCAAAATGAATAGCAAAACATGCAGGTGATGCGCTGAGTTTTATCTAAGTAGTATATATTATCCTCATTGTCTTAATTGGACGGGTAATGTCAAACCTTTGGACAAAGCTGAAAAAGATTCATACCTAGTAAGGTATGCACTGGTATTTACTGGAAATAAAAGAAATAGAGACTAGAAGAACAATAAAAAATGATCAATCAATGAAACTAAGAGCTGGTTTTTCAAAAAGATAAAACAGGCGTGTCTGGCTGGCTCCATCAGTAAAGCATATGACTATTAATCTTGGGGTCATGAGTTTGAGTCCCACATTGGACATACATATTACATACATAAATAAACATATATATATCAGGGCACCTGGGTAGTATAGTCAGTTAAGCCTTTGACTCTTGGTTTCAGCTCAGGTCATGATCTCAAGGTCATGAGTGCAGAGCCTGCTTGAGATTCTCTCTCCTCCCACCTGTGTGCTCTCTCTCTCTCTCTTTCTCTCTCAAAACAAATCTTTAAAATGTACGTGTATTTTTGAAAGATAAAACTCTCAAACCTTTAGCTACACTAAACAAGACAAAAAGATTTCAATAAATAAAATTAGAAACTAAAGGAGCCATTACAACTGACACTACAGGAATGCATATGATCAGAAAATAACTGCCATATACAATTATATGCCACCAAATTTGATAACCTAGAAGAAATGAATACATTTCTAGAAGCATAAAACCTACCAAGAATGAATCAAAAAGAATAAATAATATGAATAGGCACCAATGTGTTACACATTAATACTCCATAATGAACAGTGGGCACTGGCTCAAATGTCCCATACTGGTTTTTGCCTTTGAGTCATTCTACATGGTGTTCCTTCTGCCTTATAGGGTTTACCACTTCCCAGCAGTGGGTCCTGGGCAAGTTTCTCAGGCTCATTGACCTCAACTATCTCCCATAGAGAATGGGAAACACATTGGTTGTGATGCTTACCTCATAAGGACATCACAAGGATCAGATGATGTGTGAAAGCATTTTACAAACTGCCAAGTCCTCTGCCCATATGAGCTAATAGAATATAAAACAATGGATGCCAAGGAGTTAAGACAGGGAGGGAACTTAGAAGATAGAAATAACTGCTGTGTGGAAATGGTAGACATGATTTTTGCTCAACATTCTGGCAAGAGAAACTTTATAAAAGTACAAATTAATTAATAGAGCAAATTGGGGTAAGGGATAGGGAAGAAGGTAATTGAGAAGGGGAGGCCTGGATGTGTTTGGATCCTCTGAAGTCTAGAGAGAGGAAAGTGTTTGTTATCCAGCAGACAATTCCTGCAAGCAACCTGGAGCAATTTTTGCCTGACCCAGACAGATTCAAATCTGGCCTGTGCCGTTTTGACATTAAGA